>NC_056737.1:537475631-537655631 GCF_019279795.1 Protopterus annectens
TAATGACTAAGACTAGGATATTGTTGCCCCTGGTGGGGGTGTGGATAAGTTGATCCAGGGCATTGGAGTTTATGAATTCCAGAAAGCGTTGAGCTAAGGAGTTGGTACACAAGTAGTTTTCCAAGTTAATGGTGGGGTAATTGAAGCCGCCCATTATTAGGGTGTTTGGTTGAATGCTAATATTTTCAGTACATCAAGAAAAGAGGAGCGGGAATCCTGGGGCATGGTGAGGGATCTGTAGCAAGCTACAATTTGGATTGCAGTTTTTCCCAGAGTTAGTGGCATTTGAATAACCTCGGATGCATTATGCTGAGCAACTAGCCTGGAGGTTTGGATATCCTTAATGAATATAGACACACCTCTGCCTTTGGTGTTTTGGTCCAGGTTACATGGCCGAAAAGTGTGGTAAGAGTTATGGCCAGGTAGTGCAGGGGTGCTCTCTGGAGCCTTGAACCAGGTCTCAGTCACTGCACAAATATCGATGTTCTCCATTTTAAGGAGTGCCTCGAGTGAGTGCATTTTGAGATTTAGACTTCTGGTATTGAGTAGCATTACCCTCAGTTTTTGCTTGTCTGTTCCTGTTACAGTGATGAATTTGTCATTTGAACCTTGCCTAAAAAGGCACTACAGGGGCAGCAAGAGCATTAGCCATTATCCCGAATCCCAGGGGCGACAAGTGCAGGTCATCTGTGGCAAAGCATCGTGGTCTGTCGACCATGTCATCCCAAGCAGACAGATACTGGATCCGCTTAGAATGACACAAGAAGCTTAGCCAATTGTTGAAGTCAATCATTTTGTCTTTGTACTGTGGTATCATTCTGGGCGATGGCAGAATGCTACTCAGGGCTAGGGTCATACCTGCCTGGGCTACAAGATCGGAGATCTCTTCCATGTCTCTTTTCATGTAGTCCAGGAAGGTACATCTCAGGTCATTCACACCAACATGGACAATGACAGAGTCATATTTGTACTTGTGGAGTGACCTGAGTGCGTGAGTTATGTGGTGGATCCTGGCACCTGACAAGCAGCTGACAGTAACATTCTCCTTGTTTAGCCTGGTGAGTGGGACATGAGTGTGCCTGACTATAGAGTCACCTATGACTAGTGTGTTGGGTACGTTTTTTGCCTTATTGGCTGAGGTTGAGTGGCACACTGAGTCTGTGGGCTATGTGTCATTTGGGTTGGGGGATGGAGGTTGCTTGTGTTTCTGCTTTGGAGGTCTCTGTTGCTTAGATAGATTGTTATTGACAACCTCCGTGAAAGTTTTTTGTTACTATGTGTGGATTTTGGAGGTGTAGATTTAGTGAGACTATGTGATGAGCGTGTGGTGCAAATGTTTACCTTCTCCTCATGACTGCCAAGTTCAGTCTTTCTTGGAGAGAGCTTTACCTCCAGTTTGGCTAGATAAGTGCATCTCTCACAGGTTGTAGTGTTGGGTGGTAGGAGGAGAGGGTTTGTCTGTGTACATGAGGCAATTTCTACATTGCCTTAAGATGCCCAGATTCATCAGATAAACAGGAGAGAACACTGGGAGCTGACCCTTGGACATACCTGAATAAAAAAAATATTTTCCTCTAGATAAGTGAGGAAAGTGAGTACAAGAGCTGTTTTTCTCTAACCAAGTGGGAAAAGTAAGGACAAAAAGTAATGAGGAAGGTTGAATGCTATAGTAATTAGTAGCTTATTTAGTGCTTACAAGTTCTGAACAAGTGCTGAGCACGAATATGTGAATTTAAGTGCTAAAACTAAGAATCTGTATCTGCACTAGACGAGTTACAGGACAGAAACAAGTGCAAATGCAGGCTTTCAAATGAGAAAGTTGAAAGAGATGGAAGGGGTTGCCCAAACAGCCAATATGTACAATTTCTTTGCCAGAGCCACTCCTTATGTGGTAGACAGGTTACCTAGTGCTTACCATTCCCACTAATAAGCGAGAGGCTTCCCTCCAACACAGAAAGGCTTGGGGGGCTCAGAATTTACATACAGTCCTGGATACAGCAAATCTGCATCTGGAACGCTACTTACAGGAAAGGTAGGAAACAGGCTTACAGTTTTTTTTCCAGAAAAGTAGCTTAAACAGTAGTAAAAACAATTCACATGCAGTGCAAGCTAGCACACTTGAGTATGTAGCAATATTAGACCAAATACAGTTTAAAAAATGCAATTAAATTAAAAAGGACTAAAAGCAAGTGCAGAAAGAGTTTATTAAGTACAATGTGGTAAAGAGATGGGACTCGAGGAGTGTCTCAGATCAACTCTACCGTTGGGTGGGCAACTGCAAAAGCCACCAAATTTAAAACAACAAGCCAGAAATAGGGAGGGTGAGTGAGACAAAACAACTTCAATGGAGATCTAAGTAACAATTAACATGACAAACTCTAAAACCAAAAGAATATACTCATCTCTGTATATTTGCAGATAGATTGGAAGGCAGTCGCTCAGAAAACAGGTTCCAGCAATTAAATGCACGCTGTTACTAACAACTCTAATTTTATGCAAGATATCCTTGAGTTAGATAACACACAAGCTGTAACCAACTGAAGACATGGCAGAAAATAGGGGGGGGGGGGCAGTTTCAACAGAGATCTAAGCAACAATTAACAGAACAAACTCTAAAACCAAAAAAATATACTCAGCTCTGTATATTTGCAGGTAGTCTCTCAGAACACAGGTTCCAGCAATTACATGCAGGCTGTTACTAACAGGTCTAAGTTTATGCAAGAGATCCTTGAGTTATATAACACACAAGCTGTAACCAACTGAAGACATGGCAGAAAATAGGGGGGGGGCAGTCTCAACAGAGATCTAAGCAACAATTAACAGAACAAACTCTAAAACCAAAAAAATATACTCAGCTCTGTATATTTGCAGATAGATTGGAAGGTAGTCTCTCAGAACACAGGTTCCGGCAATTAAATGTAGGCTGTTACTAACAGGTCTAATTTTATGCAAGTGATCACTGAGTAAGATAACACACAAGCTGTAAAAAACAGTTATACCAACAAAAGACAGGAATGAAAATAGGAGGGGAGAACAGTTTCAACAGAGATCTATGCAACAATTAACAGTGCAATCTCTAAAACCAAAACAAAATATACTCTGCTCTGTATATTTGCAGATAGATTGGAAGGCAGTCTCAGAACACAGGTTCCAGCAATTACATGCAGGCTGTTACTAACAGGTCTAAGTTTATGCAAGTGATCCTTGAGTTACATAACACATAAGCTGCAAAAAACAGTTATACCAACTGAAGACACGGCAGAAAATAGCGGGGTGAACAGTTTCAAAAGAGATCTAAGCAACAATTAACAGTACAAACTCTACAACCAAAAAAATACCCTGCTGTGTATATTTGCAGATAGATTGGAATGCAGTCTCTCAGAACACAGGTTCCAGCAATTAAATGCAGGCTGTTACAAACATGTCTAATTTTATGCAAGTGATCCTTGAGTTAGATAACTCACAAGATGTGAAAACAGTTATACCAACTGAAGACAAGGCAGAAAATAGGAGTTGGACAGTTTCAACAGAGATCTAAGCAACAATTAATAGTACAAACTCTAAAACGAAAAAAATATACTCAGCTCTGTATATTTGCAGATAGATTGGAAGGCGTTCTCTTAGAACACAGGTTCCAGCAATTAAATGCAGGCTGTTACTAACAGGTCTAATTTTATGCAATTGATCTATGAGTTAGATAACACACAAGCTGTAAAAAAACAGTTAAACAAACTGAAAACATGGCAGAAAATAGGAGGGGGGAACAGTTTCAACAGAGATCTAAGCAACAATTAACAGTACGAACTCTAAAACCAAAAAATATACTCAGCTCTGCATAATTGCATATACATTGGATGGCAGTCTCTGAGAACACAGGTACCAGCAATTAAATGGAGGCTGTTACTAACAGGTCTAATTTTATGCAAGTGATCACTGAGTTAGATAACGCACAAGCTGTAAAAAACAGTTATACCAACTGAAAACAAGGCAGAAAATATGGGGAGAGGAACAGTTTCAACAGAGTTCTAAGCAACAATCAATAGTACAAACTCTAAAACCAAAAAATATATATACTCAGCTCTGTATATTTGCAGATAGATTGGAAGGCAGTCTCTCAGAACACAGGTTCCAGCAATTAAATGCAGGCTGTTACTAACAGGTCTAATTTTATGCAAGTGATCCTTGAGTTAGATAACACACAAGCTGTAAAAAACAGTTATACCAACTGAAGACACAGCAGAAAATGGGGGGGGCAGTTTCAACAGAGATCTAAGCAACAATTAACAGTACAAACTCTAAAACCAAAAAATATACTCAGCTCTGTATATTTGCAGATAGATTGGAAGGCAGTCTCTCAGAACACAGGTTCCAGCAATTAAATGCAGGCTGTTACTAACAGGTCTAATTTTATGCAAGTGATCCTTGAGTTAGCTAACAAACAAGCTGTACAAACCAGTTATACCTACTGAAGACATGGCAGAAAAAGGGGGGGGGGCAGTTTCAACAGAGATGTGAGCAACAATTAACAGTACAAACTCTAAAACCAAAAAATATACTCAGCTCTGTATATTTGCAGTTAGATTGGAAGGCAGTCTCCCAGAACACAGGTGCAGCAATTAATTGCAGGCTGTTACTAACAGGTATATATTTATGCAAGTGATCTTTGAGTTAGATAACACACAAGGTGTAAAAACACATACATCAACTGAAGACACGGCAGAAAATAGGGGGGACAGTTTCAACAGAGATCTAAGCAACAATTAACAGAACAAACTCTAAAACCAAAAAAATATACTCAGCTCTGTATATTTGCAGATAGATTGGAAGGCAGTCTCTCAGAACACAGGTTCCAGCAATTAAATGCAGGCTGTTACTAACAGGTCTAATTTTATGCAAGTGATCCTTGAGTTAGATAACACACAAGCTGTAAAAAACAGTTATACCAACTGAAGACACGGCAGAAAATAGTGGGGTGACAGTTTCAACAGAGATCTAAGCAACAATTAACAGTACAAACTCTAAAACCAAAAAAATATACTCAGCTCTGTATATTTGCAGATAGATTGGAAGGCAGTCTCTCAGAACACAGGTTCCAGCAATTAAATGCAGGCTGTTACTAACAGGTCTAATTTTATGCAAGTGATCCATGAGTTAGATAACACACAAGCTGTAAAAAAACAGTTAAACAAACTGAAAACATGGCAGAAAATAGGGGGGGGCAGTTTTAACAGAGATCTAAGCAACAATTAAGAGTACAAACTCTAAAACCAAAAAATATACTCAGCTCTGTATATTTGCAGATAGATTGGAAGGCAGTCTCTCAGAACACAGGTTCCAGCAATTAAATGCAAGCTGTTACTAACAGGTCTAATTTTATGCAAGTGATCCTTGAGTTAGATAACACACAAGCTGTAAAAAACAGTTATACCAACTGAAGACACAGCAGAAAATAGGGGGACAGTTTCAACAGAGATCTAAGCAACAATTAACAGTACAAACTCTAAAACCAAAAAATATACTCAGCTCTGTATATTTGCAGATAGACTGGAAGGCAGTCTCTCAGAACACAGGTTCCAGCAATTAAATGCAGGCTGTTATTAACAGGTCTAATTTTATGCAAGTGATCCTCGAGTTAGATAAAACACAAGCTGTAAAAACCAGTTAGACAAACTGAAGACACGGCAGAAAATGGGTGGGGGGGTGTCAAAAGAGTTCTAAGCAACAATTAACAGTACAAACTCTAAAACCAAAAAAATATATACTCAGCTCTGTATATTTGCAGATAGATTGGAAGGCAGTCTCTCAGAACACAGGTTCCAGCAATTAAATGCAGGCTGTTACTAACAGGTCTAATTTTATGCAAGTGATCCTTGAGTTAGATAACACACAAGCTGTAAAAAACAGTTATACCAACTGAAGACACAGCAGAAAACAGGTGGGGGGACAGTTTCAACAGAGATCTAAGCAACAATTAACAGTACAAACTCTAAAACCCCAAAAAATATACTCAGCTCTGCATATTTGCAGACAGATTGGAAGGCAGTCTCTCAGAACACAGGTTCCAGCAATTAAATGCAGGCTGTTACTAACAGGTCTAATTTTATGCAAGTGATCCTTGAGTTAGATAACACACAAGCTGTAAAAACAGTTATACCAACTGAAGACACAGCAGAAAATGGGGGGGGCAGTTTCAACAGAGATCTAAGCAACAATTAACAGTACAAACTCTAAAACCAAAAAATATACTCAGCTCTGTATATTTGCAGATAGATTGGAAGGCAGTCTCTCAGAACACAGGTTCCAGCAATTAAATGCAGGCTGTTACTAACAGGTCTAATTTTATGCAAGTGATCCTTGAGTTAGATAACACACAAGCTGTAAAAAACAGTTATACCAACTGAAGACATGGCAGAAAATTGGGTGGGGGCAGTTTCAAAAGAGATCTAAGCAACAATTAACAGTACAAACTCTAAAACCAAAAAATATATACTCAGCTCTGTATATTTGCAGATAGATTGGAAGGCAGTCTCTGAGAACACAGGTTCCAGCAATTAAATGCAGGCTGTTACTAACAGGTCTAATTTTATGCAAGTGATCCTTGAGTTAGATAACACACAAGCTGTAAAAAACATTTATACCAACTGAAGACATGGCAGAAAAATAGGGTGGGGGGACAGTTTCAGCAAAGATCTAAGCAACAACTAACAGTACAAAGTCTAAAACCAAAAAAATATACTCAGCTCTGGATATTTGCAGACAGATTGGAAGGCAGTCTCTGAGAACACAAGTTCCAGCAATTAAATGCAGGCTGTTACTAACAGGTCTAATTTTATGCAAGTGATCTTTGAGTTAGAAAACACACAAGCTGTAAAAAACAGTTATACCAACTGAAAACATGGCAGAAAATGGGGGGGGGCAGTTTCAACAGAGATCTAAGCAATATTTAACAGTACAAACTCTAAAATAAAAAATATATACTCAACTCTGTATATTTGCAGATAGATTGGTATGCAGTCGCTCAGAACAACGATTCCAGCAATTAAATGCAGGCTGTTACTAACAAGTCTAATTTTATGCAAGTGATCCTTCAGTTAGATAACACACAAGCTGTATAAACCAGTTATACCAACTGAAGATACAACAGAAAATGGGGGGGGGGACAGTTTCAACAGGGATTTAAGCAATATTTAACAGTACAAACTCTAAAAGCAAAAAAATACACTCAGCTCTGTATATTTGCAGATAGATGGGAAGGCAGTCTCTCAGAACACAGATTCCAGCAATTAAATACAGGCTGTCACTAACAGGTGTAATGTTATGCTAGTGATCCTTGAGTTAGATAACACACAAGCTGTAAAAGCCAGTTATACCAACTGAAGGCATGGCAGAAAATAGGGGGGGGAGGAAACAGTTTCAACAGAGATCTAAGCAATATTTAACATTACAAACTCTAAAATCAAAAAAATATACTCAGCTCTGTATATTTGCAGAAAGATTGGAAGGCAGTCTCTCAGAACACAGGTTCCAGCAACTAAATGCAGGCTGTTACTAACAGGTCTAATTTTATGCAAGTTATCTCGATTTAGATAACACGAAAGCTGTAAAAAAACAGTTATACCAACTGAAGACACTGCAGAAAATAGGAGGGGACAGTTTCAACAGAGATCTAAGCAACAATTAACAGTACAAACTCTAAAACCAAAAAAATATACTCAGCTCTGAATATTTGCAGGTAGATTGGAAGGCAGTCTCTTAGAACACAGATTCCAGCAAATAAAGGCAAGCTGTTACTAACAGGTCTAATTTTATGCAAGTGATCCTTGAGTTAGATAACACACAAGTTGTAAAAACCAGTTATACCAACTGAAGACATGGCAGGAAATAGGGAGGATACAGTTTCATCAGAGATCTAAGCAACAATTAACAGTACAAACTCTAAAACCAAAAAAATATACTCAGCTCTGTATATTTGGAGATAGATTGGAAGGCAGTCTGTCAGAACACGGGTTCCAGCAATTAAATGTAGGCTTGTATTAACAGGTCTAATTTTATGCAAGTGATCCTTGAGTTAGATAACACACAAGCTGTAAAAACCAGTTATACCAACTGAAAACACAGCAGAAAATAGGGGGGAACAGCTTCAACAGAGATCTAAGCAACAATTAACAGTACAAACTCTAAAACCAAAAAAATATACTCAGCTCTGTATATTTGCAGATAGATTGGAAAACAGTCTCTGAGAACACAGGTTCCGGCAATTAAATGCAGGTTGTTACTAACAGGTCTAAGTTTATGCAAGTGATCCTTAAGTTAGATACCACACAAGCTGTCAAAACCAGTTATACTAACTGAAGACATGGCAGAAAATGGGGGTTGGGGGCAGTTTCAACAGCGATCTAAGCAACAATTAACAGTACAAACTCCAAAACCAGAAAATATACTCACCTCTGTATATTTGCAGAAAGATTGGAAGGCAGTCTCTCACAACACAAATTCCAGCAATTAAATGCAGGCTGTTACTAACCGATGTAATTTTATGCAACTGATCCTTGAGTTAGATAACACACAAGCTGTAAAAAACAGTTATACCAACTGAAGACAAAGCAGAAAATTGGAGGGGGGACAGTTTCAACAGAGATCTAAGCAACAATTAACAGTACAAACTCTAAAACCAAAAAAAATATACTCAGCTCTATTACCCACTCCTATACCTTTCAGTTATCTCAGGAGTCTCTGTCACAGTACACAATTCCACAGATTTGCTGAAGTTTGGGAATACCACATCCGATAAGTTGCTGACATCCACCTTCTTGGTTACCTAACTAAACTTTGCAAAACCTCCATGAAATTGCAAAATTTCAACCAAGAACCCAAATGATTTTTATCACTACCCCTAATTATCATTATTCTTCTTCTTCAGAAACATTGCTTCAAGACCTTATGTTTATAAGCTTACCCATTGGTAAAGTCAGGTTAATCATCCTTTTCATAATAAACAGAAACAAAACTGTTAAGTCCATAATGTAAGAGTTAATGAAAATGAAATGCGACATGAGAAAGTGTTGAGCTGGTACATGAAGTTCCCTTGCTGGTGTCTCTGTTACAAAGTTATGTACCTTCTCTAATTTGTTTGAGAACATCTTGCTAGTTAACAACAATCAGAATAAATCCAAAGAAAAGAAAGTACAGGTGTGTAAGCAAACTTCCCATAACAGCAGATGTACAAATGATCACTACTACAGTAACCTTAGTTACACGAGTTGAATCCTCTTAAGGATTCAACAGTCAGCCAGCTTCCAAGCTCCCAGGGTACCTTCCATGCAAACAAACCATTAATCAGCTCCTTCATGCCAGACAGAAAGCGATGCTAAAGTCCTGAGAAAAAAATGCTAGAAATATAACAATAAAAACTCCCACCAACAAAAAATATATACAATAAAATAAAGGCGGCTGGGGAGAGGGGCTACTGCACCAACGGTCATTCGAACATCTACTGTTAAGGTAAGTTTACTTACACAACTGTACTATGTTCTTCATTTCATCACTGTTGCAGTAGTTTTATCCATATAGTAGATTACCACAGCTTAAACTGATTGGGAGGTGGGGCCTGGAGCCTCTGGAGAATGGTCCAAGAAATGCCTATGCTAGACATTGAGCAGGAATCTAATTTACAGTGCTTTGTAAAAGTGTGCACATAGGACCAAGTTGCTGTTTCTAGAATACTCTGGAATCCAACTCTTTCCAAAAAGTCACAGATGAATCCAAGGCTCTGGTAGAATAAGCCTTAGCCCTACCTGAAACAGTTTTGCTGTGATGGGTAGAATAACAGGTAACAGCATGAGACAACCATTAAAAAAAAGTCTGCTTTGACACAGGTTGTCCTTTTCTCTTACCTTCAGAAGAAACTTACAACTGATCAGAGTTTCTGAAAGATTTTGTTTTATTCAGATAATACCAGAGTTGTCTGTGCACATCCAAGGTATAGAGTATCCTTTCTCCCTCATTTATAAGCTCTGTAAAGAAGACAGGGTATTAGATTGCTTAGCTGAAGGTAAATTTAAATACTACTTAAAGCAGAAGAGGGTTAATTTTCATGGAAACTGTATCTTTGTAGAAAATGAGGTAAGGTGGACCCCACTGTATGAGCTTAAAACTCAGGTACTACTCTTACAGAGATCAGATCCATTAGTAATAGTTTTCCATGTCTTGAAACTCAGGAGTTAGTTTTTCTAACATAAAATTAAGATCCCCAAAAGGGGCCACATATTTTCTAGGAGGTTTCATAGACAGCACCCCTTTCATAACAGTTTTTATATGAGATTGCATTGAAAGAGGGGATCCATGGGCAAACATGCTTTAAAGGCTGTCAAATCTACACTGACTGAGGAGCAAGGCCAGAGGATAATAATGCAAAAAATAATGAAGAACCAGAGAAACACTAGCCTTTCATGGTTCCTGGCTCTTTTACTGGCACCAACTAGAAAACCTTTTCCATTAACTAATGCAGTAGCAGTTTTTAATGCCTGCTTTTGTATCTGCTGTACATCTTCAGAAAAAAGCATGCCTTAAAATTATTAAGATTGCATCATCCATTCAGTCAGTTGTAGTATTTTGGGATAGGATGTATCAAACACCCTTGGGTTTATGAGAGTAGATCCAGTCTGTGAGGAAGGTTGTTGTAACTGCCCCTGGCCATTTCAAAAAGAAGGGAGGACTACTATTACCAAGGCAGAAGGGAGACTACAACTGATCTCTGGGGAGTCCTTCTGAAGCTTCAGAATGACCATGGATATTAGTGGAAATGGTGACAAAGTATACAGGAACATTCCTGTCTATGGAAAAGAAAAAAAACATCTGTCTTCTAGGCCTTCTTGCATGGAGTCCTGGAGCAGAGGTTTGCCAACTGATTGTTATGACTGGAAGCAGAAAAATCTGTTTCAGGTGTTCCCCACAACTGGATCAATACCTGGAAGACCCCACCCCCCAATTTAATTTCCCCTTTTGAGGGTCTGTCCTGGTCCTGCTCAGCTTGTCTGCCACACAATTTGCTCTGTTGGTATTTAAAATTCCTGTAGAGCATGACTGTGCTGAAAAGCTATCTCAGGCAACCACAGCTAGTCTTCACAGAAGGTAAAGATCAGGTTTACCCTTCCTTGTTATATATCACATCACTGTGGTGTTGTTTGTATACACCTGTAGAGGTCCTGGTGATTGAATCTCAAAATGTACTTCTCAAATAATCCTAGTCCCTGGACGGGGAACAGTTTAACACTAAAACGATCTAGTACATTTATTCCCCCGGTTAACCCGACAGTACACATTTTTGAACAGATGTGTGAATCTCAAATAAGGAGGTTACTTAAGGGTATGAGAGGAATAAATGACAACCTGACACCTGGTGAGACATTTTGTCTCCATGAGTTAACTTCCACTAAACTTTACAGGGTGATGAAACCTGACAAAGGGGGAGGGGTTGTAATTATGACCAACACAGATTATTCCATTAATATGTTAAAACTATTGAATGATACTACAACATACACCAGGGTCTCGAGATATGACGTCAACAGAGCTTACACCAAGATTGACTGGCAGTTGTATGAGTGGTTAATGGAGGGAGTACTTGACAAGAAAGAATATGATTATCTTTATGTGGGTTCACCAGTCATCCCCTCCATTTTTGGGATTCCTAAAATCTACAAAAATGCCATTTCATCCGGTAGTTTCAGCTAAGGGCTCTAAGACAGAAGCAATGGCATAATTTGTGAATTTTATTGCAAAGACATTCTTAAAAAACTGCCGCATGTCTTGAACGATTCCTGGCATTGCCTTGACGTGATTAGGGACACCGCTTTAGGGGGTGAGTACTTAATGGTTACTATTGATCTGATAAATTTATTTTCCATCATACCCAATGATTTGGGACTTGATATGTTTAACAACTGTCTTCAGAAATACAGTGGTTTTCACACTGTCAAACGCAGTTTAATTGCTGACTTGACCAAAATGGTATTAACAAACAACTTTATCATGTTTGAAGGGGAACACTTTAAGCAGATCACTGGCGTAAATTGGGAGACACAGTGGGTGTTCACCTCCGAATATATGCAGAAAGTTATATTATATCTGCGCTATCTGGACGATATATTGATTTTTTGGAGGGGGACTGTGTAAGAGATTCTGGACTTTATTAACTACTTAGGTACAACAACATCTTTTTTAAAATTTACACAGAGGATACACGAAGAAAGATGTGATTTTCTTGATATATTACTATACAAGGACAAAGAAAATGGTATTATAAAGTCCAGCATATATCGTAAAAAGACTTTTTCAAACTCCTTTTTACACTTTCAAAGTTGCCACCCATTTTTTCAGAAAAAGAACATTATGAAAGGACAAATGGTAATGTTGATAAAACATATTAGTGAAGACAACCAGTATGAGACTGAAGTGTCCAATTTGTTGGGTATGTTGATCGAGAGAGGCTACCCCTATGATGTATTGTCAAAAATAAGGTCAGAAGTGGCAGAGAAAAAACATATGGTCTTTAAACCAATATTGGGGGGGGGGTTGGTGAAGGATACATCAAACAGGATTACTAACATGAATAAAACTACAGAGGGCCTTGAAGGATGTAATATGAGGTGGGTGATGGTCTTGCCTTACAACGATGTTGCTGGCAGGATCAAGAATATCATTTACGATACATGGCAAACTGTTCTTACTAATGATGTTAAAACCACTGTAGGTGTCACACCTGTTTTCACCTACAGTAGAGGTAAAAACTTGAAGGAGCTAATGGAGATGGATGTTAATCCTGTCTTATATAGGAACTCTAGAATGATCAAATGTGGTTTGTGTAGTACTTGTAAGTACATTAACAATGGACCTTATGTAGCAGTGCATAACTTTAGTAGAACCATTAGATGTCCAGGTTTTTGCAACTGCAACACCAAAATTGTGGTATACATTGCCACATGTCTAAGCTGTCCTACGTTTTACGTAGGGAAAACTATTAGAAAATGAAGGCTTAGGATTTTAGAGCACACAAGAGATATAAGGAATAAAAAAACCACCAACGCTCTATTTGTGCACTGTGAGAGTTGTATTAATTTTAAAAAGTTTATTTTTTGTTGTGGATAGGATTCCACATAATGAGAAAGGTGGGGATGTTAAAACCTTATTGGAGATCAAGGAGTGTTTGTGACAGCTTAGATTGGATGCATCCAGGACACCAGGTATCAATGAACACATTTCACTATCTAGTATTTTAAAATATAGGTCCTATTGTGTTTAATACAAAACAACTGTTTACTTAGAACTATTGATTTCATAGTAATGCATGAACTTACATCACTTTATGTGTACTATGTATCACAAAATGTACAAAATTTTACAACTGACAACTTGTTTCAGTACTGTTATTAGTGTTTTTTTATCAGGTTGGGGTGTAATGTTTAGTATTATATTCTATTGTACATTATGATATAGCATTTGTTAGATTAACAATGTATTTTATTGGGTACACTGTTTCTTAGAATATCTTTTTACTTTAAGTTGTCAATTGTGACTTTCAAATTGTTTAGTATTTTTGATTGGTTTCAACAAGAGGGCATGTGTATGAATTGTTTCTTAAGAACTTGAATTTGCCTTTCACATTTTACTCTGAGGATGCCCATGTTGATGGATGGGTGAAAGCGCTAAGTGAATTTTATTCATATTTGTACTTGCCAGGTCACTGTTCTGTTATTTGTCAATTAAAGTTTTTGGCTGTCGTGGGGCCTGCTTGGTTTGTGTTTTACTAGTTTACCTGCTACATTTGTCTGCCATTGTATTTGCTCTCATGGCATGCAGGATATCTGGAGAGTTAAGGAATGCTGAAAGGCTAGCCTCCAAGCTATCACTGCCAGCAGGCACAGTGGGTACAACCAGGTGCCCCTTGTTATGCATGTACCACATCACCATGGTGCCGTCTGTAATGATCTATGGAGAACCTAGGTCACAGAGATGATGATGAAGAGACTGTATTGAACAGAACCCAGCAAATATTTTTTTTTTGATATTTACATAATTTGGACTGTCTAATCTGTCCCGCAGTCCTTGTATTTTTACGCTCTTTAACAATGCTTCCCAAGAAAAATTTGAGGAATTGTTCAGTACAGATTGCATTGGGGTGGGTACAGAGAAATGGAGAACTGTATTCTAAGCCATCTGATCTCTCCAACAATGCAGTTCTGACTTTATAAAGCCCAAAACTGGAATCTGAACTGCAAGAGGATGAGAATGTTGTGTTCACATGTTCTTGAGGTACCACTGAATCTTTCTCATATGTAGTCTGGCAAAGGGAATTATGAGAATCATAGAAGCCAAGGGGCCTAGTAGCCTGAGAAACTCTCTGGTAGTAGCCTTAGACTGACAAGAAATGTTCAGGATGATTTTTCAGATACAAATCCACCATCCCTTGAAGAAGGAAAGCTTTTTGCATCACAACGTCTATCAGGTAGCCTAGAAACATAATCCTGTATGATGGAAATGAGTGAGGAATTTTGCACATTTAGCTGGAAACTCAGTTTAAAAGAGAAGATGACTTTGTGAATCACTCCTGAAATCTGGGAAAAGACTCTATACAAATAAGTAAGTCATCTAAATAAGGAAAAATGTGGATACCCACAATCTGCAATGGGCCATCACTGGGGTTAGACAGCTTGTAATCAAGCTTGTTACAGTGGACAGCCCAAAGGGTGACAGAGAACTGATAATGTGACTCAGACATATAGAATCCTGGAAATACATTGAAATTGTTTGCTACTGGAATGTGATGGTAAGCATACTTGTGATTTATGATTACTATAACACTCTGCTATGGAACAAGAACCAACACTGTAGGGTCCACTTTCCTTATGGAAGATCATACAAGGAAGTTTATAGGACAGTGCTTGCAATCTGGAAATCCCCTTTGCAGAAGTAACAGCCACTAGAAAAATGGTTTTCCAAGAAAGAAATTTCAAATCCACTGTGGATGAATATTCAACAGGAGTCTGAGTTAAGGCATGGAGCATGACAGTTATGTTCCATGGAGGAATTGGATTACTTATAGGTGGCCTCAATAAAAATTTATCTTCAGAAAGGCCTTGGAAATCTTTTGTGAATCTATGGGAGTTTTGCATCACATATGGAAACTGAAAATGGCTGATAAATAAACCTTTTTGAAAAACTTGAGCCTTTTTTGGAAAGATACTACAGGATGAAAGAGGTGATGAGAAAGGATTTACTCCCTTGGAAGATGCCCAAATAGAAACCCTTTTCCACTTGCTAAGATAAACTTTTCCAGTATTTTGCTTTTGTGAAGCTGATAAAATGTGAATCACTGAATCAGATAGCCTGGCATATCTGGCCATGATTAAAACTGGAGGTACCATGTAATTAGCTTCAAGATCCTTAGATCTGGTAGAGGCTTCCTTGATGGGAGACTCAGGAGGTCTGAATGGCAATCAAACATCCAGGGCAGAAGTACTAGATGAGGTCAGAAGAAGGTGAACCAAACTTGCCAGGGCCAAAAGGGAGCAATGAGGATTACTCTGGTTTTGCACCTTCTGGCTTTCTGAATAAATTTTGATTTAATGCTATCTGTGTCATTATTCATCATCAAGGATGGGTCTTGGATCTGACCTTGGATCTAAGCCAGCAATTATAGGACTGATCCAGACCTGAAGCTCCTCCCCTTCCCATAATCCCATGCTGACCTACAACCCCAGATCTCCTTAGTTGTGGAAACATTACAGACATGACTCCAGCAGCTCAAGCTAAGGTTTACAGATAAGTGTTTAGGTTTTCCTTTTTCTTATGATGAAATAATAATAATAATAATAATAATGAAACATTGATTCCCTTCTCAGCCTCTATTCCAGACACTGTGCTGTTTTAAATCCCAGAAACAAACTGTAAAAACAGCAAAGGACTATGTAGAAAGTAATCCAGGAACGAACGACCACTGAAATACCACCGTTTATTTACTGGAAACAAGCCAACGTGCTGTGAGCGCTTTCATATAATGAAATATTGTACTTCATCAGACAAAGTTGCAAACACAATCTATTCAATTTAAATTAAAAAAAATGGCAGTGTCATAATGATGTCATTTCCTTCCTCAATTAATGTTTTTCAAATCAAGCAATACGTATTGCATACATAGTATTCCCTAACAACTATATCGCTGTTGCTCTCAACAGCCTATCAAAAGCATTCACCTATATTTATTAATATACTTAAAACACATTTATAAAATTAGAAGTTATGTACTTACCATAATGTTCCATCTGAGTAGGTGGATTCATTTGTCTGCAACCTGTGGGTATGGATCCGATATCGGATCTGAACCGGCATGGTTTATCCAGCTATGGATCCGAGCTCCTAGCTCCTCCCCTCACCCATAATGCCCTGCTCTCCCTACATGACCTCAGATCGAGTTTGCCCTGCACCAACTACCCTAACCAAAGGGTAACACACCCTATGCAGGAAACTGACAAGGCCAGGGGGATAGGAGGGCGGGATGGTTGCAGACAAATTAATCCACCTACTCAGATGGAACGTTATGGTAAGTGCATAACTTCTAAATCTGAAGTAGGAGAATTCATTTGTCAGCAACCTGTGGGACAGAGTCCCCAGCTACCTGAATCTTGGGTGGCCATCATGGAAGGATATTCCGAGCACCCATGAGCCAAAGGATGCTCTACCTCTAGAAGTGACGTCCAGCTTGTAATGAGTAATAAAGGTATGAGATGAAGCCCAAGTGGCTGCTGAACAAATGTCATCCAGAGGAATCCTAGACTTAAAGGCCACTGAAGTAGAGACAGACCGGGTCGAATGAGCATGGACTCCCTCCGGTCTTGGGCCTCCCAGAGGCTTGGTACGCCAACAGAATACACTGAGAAATCCAGCGTGACAAAGAAACTTTGGATATTGGTTTACCCAGATTGAATTTGGCAAAAGAAATGAACAACTGGTCTGATTGCCTATGACCAGCTGTCCTATGAAGGTAAAAACGAAGCTGCCTGTGAACATCCAAGGAATGCAGCTTGTATTCACCTTTGTTTTGATACTTAGGGAAGAAAACAGGGAGGTTGATGGACTGATTAATGTTAGCTTCCGAAGCTACTTTAGGAAGAAAGGAGGGATTGATCCTTAGGTACACCCGGTCCGGATGAAAAATCAAACAAGGCAGTTTCATGGACAGGGCCTGAAGCTCTGAAATTCTCTCAGCCGAAGTAATGGCTACTAAAAAAGCAGTCTTAAAGGACAAGTATTTAAGATCGACTGTGGCCGCAGGTTCGAAGGGGGGAGCGGTCAAGGCCTGAAGTACCAAGGAAAGATCCCACAGGGGAACCGTTTCTTTGACAGGGGGTCTGAGCAAAAAGGTGCCTTTTAGGAAGGTTTTGCATAACTTAGCTGACATAAGGGGCCCTGAATCGTATCCTACATGGTAATGAGATATGGCCGCCAGCTGAACTTTGATCGTGGAACTACTGGCGCCATCATTAAAGAGAGTAGTAAGGAAATCTAGAACCAAAGGAAGGGGAACCGTGAAAGGATCTAGGTCTTGCCGCTCTGCCCAAATGGAGAAACGCTTCCATTTACTGCGGTAATTTTTCTGGTAGAGGGCTTGTGGGCTGCTACCAGAATGGCCTTAACTGGGGATGAGATACCGGGAGTCCTAATTAGGAGTGGAACTGGAGCAGCCAAGCAGTCAACTTCAGGTTGTCCAGGTTCGGAGTTGGCAGGTTTGACTGGTGTGATATCAGATCCGGAATGGGATCTAGAATCCAAGGTGGATTCACTGAAGGAGACCTTAGGTAAGGGAACCAGATCTGTCGAGGCCAGAACGGGGCAATGAGGATCATTCTGCACCCCAACCGAGAGGCTTTCTGAAGTACTTGTAGCATCAGAGGTAGAGGGGGGTATGCGTAAAGAAGGCCGGAAGGCCAAGCATGCACCAGAGCGTCTCTCGGAGAATCCCCTGGAGGGGGGGGGGGATTAGAGCAAAAAAAACATTGCACTTGGCATTTAAAGAAGAGGCGAAGAGATCGCAACAGGGACTCCCCCACTGTGCGAAGATACGTTTCGCTACTTGAGAATTGAGAAACCACTCGTACGGGGAGAGAATGGTGCAACTGAGCTTGTCCGCTAGGATGTTGGTCCGACCCGGAATATGCGTTGCGATGAAAAAGCAGTTGGTGGAGATCGCCCATTCCTACACTCTCATGGCTTCTCGGCATAAAGGGTAAGACCTGGTTCCCCCCTGTTTGTTGATGCACCAGACCACCGACATGTTGTCTGATTGAATTGCAATTGTTCCCAGGGGAAGGAGGGCATGAAGTGCTTGCAACGCCAAGAGCACCGCCCTCATTTCCAGAACATTGATATGCAGGGAGGTCTCTGAATCGCTCCACGTGCCTTGGACCATCCGGCCAGAAAAATGCCCCCCCCCACCCGAGGCGTGAAGTGTCCGTGGTCACCGTGGCGAGAGGGGGAGATGCACAAAAGGGGCGGCCCCTGTGGAGGTCTGGAGAATGGAGCCACCACAAGAGAGACCGCTTGCAAGCCTTGCTGATCGCAATGGGATGATACAGGGGGAGGGAGGGAAATGACCATTGCACCTGAAGTGTCCATTGAAGCACCCGCATGTTGAAGCGGGCGTGCGGAAGAAGAGTAATCGCTGCCGCCATAGACCCTAGCGCCCTCAGGACCAATTCTGCAGGTGTTGAGCTGGAGTGAAGGATGGCCCGCACCTGGAGTCGCAGATTCCAAACCCTGTCGGTTGTGAGAAAGGCTCTTAAATTTCTTGTGTCTAACCTGGCTCCTATAAATTCTATTGTTTGAGTAGGGACCAGGTTGGACTTCTCTATGTTTACTCTATGTTTTCTCTATGTTTCGTCTAACTTGGGAGCTAGACGAAGGAAGGAGTCTCTTGCCAAAGAGAGTAGATGCCTTGTTGGGGCGGTGAGAAGCCAATCGTCTAGGTACGGAAAGACCTGCACCCCCTGAAGCCCCAGGTGGGCCGCAACCACTGCTAACATTTTGGTGAACACCCTGGAGGCTGTGGTGAGACCAAAGGGAAGGACCCTGAACTGGTAGTGACTGGCTCCCAGCCGGAAGCGAAGAAACCTCCTGGATCGTCTGTCCATCCGAATGTGGTAGTACGCATCCTTGAGGTTTATAGAGCACATCCAGTGATTCTCCCCTAGAAGGGGGAGGATGGACTGCAAAGTGATCATCCGGAACTTCTCTTTGGGAACTGACAGGTTCAACAGGGACAGGTCTAGAATGGGTCTTAGGTCCCCCATCTTTTTTGGCACTAAAAAGAACCTGGAGTAGAACCCTGATCCGATCTGGTCTGGGGGGATGGGCTGGATGGCTCTTTTTCTCAGCAGATGGCCAATTTCTGCTGAAGCGGCCTCCCTCTGATGGGGTGGAACATCGGGGAGGATTTTTAACTTTGGGACATGAAGAAAGGGGATCTTGTAACCTCTGGATATAATCCGGAGTACCCAGCGGTCCGATGTAATGGACTCCCATGCCGCTAGGTGCTCCGAGAAACATCCCCCGACTGCCTCCAGAGTGGAGCAGTCGGGCAACACCTCAGGGTTGCTGAGTGGGCCGTTCAGAGAAGGGTTCTCTGGACCCAAAGTTCCTGGGAGCCCCTCTGCCCCTAGGGCGGCGTCCTCCCTGTCCTCCTCTGCCGCGGAAGGACTGGTTGTCCGGAGCGGGTTGGGAATGCTGCGACTTCCGGAACCACATCTTCTTCTGGCCCTTTTGGTTCCTAGAGTAGGACCTCTGGGGCACAGAGAAGCGGACTCTGACGGCAGACAGCGTCTTCCCGTCCTTCTCGCTCTGAACCAAGGTATCGCGAACCGTCTTGCCAAAAAGGGCAAAACCGTCAAAGGGGGCATTTGCGTATGATGCCTTGAAGGGCTCTGTAAAATCGCAGTGGCGGAGCCAGGCCTGCCGTCTTGTGACTAGGCCCGCTCCCGCACCTCTAGCGGCTCCCTCGGTAGCGTGGGAAAGTAACCGCATAGAGGTGTTAGTCACTGAACGAAGAGTGGCCATACGGGTGGAGTGCATAAGTTTGTCCTCCTCCGATATGGACTCTGGGGGGGGTGCAGCGTATTCCTTGATAAGATCACGCTGCATCCTGATGACGTGTGCCAAATACGCCCTCACTGAGAAGGTCGCTGAACTAAAGATTCGCTTCCCCAAACGGTCCATCATCCGAGACTCCTTGCTCGGGGGATGGACTGAGGGACTCTCCTGGGTGAGTTCCCTCTTAGTAGCTGCTGCCAACAACATGGCATCTACTGGGGGTCCCTTGCTCCAGTGGGCACGGTCAGCAGGTGGGCTAAGGATCCTGTCGGGCCTCTTAGGGATTGGCTCCATGGTGTCCGGGTCCTTCCACGCCCTGGTGGTAATAAGGTCCACCAGGGGGTCGGCAGGAGGGGACACCCAAGAGGTAGACGGGCCCGCTTCAAATGCCTCCAAGAACACTGACTCGTCCTAGGAAGACTTTGGGGCAGACCACCCACCTCTGATCCGTAACATTTCCATGATGTCTCCGAAGGAGACATCCTCAGGGAATGATCTTGGGGAGCCTTCCCCTTCCTCCAAGTCAGTGTCTTCGGTCAAAGACTCGGGGGAGTCTATGTGCCTCCTTTTACATGAATGCTTGCGAGGTGCTTCCTCGGGGTGGCTGTCCGAGGAGCTCTCACCAGCAATGTCCAGAACCACAGGAACTGCTTGGGGCAGTGAAGCGGGCTGTCCCAGTGGCCGCAGATGGAGTGTGGGACGGAGCCGAAACAAGGGCCGGGGGTCCGGATGCCCTCAACAGAGCCCTCTCCACTACATCAAAGGCCGAGGGGGAGCCAGCCTCGACAATAGGATCCGAAAGTCAGCTCCCCCTCGGATCCGATGAGCAGATCGGAGGCGGCGTCGAGCCCCTCGGATCCGAGGGGCCAGTGCGCTCCGACAAGGATGGCGCCGAAGGCACACTGAGTCCCTCGGATCCAAAGCTCAGGCCAAAGCTCCGAGAGGTCGGATCCGACAGACTCGAGGGCAGGGTCGGATCCAAAGTACCCAGTACTGTCGGTGCCGACTCACCCGAGGCTCCGAGGCTGCCCGGCTCCGAGCGCTCCGAACCCCGGTAGTGGGTCAGAGAAGGAGCAATGGGCTTAAAAAAGGGGGTCGAGCTCCCCCCCAGAGGGGGGGGGAGGCAGGAGCACTCCCATCTGCATCTGGGCCTGGATGAACCTTCGCATCATCCGGTCCAGATCAGCATCGGAGAGGCTGTAAGTAGACCTCGACGAGGCTACCGAGGTAGGCCTTGAGTGCCACCTCGATAGCCTCAAAGGAGGTCGGGTCTCCTCATCCTCAGGCTCCGGTGAAAAGCACGGGGACCGGAGCCGAGAAGGGGGAGAGCCAGCAGCCAGAGAGGCCGGAGGAGAAGCCCGCTTAGCCAGCGGGGCCGAAACGGAGGTCTCGGCCCACTGCTTGTGGTGCTTCTCTCTCCTGTCCTTTTTTCTGGCTTCCCTCTCCTCTGACCCTTTGGCGGGAGTTTGAATCCCGGGTGGAGGAGGGGAAACACACACACCAACTACGAACCAGCGAGGGGAGGGTAAAAACTATATTAAATTAACCCAAAAAAGATATAAACAGAAGGGGAAACCTATAACTTTCACTCAAATTTAAAGTTTTAAAGATTTTAAAACCCTTTAATAAAGAATACTATAACTTAGCTTTTGGAGCTCTGACGACCCAGCCTTTACCATGCGCGGCAAACTAGATCTGAGGTCATGTAGGGAGAGCAGGGCATTATGGGTGAGGGGAGGAGCTAGGAGCTCGGATCCATAGCTGGATAAACCATGCCGGTTCGGATCCGATATCGGATCCATACCCACAGGTTGCTGACAAATGAATTCTCCTACTTCAGATTACATATTATCATAAATTAGTTAACATAATATGATAACAATTAAATAGTTATAAATAAATATCAAGTCCCTATATAGCTATATGTATACATATCTAAAACTCTAAAACATAAAGCATTTTACAAATATATGCTTTCATATACTACATTATCTTATACCTTCATATTAATACAATACCTATTTAATGCATATTAAATATGAAGCACACCTATGATTTATAAACATTTATATATATATATATATATATATATATATATATATATATATATATATATAATGTTAACAAATTTTGTTTCTTTTGAGTGCCTTTAATTGTAATATAGGTCCCCATGCGGGGGAGCGTATGCTAACATAATTATGGCCTATTGGGAGAAGAAATATGTCTTCAATAGTAGATTTAATAGATTTATTAAATCCTATTTTAGATTTCAAGATGACATTAGTATCATTTGGCAAGGAACACAAGACATACTTGAAGAATTCCTGTTATATATAGACCAAACTACATTTTTTAGGTTCACATGGAATATTAGTAATGACTATATGGAATACCTACACATTAAACTTATTAAAGATTATACAGAAAATAGATATATAGCTCGTATACATAGGAAAGAGACATATTCCAATAGTCTTCTGCATTATAGTAGCTCGCACCCCCAACATCAGAAAAAGTCTGTTGTTAAAGATCAGGTAGTTAGAGCTGCACATATGATCACCAAAGAACACTTTTTGGAAGAATGTTCTAATTTAAGATCCATGTTTTCCACTAGATCATATCCTAGTACTTTTTTAAATGACATCATTGAAGAAGTTACAAACAAAAGAAAGAGAGTTTTTTTTTAAACCCATCTTAGATAATAAAAATTCTAATATGCACATTGTAAATGATAATGTAGAGATACACAGTGCTGTATCTCAAATAATTGAAAATACTAACCAAAATATGAATAATAAATTCTCAGAGGCATTAGTTATTACATATAGTAAAGAAGCCAACACCTTAAGATGGATCTTTGAGAAAAATTGGGGTGTATTGAATCAGGATGAAGAATTGAATAATATTATAGGAGATAAGCCACTTATTGTGTATGGGAAAGGGAGAAATTTGAAAGAGTTGTTAAAATATAAAGAGGTGCACAATATCAATAAAGTACTAGGTATGAAAAAATGTGTTTTTTGTAGATGGTGCCACAAAATAGAAGTGGGCACAGACTTTTTAGTAAGGGGTAGAACATACCAAATACAAGGTAAATATAATTGTGAATCAAAAGCTGTGGTTTATTTAAGCAAGTGTAAACTATGCTTAGCCTATTATATAGGGAAAACTGAAAGAAAATTGTCACAGCGCATATATGAGCATGAATGCGCAATAAAAAAAATGATTTAGCCAAACATATTAATAGTCATCCAGACCATTCATTTACTTATACCATCATAGACCAAGTTATAATGAATGATAAAACAGCGTGGAATGTATTTTTAGAACTCAAAGAATTAGAATGGCAAGTAAGATTGCAAGCAGACACCTGGCCAGGCATTAATGAGCGTAACTCCATAGCGCCTATGCTAAAATTAAAGGCACTCAAAAGAAACAAAATTTGCTAACATTATACATAAATATATATATATATATATATATATATATATATATATATATATAAATGTTTATAAATCATAGATGTGCTTCATATTTAATATGCATTAAATAGGTATTGTATTAATATGAAGGTGTAAGACAATGTAGTACATGAAAGCATATATTTGTAAAATGCTTTATGTTTTAGAGTTTTAGATATGTATACATATAGCTATATAGGGACTTGATATTTATTTATAACTATTTAATTGTTATTATATTAGGTTAACTAATTTATGATGATATGTATTTTATAAATGTATTTTTAAGTATATTAATAAATATAGGTGAATGCTTTTGATAGATAGGCTGTTGAGGGCAACAGAGATATAGTTGTTAGGGAATATTATGTATGCAATACGTATTGCTTGATTTGAAAAACATTAATTAAGGAAGGAAATTACATCATTATTACACTGCCATTTTTTAATTTAAATTGAATAGATTGTGTTTGCAACTTTGTCTGATGAAGTACAACATTTCATTGTATGAAAGCGCTCACAACATGTTGGCTTGTTTCCAGTAAATAAACAGTGGTATTTCAGTGGTCGTTCGTTCTTGGATTACTTTCTACATAGTCCTTTGCTGTTTTTACACTGTGCTGTTTTAGCTTCTCTTTTCCAGGAAGGGGCTTGTTTCTCCACGATTAAACTTCAGCTGGTGGCCATCTCAAATTTTCATCTTAACGATAGTCTCACCTTCTCTTCCAGACTCTGTAAAGCCTTCCTCAGTGGGGTATTCCTCCTTAGACCACTTATCAAAAGTTCCCTCCCCCCATGGGATCTCACTTTGGTGTTGCAGTCTTTGACAGAAAAGCCCTTTGAACCCGCTGCATCATGGGATCTTAAATTCCTATCCTAGAAGACAACCTTTCTGGTGGTTATTAATTCAGCCAAGAGGGTTTCTGAGCTGTAGGCTCTTAGTATCAAGCCTCCCTTTCTGTCTTTCATAAGGCTAGGATATCTCTTAGAACTAATACTTCATTTATTCCCAAAATAGTGCCGGAGACCAAACTTAACCAATCTATTCAGCTCCCCTGTTTTCTTCCATAACGATTCCAATAAAGGGGAATATATGTTGCATTGTTTGGGCATCCACAATTACATTTTTATCTTAAGAGGACTGAGGAATTTTGAAAGTCAGATCAGCTCTTTGTAGATTTTTCTCTCACCAGAAATGGTTTGACAGTTTCCAAGGTATTGCATTCCCATTGGATCACCAGCTGTACTTCTTTCATTTACGACACCTGGCACATCAATCTTTCAAAAACAGTTAAAGCTCACTCTTTTAGGTCTACGGCTACTACTTCTGCCTGTTTGGCCAAACTTTTATTGGATGAGATATGTGCCACAGCTACTTGGTCTAATCATCACACCTTTGTTACACATTATAAGTTGGATTTGATATAGAGGAAAAAGAAGTTATGCACCTACCATAACGTTCCATGTTAGTTGTCTTCATCTCGCCTTCTTTCTTGCTTGTTGGGATCGGAGCCGATCCTTGGCTCCGACTCGGTCATCTTCTATAGCTCGAGAGCTGTTTACTGGCTCAAGGCTACCCCTTATCCCATGATGCCTAGTGTTAGCTATCCAGATCTCATTTGAAATAGCTAACCCCAGCCATAGCTATGGAATGAAACCCCTCCAAACAGAGGGTTAAACCTACCGGTTATAATCTCTAAGTCAGTAGAGGAAACAACCTAGTGAACACTCAGCCAGTGAAACTTGAACTCCTCTCGGTCCAGTAGGACAGGGGGATGGAGGGGGGATGCAATAAAGAATGTGAGATGAAGACAACTAACATGGAACGTTATGGTAGGCACACAACTTCTTTATGTTAAGTTGTCTATCTCGCCTTCATTTCTTGCTTGTTGGGACAGCGTCCCTAGCACCTACGATCCTGGGTGGCACATTGAAACAGACTCTTCAGAAAAGTGGAACCAAAGTTAGCTCTACTCCTGGAGACCATGTCTAACTTGTAATGAGAAATAAAGGTATGAGGAGTTGTCCACATGGCAGCGGCACGGATAGAGTCCATGGGCAACCTAGACTGGAAGGCTACAGAGGTGGCCAAAGGTCTAGTAGAATGACCTTTAGTTTGGTAGACAACTCTTTGTTTCTTAGTTGATAGATGAAGGTAATAATGTGAGACAACCACCTGGACAGGGTCACTTTGGAAATTGGAAGACCCTGTTTGCCCCTAGCATAGGAAAGGAAAAGTTGGTCTGACTTTCTTATATCCTTTGTTCTATGCAGTTAAAAACGCAACTGTCTATGAACATCCAAAAGGTGTAATTTATATTCTGCCTTGTTGGTGTGGCTAGGGAAAAACACAGGAAGGTCTATAGTTTGGTTTAGATTATTTTCTGAGCAGATGTATGGAAGGAAGGAGGGATTAGTTCTCAGAGCTACCTGTCCTTATGAAAAACTAAGTACGGAGGACGAACACTTAGTGCCTGAAATTCCGAGACCCGTCTGGCTGAGGTAATAGCTACCAGAAAGAGTGATTTCCAAGATAGAAACTTAATGGAGCAGGATGCTGCCGGTTCAAAAGGGGGCATAATCAAGGAGGTTAGTACCAAATTAAGGTTCCAAGGAGGAGGGGGATCTCTCACTGGGGGCCTAAGGAGAGTAGTCCCTCTGAGGAAGGCCTTACACAGCTTATGAGACATAATGCTTACATTAGAAAACCCAACATGAAAGTTAGAAATGGCCGCTAGTTGAACCCTGATTGTGGCAGAAGCGGACACAGAATGAAAAAGCTCTGTTAGGAACTCCAAGACTTCGTGAACTGGGGCTGAAAAGGGATCTATGTTCCTAGCCTCTGCCCAACAACAGAAACATTTTCATTTGCTAGCATAAGTCTTCCTAGTAACGGATTTATGAGAGGAGACAATAATCTCACGCACAGCCGGGGAAATGCTGGGAAGCCTGGCTAGGGTTGGAATTGGATCAACCAAGCTGTGAGCTGGAGTGTTTGGAGGGATTGATGCAGCTCTCCTGACTGATGAATCAGCAGGTCTGGAATAGGATTCAAAGTCCAGGGCTGCTCGAGGAGGTAACGGTGCAGGAACGGAAACCATATCTGTCGAGGCCAGTAGGGGGCAATGAGGATAATTTTGCAACCCAACAAAATAGCTTTCTGTATGAGTTTGAGTATAAGAGGGAATGGCGGGACGGCATAAAGAAGTCCCTGAGGCTAATCGTGGACTAGAGCGTCTCTGGGAGGGTGACCGGGAAGCAGTAAAAGGGAGAAGTAGTTGCTGCATTTGCTGTTGAAGGGGGAGGCAAACAGATTGCAGCAAGGCTGTCCCCATTTGCGGAAGATCAGATCCGCAACTACCTGATTCAGAGACTACTCGTGAGGCATGAGAATAGCTCTGCTGAGCCTGTCCACTATGACGTTGGACTTCCCAGGGATGTGCGTCGTAATCAGAAAATGTTGGGAGGAAATCGCCCACTACCAGAGTCTGAGTGCTTCTTGACATAGGGGGTAGGACCTGGTTCCACCCTGCTTGTTGATGTACCACACTACTGACATGTTGTCCGTTTGAACTGCAATGGCCCCGGAAGGGAGAGAGTCCTGAAGGGCTTGCAACGCTAGGAGCATGGTTCTCATTTCCAAGAAATTTATTTGCAGATGGTACTTGTGCGGCTGCCAAGTGCCTTGGACTGTCCTGCCCTGATAATGCCCCCCCCCCCCCCCATCAGTGAGGCATCAGTGGTCACTGTGGCAACCGGAGGAGGCTGTATGAATGGTCTGCCCTGAGACACTAGTGGGGAGACCATCCACCAGGAAAGGTGCCTTTTGCATGTTTCTGTAATCATGATCATGTGAGACATGGGGAGCTGTTGAAAGGACCACTGTGTGAACAGAAGCCACTGAAGGATTCTCATGTGAAAATGGGCCAAAGGTATCAGAAGAATTGCCGCTGCCACAGAACCCAGAGTTTGAAGGACCAACCTGATTTGTGCCCTTTAGCATTGCATGAGGATATGAACTTGCTGCCGAATTGTGGCCACCCTGTCTGGTGGTAGACTTGCGGACATACTTCTTGTATCTAAATCTGCTCCTATATAGGTAATAGATTGACAGGGCAATAAGGCAGATTTTTCGAAATTTATAGTAATGCCTAGCTGGCACAAATTGTGATCGTATAATCCCTGGCTTGAAGGAGTTGATGCCTGGTAGTAGCAGTAAGGAGCCAGTCGTCTAGATATGGAAACACCTGGAATCCTTGGCACCTCAGGTGAGCCATGACTACTGCCATGCATTTAGTGAACACCCTGGGGGCTGTGGTGAGACCAAAGGGCAGAGCTCTGAACTGGCAATGACTGGCTCCCAGCCGGAAGCGAAGGAATCTCCTGGAGCACCTGTCCATTTTGATGTGATAGTACGCATCCTGAAGATCTATTGAGCACATCCAATTGTCCTGACCCAAAAAGGGTAGAATGGACTGTAGCATGACCATCTGAAACCTTGTTCTTTGAACAGACTTGTTTAGTCTGGTGAGATCCAATATTGGTCTCCAGTCCCCTGTCTTTTTTGGTACCAAAAAGAACCTTGAGTAAGTTCTGGATCCGTGTTGGTCTGCCAGGACTTCCTGGATGACTCTTTTTTTTTTCTAGCAGTCTTGAAACTTCTATGACTGCTTGGGCCCTCAGATTGGGTGGAACATCTGGAAGGGATTTGCTTGATGGTAAGGGTGTTTGAAAGAAAGGAATTATGTAGCCTCCGGATATGACTGAGTGTACCCAATTGTCTCACGTTATGTTTTGCCAGGCTTTTGGGTACAGTGAAAGTATTCCCCCGACTGCCTCCAGAGGCAGGCAGCCAGGCAACCCTTTAGGGATGCTGGAAGGGCTTGTCAGAGAAGGATTCTCTGCTGCCCTGGTTCTGCGGACCCCCTCTGCCCCGAGGGCGGCGCCTGTTGTTTTCTCCTCCTCTGCCCCTGGAGGAAAAATCATTACGTGTGTCAGGCGAGGCTCCCTGGGATTTCAGAAACCACATTTTACCACTCTTCTGACCCTTGGGATATAGTCTGGAAGGAGTGGAAAAATGGACTCCCACAGCAGAGAGAGTCTTGCCTTCCTGTTCACACCTAGTCAGAGTGTCTTTCACCTGTGGTCCAAAAAGAAAGGAACAGTCAAAGGGAGTGTTGGTGAACGACGCTCTAAAGGGTTCCGCAAAATTACACAGCCGCATCCATGCGTGTCTCCTGAGGGCCACGCCTGTACCTGCGGCTCTACTCGTACCATCGGCTGCATAGGAAATGAGCCTCATGGAGGAGTTAACTACCGAATTAAGGGTCGCCAGCTGAGAAGCCACTTTAGCTTGAGCCCCTTCAGCTGATGGATCCTGGAGGGAATCTCCGAGCTCTTTCAGGAGATCCCTCTGAAGCCTGGTAAAATGACATAAGTAATTCAGCGACCTCATGGAAAAGGTCGTTGAAGCAAACGTTCGCTTCCCCTATCTATCCATGGTCCTAGACTCCTTGTTAGGAGAATGGACAGAGGAAGAAGTTTCCGCTAACTCCTTTTTAGTGGCTGCTGCTACCACCATGGCATCTACGGGAACGCCCTTAGTAAGGAACTGTTTATCAGGAGGTGCAGTGATAAACTTGCTGGGTCTTCTTGGGGTTGGTTCCACTGTATCCCGGGCTGACCAAGCCCTTTGAGCCACCACTGACATTAGTGGATCGAAAGGCAGAGACACCCAGGAGGTGGAAGGTCGGGAACCGAATGCATCCAGGAATACAGACTCATCCTCGGTAGGGGCTATGGCATTCCAGTTCCCCCTCTGCTTAAGTATTTCTAGGATGTCTGAAAAGGAAACATCTTCAGTGGGGAATCTCAGGGACCCTTCCAATTCATCCGAAGTTAAAGACTCGGGGGAGTCAATGTGCTTCCTCTTGCACTTCCTCTTCTGAGGGGGCTCCTCTGAATGATCAGAGGAGGCCTCGGAAGAAGAGGAAACACCCAATGGGGTGCTCCGGAGTGTCGATTCCCCACGCTTGAGGTCTGGAGGAGGGGCAGAGGTTGATGCAGGCACTACAGGGGATGGAGCCAGTGGGGTCGAAAGTGGAGCTGACTCAGAGGCCAGTACACTCCTCATGACATCGAAGGCATCCCTGCCATGATGCAGAGAGGAAACTGGAATCCTCCTCCGCACCGAGGGAGACGGCTCCAAGGCCGATGTAGGAGCTATGCTCACCTGCACCAATGGACAGCACCATCGAGGGGATCGGAGCAGATGACGGAACTGAAGAAGAAATTGTTATCGGTGCCGACAGTTTCACTATTCGAACCCCAACAAACTCTTGCTCCGAGCTCAATGGAGTCGGAGGAGGAACATCGATGGAAGCGGACGGAGTTGACACCTGTTGAGGAGGGCTGGACAACATTTTCGCCAGTGCCTGCGACTTCAACAACCTACTGACCACTCTCTCCACATCGTGATCCGAGAGCCTAGAGGACCGAGAAGAGTGGGAGGATCTATGACTGCGGTTACTCTGCAATAGGGGAGACCGAGGAGCCGAATGTATAAACTCTAGAGAAGGGGACCTCAGCCTCTTGTGGGTCCCAGACGGCTCCGAAGGTACTGGTGGAGTCAACGGGGAGGCAGTCTCCTTGGTTCCGGCCGGAACCGAAGTAGTAGTAGTAGGTAAGGCTTGAGCCAATGATGGCTCTGAGCTGGCAGCCAACGATTTGGTCGGTTTAGGATATTTCACAGGCTGAGCCTTGGCCGGTGAATCCTGTGGCTTAAGAAGACCCCTCAAAATAAGCTTATTTTTGCGCTCCTGCAGAAGTCTTGGGCTGAATGCATGGCATACAGAACAAGAGTGCTGCAGGTGCACTGCGCCTAAGCAATAGACGCAAGAAGTGTGCCCATCTGTCAGAGATATTTTCTGACAGCATGAGTCACACTTCTTGAATCCAGACCCCTTGGATTCTTTACACATATCCCAACTAGAAGACCCTACACCTAAACTGAATTGTTTTTGGCCAGAAGGCTGAACAGCAAAAAACTAAACCAGACACTAACCACAATAAAACAAACACACAGTATACTACAGCTAAGATATTTTTTTTTTTTTTTTTTTACTAGGAAGCCTCTAACTTAAACGGCTACCTAAGAAACAGAAAGAAGAAAAAGCTTAACTAAAAAGCTACTACAAAAGGGGTAGATGGAGGGGGAGGGGGAGAACTCTCTAATTTAAACGAGTTCTAAGGAGAAACTACAAATACACTAAACTACAACAAAACTAGTTAGTGACTATATTTTAAACAATACACTATCAGAAAAAACCCTAACCTGACAGAAAAAGTAGTTCAATAAAACTTATACGAGCCTGAGCCAGTAACAACGAACCTCGCAGCTGAAGCGGCAAATGAGCTCTGGGTAGCTAGCGCTAGGCATCATGGGATAAGGGGTAGCCTCGAGCCAGTAAACAGCTCTCGAGCTATAGAAGATGGCAGAGTTGGAGCCGAGGATTGGCTCCAATCCCAACAAGCAAGAAACGAAGGCGAGATAGACAACTTAACATCAGGGCTTTCTTCGGTTCCACTGTGCTCTGGCATATCCCTGAGGCCTCCCAGGGTTCATAGTAGCTGGGAACCCTGACCTATCCATGATGAATAATGACATGGACAGCATCAGATAAAGAGTTATGCACTTACCATAACTTGGACTCTGTGCCAGTGTCATTACTCATTACATTCCTACCCACCTTCTCCCTGCTTTCTGGAGATCTGGCAGGTATAGATGGATGTGTTCCTTTATGGACCTTTTTAGTATTATAAGCAGTCCTGCTTATTATTTCCTTATCCAGCAAACTCGATCTGAGGTTGTAGGTCAGCAAGGGATTATGGGAAGGGGAGGAGCTTGAGCTCTGGAATGGTCCTATAGTTGCCATCTCGGATCCGAGGTCAGATCCAAGACCCATCCATGATGAATAATGACACTGGATAGCACAGATTCCAAATAAGTACATAACTCTTTTATCAATGGTATGGGAGAAAGGCAAATTGAAGATCTGGAAGTCGAGTGTGGATTAGAGAACCCCTCACTGACTGACCCTGTGGTAGGATTAGGGCTAAGTAACCGCAGCACTTGTTTATGTACAAAAAGACTGCAGCAAGGTTGGCCCCAGTGATGGAAGATTTGAGTTGCCACTGCCTGACTGAGACAGCACTCAAGAGGAAGAAGAATGGGTCTGGTCAGCTTGCCTGCTAGAACACTGGAAGTCCCCAGAATAAGCCTTGCTATGGCAAAGTGACAGGAAGACATCACCCATTGCCATTTTCTCATGGCTTCCCGGCAAAGTGGATATGAGCAGGTTTCCCCTTGCTTGTTGATATTCCAGAGTACTTCCATGTTATCCATATGGATAGAAATCACACCCGCAGGGAGAGTGTTGAAATGCCTGCAGCATAAGGAGGACCACTCTCGTCTCCAGGACTATGATGAGAAAAATCTGGCCTCCGTATGTGACCAAGAAGTTTAGACCATCTTCTCTTTGAAATTACCCCCACCCCAGGTGAGAATCATCCGTGGTTACTCTAGCCACTGGAGGGGATAAGAAGAATGATCCACCTTCCAGCACAGCAGAGAAGGTCAGCCACCACCTGATGTGAGTTCTGCAAATGGGCAATAGATGAATTTTAGCATGTACAGGATGCAATATTTTGGACCATTGCACAGATAGGGTCCACTGAAGAACTGTCATGTGGTATCTTGCTAGTGGAGCAAATGTAATTTCTGAAGCCATTAACCCTAACAGTTGGAGAGTGAGACTTGTGGGAAGAGAAGGATGTTGAACTTCAACAACTACCTGATGCAGGGATGAAATCTTGGACTCTGGGAATTTGACTATTTGACTGGTTATATTCAGGCATCATCCGATGAATTCCGTTTGATGTGCAGTTGCCAACGGACTCTGTCTCTCTGACTGTAAATTCCCAACTTCTGTGCAAGTTGGAGCACGATGTCTTGCTGCTGGACCAAAAGATATCTGGTTGGAGCTGTGAGGAGCTAATTGTCTAAAAATGGGAACACGCAGAAACCTAGAACCCTAAGATATGCTGCCACCACTGCCATGCTTTTGAACACAGAGGGGGACTGTGGTGAGACCAAAGGGCAGTGCCCTGAATTGTATTGAATGGTTCCTAGCCAGAAATGGAGAAATTTCCTTCCTACCTTGCTATCTTGATATGATAGTAGGGATCCTGAAGATCCCTAGAACATATCTAGTTATTCTTTCTCAGAAGTAGTAGAAAGGACGGACACGTGACCATCCGGGGCTTTGTTTAACAAACTGACTGAAGTGACTTGGGTCCAAAATTGGCCTGAGGTCTATTGTTTTTTTCCCGAACTAAAAAGAACTTGGAATACATGACAGACCCGAAATGGTCTGGGGTGATCCGCTGGATGACTTTTTTCCCAACAGTTTTGATACTTCTGCTGCTGTGTATTCTATACAATTGGGTGGCACATCAGAAATCCTTTTTCCTTTGTGAGGAGGGAAAACAAAGGGAATAGTATAACCTCTGGTGATTATCCTCAACACTCAAGAATCTTGGCTGATAGTTCGCCAAACTTAAGAGTAAAGGGATAAGTGCAGCAATCATGCAACCGTTCAGGATTGCTAATAGGGTTTCACAGTGAAAGAGCCACAAAATCCCTGATTCTGCATGTGCCACTTGGGTGATGTCCACTGAAACTGCTCCCCATCCAGGAAAGAACTGTCCACAGGAACATCTTGTTTAAAATTCTGAGATTTTCAGAACCACATCTTTTTTACTCCTCTCTGACTCCTTGAGAAGGTCCTTTCAGGGGTGGAAAGAATGATGCCAATGGCAGACAGTGACTTAACACCTTGCCAGCTCCTGGTACATGTTTACTTAATCCTTGGTGCAAAAAGTATCGAACAATCAAAAGGGATGTTGATGACGGATGTCTTAAAGCCACCGCAAATTGACATAATCGCATCCAGGCATGCCAGTGGATAGCTATGTTAGTGCCTGCTGTTCTAGCTCTACCATGAGTTGCATTAGAAAGTAGATGCATGGATATATTAGACATCAATTACAGGGTAGACTACTGGGACTCCATGGTTTTCTGGGATGTCCCCCAATAAGTTACCAGAGAGGGGCTTGGTAAGCTCCTTGGTCAGGTCCTCTGAAAACATGTCATATGTGAAAGATAGTTCAGTGCTCTGACTGCAAAAGTCACTGATGCATATGTCTGTTTCCTGAACCTTTCAAATGCCCTTAACTCTATGTTAGGGAGATGGACAGATGTAATCTCCTTTGACAGCTCCTTCTTTGTGGCTGCGGCCATAAGCATGGTATCACTTGTTCCAGTGCATCCTGTTCTTTAGGGTTACCAAAATTTTGTTCAGTTTCTTTGGGGCTGGCTCCACCACATCAGGATCCTTCCAAGCCCGCTGAACCACTAGGTCTGTAAAGTCATCAGCAGGCAGCACCACCCAAGAGGTAGAAGACTCAGCCCAAAAAGCTTTGAGAAACACAGACTCCTCAAGACACGGCTTATCAGTGGACCAAAACCCCTCACTGTTTTATCAGTTCTAGAATGTCACCACAGATGGCTTCCTCCAGATGGGTTCATCGAGACCCTTTATTGTCATCAGCTATGTTTATTCTGTTACTGACTCAGGGGACAAGTTCAAATGTCTCCTTTTACACTTCTGTTTCCTAGGATTCTGTCTCATTTTTGCTTCTGGGGAAGGGTCAGAATCAGAATGGGAACTCGTGTCAAGCACCATTAAGGCTGAATGAGGCTGACTGTCTCAGTCGATCTGCATGTGCAGAGTCAGAGGCTGTATCCAATAAGGGTTGGGATGGAGTTCAGCATAGGACAGAGACCTTCTCTTGGCCTGGCAAGAGCCATTTCAGTTGCCTCAAAAGGTACGGCTGCAACTGGAGCCAAACAAATACCCCCTTCAATCTGAAAGGAAGACAGGAGGAACATCCTCTAGTCCAATTCGCCTGGCTTTAAGGCTGACAATAGACCAGAGTTACTGAGAGCCAAGGCTCCAAAGGGAAGAGATGGATAAGTGAGCTTCTGAAATGACTCAACTCCTCAAGTATCGACACCAAGGCTATGGCTCAGAGACTCATCCCAATCTAATAAAATTGGAGTTCAGACATTAAGGGATACGGGCAGACTCAAAATTGAGATAACAGTCAGATCTGACATGGTTACTATGGGGACCCTTGGGCATCAGATCTGAAGGTTGGACCAGAATCGGAGATAACAATGAAAGGTAGATGGTACTATACCCAGTGCGTCTGATGGGAACACCACCACCAGACCTCCTAGCTGGATTTACATCCAGTGAAATCTCTGCATCAGCCTGCTGACATCTCCTTCAGTAAGGATACTCAAGCAGAAGAACCGCAATGAAGATGCCACTGAAGGGGGTCTAAAAGAATGTTTCTCGCATAAAGCTGGGAAATGGAGTATAGGACTCACTGGCTCCAGTGAGAAGTGAGGAGGAGGTGTTTGTGAAAAGATATGAATAGAGGTCAGATCTGACTGTGTTGGTGTTTTTGATGCCAGACCCAACAGTTCTGATGGATCCAGAAACTGTTTTCTGGTTTTCTCCATCTTCATATCAGAATCCTTTTCCTTCTCCCTCTCTCTTTAGGCTTTACTTTTTCCTTGTTGGCTTTTGGTTTACCCAGCTTTTTTTCTAGAGAAGCAGAAGTTGTTGGTTTTGCAGCTGACAACTGTTTAGTGACTTCCATTTGGCTGGGAATCAAACCTTTGAAGATCAACTTATCCCTCTATCCTCATAGAACTCTTCTACCAAAGGAGGCACAAGCCTCATAATATGCATCCAAATGTGCTGCCCCAGGAAGTACACACAGTTCTATATTCGCTGTCGAATGAGCTAGCCATTGAATGGCTGAACAGTTAACAATAATCAGTGAAAGTTCAGTCAACGAACCTTTACTATGCTGACAAGGTAAGTAACTAGTTGTCCAACACTTTCCCGTTTTATACATGGAATTGTTTCAAAGCCACCCAAGGTGGAGGGCTTCACCCCCCACCTCCCTTACTGTATATACCAACTCTGAGACCGCACTACAGTGGAGAAAAGGGGGTTGAAACACTTTTGTGTATAAGACGGGAAGTGTTGGACAACTAGTTACTTATCCTGTCGATGAAATGAAAGTTTGGTAACTGAACTTTTGCTGCCTATTGTTCACTGTTCAGCCATTCGATGGTTATCCCATTCGACAGCCGATCACAGAGCGATACACACAAAGAGAGTGAGGGCCCTGTAGCTGCAGCCCAAATGCTTTACCAGCCATCACTGGAAGCAAATCCTCCTCAACCAAATCCAAAAGGTACTATAACTAAACACTAATAACTAAGGTTAAGACCACAACACTGATAAGAAAACAGCAAAAATTTAAGCACTAATAATGATAGGAAGAACTAGGGAAAATATTTAATAACCAAGAATTAGCTTGTTTTTTTGTCAAGAGTCCTTGTAAACACATCCTTCTGTTTGGGCAGCAAATGAGATCGGAGGTCTTTTGTGGGAACAAAGAATTATGGGTAGGGGTGGAGAAAGAATCCTGGATCCATAACTTCTAAAAGATGCAGAGGATGGGTTCAATCAGATCTGATAACCCAAAGGTTGAAATGAATGAAAGCATACATCGGATGGCCAGTTTCTTCACAGAAAAATAGTTTAAATTACGTTGAACAACTTTTTACCACAAAAGCAATGCTCCCATGTAAAACTGAAAAAAAGTCACTTAACAGTTAATAAAAACACTTTCTTCCTAGCTTAAATATTTAAGTTTCACAAAAGAAGTAAGCTTTCTTATATTATTGATAAAATCTCATCAACTAGTTTTGAAAAAAAAAAAAAAAACAGTAAAAGTTTTCTGTCATAAAAAGTAAAGTAGGAAGGTTTTTTCCCCCAAAGGTAACTCATCTGCCCAGCAAAGGAACAGCATTAGCATATCATCGATCTTCAAAAGCCTGCACAGGAGCACTGTCTTAAGCAGCAAGAAACCTCTGAAGGGTTTTGTGCCCAAACCTGACTTTTAGTCAGCTCAGGTCAACTGAGTAACTGTTTTGGGAGCACGGAAAGTGCCCTGAAACCTTTGGAAATCAACCAGCAGTTGTATCCTTACTAGGATACAACCAATATAGTTAAGGCTACTGCAGGTTAGTCATCAAATAAAGAACAGCAAGTGGTTCTGAGGTAAGTAAAATACTGACCGTCCCTCAAAAGCAGAATATTCTGTCCTCAATACACACAAAACAAAGCCTGAACAAAAATTGTCAAAAAAATAGAATTTTCACACAGAATTACTTGTATAATAGCATTTACCCATATTCTTCCTTAGAAATACAATAATAGTTCAAAAATGGTAAGCTTCATAACTAAACCATATATTTTAATCAGAAAAATACAAGTTTTCCTCAACAAAACTGAAATTAGTGGGGGGGGGGTTTCCCTAACAGGAGGCTTATCTGCCCAGCTTTACAGAACTGTTAGCCAACCAAAGTTACATGAAGCCTGCCGAAGAAGCAGTCTTCGGTGACAAAAAAGCTCTGAAGACTTCTGTGCTCCAAAAGTCTTTATATGGAATTCCACTCGAGCTCCCGACAACTGGAGTATGCAGGAGGCAACTTTTAGCTTTGTAACCTGGGCAGTCACAGGGGATAAGACACATACAGCTTAGGCTACTGCAACAATGATCTATGCTTTGAACATCACAGATTGCCGCACCAAATCTTTCTAAAGATGAAAGGGAAATTGATGATATTTGGAGAAAATACACAGTGGAGGCAGGTGACTTCAAAGTGAGGGGGGTCTGCAGAAAGCAACTGAACAGGTTGGGCTATATTATACCAGGCCAAAGACCATTTCCTGTGATCAAGCAAGAGACAGTCACTCACCCACAGGGTGCTTTAGTACCCACTCATTCTAACCACTATACATACATACACACACACACGGGTTCCTATTAGATGACCGAAGGCGCATTCTATCGAATGCGTCTTTGTCGAACTTAAAACAACGAAAAGGCAAAATAGCAAAGCGGCTTTTAAGCTAATTCTTTCCCAGGGAAAGAATTTGCTTGGCCGCTTCCGTTACTTTGCTGTTTTCAGAGTTGGTTTATTTAAGTGAAGCCCCACACTTTATGTATTCTTTAATTTCTTTTTTTTTGGAAGAGGGATTTTTTTCCCTTGGAAAAAAAAATCGCTGTTCTGAGCTTTCGAGATTGTAAGCTTTCACTTACATGGGGTTGATTATTCATTGTTCACTTTTTTTAATGATATAATATTGACCCCCCCCCCCCCACACACACACACACACATATATATATATATATATATATATATCAGCCATCTGACTGCAATCAACAGAGGCGGCCTTCGATGAAATGTAGCTATAGACAAAGGATTTTCTTGGGGAACCCCTGCTGCACACTGGTCCACCCTGTAACATGTGTTCCTCCCCCCTCCAATTCTGGCTCTACACTATCGAGACAGCTTACAACTTTCATATTTACTGTTTTTTCCCTCCATCTTTTTAACACATCCTAACTTGCTAAAAAGGCACACAAGTGTGGAGAAAAAAAAAAAACAAATGAATTAAGCTAGTGATATGGAGGCCACTGCATTTCAGAAGTCACAGCGTTCCAGATGCTCGAAGGTGCACCTTAGGGCTTTTTTTCCAATGACAGACTGAACAAAAATCATGAGTAAAGAATGAAATTTAGTCTTATTAAATGTAGTTCTGAATAACCTAAGATAAATGCTTACAAGGATATATGGAATCCTATCTGGGAATACTGCCTGCCTTCTTAACCCTCCAAAATAGAAAGTTACCTTCTGTGTACCCTCTGATGTTAGACTAGGATGAAAGTAAAAGAAAAAATGGTCAAACATATATTATACAGCTGAGGGTATAAGACAGCAAACCAGAGCACCTGGATAAAATCCACACACAGAGAAAGAAGACATGAAGAAAAAAAATCACGACCAAAAGCCAACCAGAGATCCAAGTGCAGTGAAATGACAACGATACTCACTGTATCACTGTTCCAGTGATCAGATGTTGTACATATACATCTTGTCCAGACTGCCGCAAACATGGACAATGATGTCTGACTGTGATGGAAAATAGAAGAAATTAGGGTCAAAACCCCTATACCACACAACTACTTTCATCCAGACAGCCCCTATACCAATCACTTATAGCCACTTTACTGATGCTGCACACTTCAGATGTCCAACTGTGTTACAAAAATAGCCACAGTAAAGTACTCAAGCTGACGTCATATAAATGTACACAAGTTCTGCAAAGCCAAAACACTGACTGCTTAACTTGGGCAAATAGCAGCACCATCCATGACTACTGTCTACAGACAGACCTCATACTTGGTAATCTGGCAATTAAAGCCACATTTGTTAACTGTGTACTCCTCAGAATACAATAATACTTGGCTACAATAATTTAATTAACCCCCCCCCAACACATGCAGAGATATTCCACCATTTACAGCAAATACTACGGCTGTGTATATCTTTATATAACTGAAAAGTATTAAATGAATGAATAAATACTTAAACAGCAAAGTCTATTTCAGCTTACTGTTGTCAGAATCATACAATGTGCAACCCATTGAAAACTCCCTGAACATGCATAAACAATGCAGCAAGTTCTATGGCTGTGAACAGTCCAGATGAACGATTGATCAAATAAAAGAATAGATAATTACAAAAACAAAGGTCAAAACAGTTTAACTTAATGTCAGTATAATACAATGCAACCCATGGCACTGCCCCAACACAAATATGACCATCAATTAGTCATTTGTTGGATTTTGACTGTACACAACTTAGATATCTAAATGAATGTGAGTAAATTAATAAATATATAAACTGCCACACAGAAATATATTTTTTTCTGCTTGCTGTTGTCAGAATACAGTGCCTAACACATATGCAACCCTCCCATACCTTTGAGCTCAATAATCAGGGCCAAAGCTAAAAAATAATGGGGGACAAAGACACCAAACCAGTGACCTTATATACTTGTTACTACACAAACAGGTTTTGCATTATAATGTTTTTGTCTGAATGTTATAGTTTGAGACTTAAATGCCTGTGATTTCTTAGTGATTGCAATCCTTACTGATTTGTCAGAAATCGTCAATTTCAATTTGCAAGGAACAGACCAAAATATAAGGTAAGATCAGCGACATTATGTGAAATCAGAGTCATTTAGAGCTTCTAGGTCCTCCTTCCTATACATACAGACACATGCACTCACTCTCTCTCTCGCTCTCGCACGTTAAAAAAAATAGTTGCCTATTTGCATACTGGCCAGCAACTGGCACAAATAGAGGAAGCGAAAAAAAAATTAAAAAAAAAAAAAATTTGTGCTCATACTTCTGTTGCCATCAATTAACGTCTTCTGTCAGTTTTAGAACTGAGGCAGTCTAAACCAATAGGAAACTGTCCCACATTACTTTATTCAAAACCCTGTGAGACACTTTCTGAGCTAAGATTCTCCCCTACTGCAAATGGCAGCAAGACCTGTAAAGGGGAGTAATCACATTGTTCTCCATTTCAAGTAGATTTAATGCCATACTGTTTTGAAACCAGGGAGAACAGAGAGCTGACGAAGCAGACATCTATTTGTTTGTTTTAGTAGAACTCACCACATGCACAGTAGCACATAGAGTGTTCCAAGCTTCATAAATGGTAAAAATGAAAATATATATTTTTTTAAAGAAGAAACAAGGTCAAATACAATGTTTTACAGGGAAGCTGCAGCCGAGCAGCCGGTATCAAAAGCCACCTCTGAACATACAATGGAAAAATCATATCACTGCATGCTTGCATCCTCATAGGTGAAGTAGGAAAAGAATCACTCCATATATCCAAAATTAAACAAACACTGTGGCTGAAGATCAATGAAGGCAAATTATGACTTTTCCAAGATAATGGACTAGTTCATTATTGTAGTTATTTTTTTTCGATACAGCCTAGAAAGGAAAACCACTAACTATACAGAACACAGTCTTTTTTTGGATCATGTGAAATGCATACGGCTAAACTTAAGTAACAAGTCTCAAATCAAAGTTTGGCATAATGGTTAAGGTCTTTCTTTCACAGACACAAGGTACAGGGTTTGATTCTGACTATGGGTTAATGACTAGGCTTAAAATTGCTCTTCAGGGCAGTTAGCCTATGAACAATTCCAGGGTGGAAGGTTGGTACAATGGTTAAGGTAACGGACTAGAGGCTACGACAAACTGTTAAAACACAAAAACGAAACAGAACAGATGAGGCGGCACTTGAATAACAGCACGGCAAATAAGTAAATAAATTTATTAATGTAAAGCACTTTTCGTTTGTGTAACTTACACAAACTTCTTCAGACATGTAATAGCAAATGACGTGTGCCTTATATACAAAAACAAACATCAGCTTAATGAAGCAATTAAACAATAAAGTTCTAATTAACTTTTAAAGACACATGCTAGAAAGTAGTACTGATAGTAATAGTAATAATAATAATACTACAGAACCACTTACAGTACAGGCTGCTGTGTGTTAAACCTACTACGTAAAAACTAAAGAAACAACTAAAAAGTATATAAAAAACAAAAATTCAAAAGGTAAAAATGTTAATATTACAACAACAATCCTTGAACAGATTGAATTTAGATGGTGTGGTATAGTTCCCAAACAAGTTCATCTTAATAAACTTTTAATCTTCAAAATGCTGCTTATAGAGCAGTTTTCATTTAAACCAAGGACATTATATGTGTTTAGTCTAATCTGCCAGGTAAGTTCAAGCTCTTCCAATTTTAAGCCAGTTGGGCCCCCTCTTTTGTTCTCAGTGATCTGGTCTATCACCATAAATTTAAAGGAGTGATCTGGGTGACAAAGGACATGTTTCGCCAGGGCGTTGTAGTGTTTCTTTTTTCTAATGGCGTAGATGTGTTCGCAAATACGGGCACGGAGACATATCTCCGTCTTACCAATGTAGAATGCTGAACAACTTTGGCATTGAGCTAGATAAATAATCATTTTAGAGTTGCAATTGACTCTATGTTTCAAGTTATATGTATAACCTTCTAGCTTGAACCTATTAGATTCAGTGACGTATTTACAATAATTGCAAGATTGACATGTATACATACCTACATATCTACTTACACCCTGCTTCTGTTGTTCAAACAATACTTTGAGGTTTTTAGCTTTTTTAAAAATCACTTTTGGTTGATCATCAAGGTACTGGCACACACTATGGTCACTCCTGAGTGCTGCCCAATTTTTGTATAAAATCTCAAAGCAAACCTTACTGTTCGTGCTATAGGTTGTAATAAACGATGGCCGTTGAGCATGTAGGTCAGAAAAAGCAGTACAGCTTTGGGAAAGTGGGGTTTCTATCCTATCATTGTATTGTTGGTACATATGTACCACATCTAAGATGGGTTTATAGACACGTCGGAGCCGTTTATGTGAGACTTCTTCTATGATGTCACTGACCATATGGTCAGGGTAGCCACGGTGAAGGAACATGTTCTTAAGAAAGGAACATTCCGCTTGAAAATCTTCATCAAGAGTGACAATACGGGCTGCTCTGACTAATTGGCCCTTAACGACTGGTCGCTTTTGGTGGTGGGGATGGCAACTAGAATAATGTAAGAAAGAGTTCGAGTAAGTACTCTTTTTATGAATATTAGCAGTAAATCTCTGGAGACTCGAATCCTTTTTCAGCTGGATGTCCAAGTAGGCTATAGTCATGGTGTTAAATGTGAAAGAAAACTGTAAAAAATTTGTAGTGGTGTCAAAATAATCCACGTTGTCACTAATTGTGCTGTCACCATCTAACAATATAAAAATATTGTCTAGGTAACGAGTATAAAAAATGAATTTATCCTTGAATTCACAATTATTAAAGACATGTAGATGTTCCCAGTTGGCCATAACTGAATTGGCCACACTTGCCCCACATGGGGAGCCCATTGCAACCTCAACTTGTTGCAGGTAAAAATTATCTGCAAACATGAAGTAGTTATTATCAAGGATCAACACCAGTAATTCATTCACTAGTGACATCTCTGCATTTTCAGCACCGTTAATTCTCAAAAATTGATTAACCCATTCCAAAGCTGTATCATGTGGAATGCATGTATACAGATCTTTGACATCCACAGTAAGGAAATTGTAATTAGTGCTAAATTCTAGATGGTTAATTTTATCAAGAAAAGCCCAAGAATCCTTACATATGTGGTTAATCTTAGCTAAGTACTTCTGTAATGCAGCGTCCAAGACTTTTGCACATGGATACGTAGGTGAACCCCTACCGTCCAGAAGTGGGCGCATGGGGGTTACCAATATCTTTGTGTAATTTAGGTATTCCAAACAAGTGGGGAAACCTAGGAAAAGATGTACACATGAAATTGAAGATGCTCTGGTCTATTCTACCTTCAATAAACATTTCCTCAATGCTATTCTTAATAGTGTTATAAGCACCATTAGTCTCCGATCTTGAACTAAGAAGGTAAGATGGACTGTCCAATAAGTGTAACATTCTTGCATTATAGTTGTCACTATCAAAAATAGCTAGGCTCCCACCCTTGTCTGGTTTACAAATCCGAATGTTATGCAATTTGATAGTGCCTATGCAGTCCTTTTCAGCTTTAGAGTTGTTGCCAAATGTAGGGAAATTGTACCCTAACTTAAATTTCTGGCGGATGTCGAATTCACATAACTGCTCAAAAAAGTTTAACAGTGGGTGCAGTGGTGGATTAAAGACGCAAGGGATTCTGAAAGAGTTGTTATTTGAAACTATGTTATCACCCATCAATAAGTTAAAGTTGAGTTCCTTAGTGAAAAGTTTGATGTCAATTATAGTTTTAACTAAGTCTAACCTTTGTGCGGGAACATAAGTGCAACCCTTTGAAAAGAGCTCTACTTGATCTTGTGTTATGGTTACTGAAGAGTAATTATATACCTTAAAGTCACCATCAATATTAGTCAATATTAAAGGTAAATCAGGAGACACTACATTGTTCCCCTCATTGTAATTTGTACTGTTAGACATAAAGGAATCATCAACAAAACTGTCAGAAAGGTTGTGTCCACAAGTTGGCGAAACAGAAGAAGCAATGACAACTTTAGGAACTGAAACATCATTAACCACCAAGAAAGGAACTAGTTCCTATACTGTTTCAGATTCCATTTGCCAGTCAGATTCAATCTGGTTGGTGGTTGTTTCGGTCTGGCTCCTAAAAAATTTGGGTTGTTAGATCTCAAATTGTAGTGGCTGGAACCATGATTGTCTTGTACCCTTTCAGTTCTTCTAAAATCGTCCTGTAGGCCTGCGTCTGTGAGGTCATCATTAACCAGTGAACAGTTATCCAAAAATAGCTGGTTGTTGTCATGATTGTTGTTGGGGGATGGTGGCAAGGTAATGTTGTTGTTGGAGGCTTGAACTGGACTCACTGAACCTTTCCAAACCTGGGCTTGTGGTGGAGGAGGATAAGCAGTACCCTCATTGTATGCCTTTACATCCCTGTCAATCTTTTTAATCTTATTTTTCTTAAGTTTGTCAAGATATTGATCTATGCTGGTAAACATTCTGCTATAGTCATACTTATAGCGGAAAAATTAATGATCTAGTTTTATCTTGGCGTCCAAGTCGGCAACTTGCAGGCTTAAAGACTCTACCAATAAAGAATAATGCTTTATCACTAATGCCAGTAAATCAGTGCCCTGTTGCTCAAATAGTACTATTAAGTCTTTGTGAAATGCCGAATTTTTTGCCAAACCAGTAGGGTACTGATAAATGCTAAAGTTAAATCTATATAAATTAACATCACAGCACAATTTTTCATTCATAGTTATTATATTGTTATAGAACATAATGTTACAGGTGGCAATAGATCTATTTTCAACACATGCATGCTGATATATGGTTTCAAGTCCCAACCTATCCAGATCTGATCCAATATTACCTTCTCCGTTATTTTTCCACAACATGAAAGTAGACTTAAGGGTCTATATGACTCTGGGTTTGTCCTACTCCCCTTTCCCTTAAAGACAGGTTTAATAATCACATGTCTCCAATCTTGAGGAATATCCCCATATTAATATAACCTAGTGAATAATAGATATAATGGTATCATAGGTTCTTGCTAAAGTGTTCTCAGGTCATTGTTACTAATTCCGTCTTTTCCCTGTGGTTTGTTTGGCTCTAGTATGCACAGTTCTTTTTCAATATAATCTAATTTGATTCCAGTATCTAGGGTTATCTGGATGTTACTAGGACAACTTATCACCCCTTTTGTGGAGAAAAACTGTTTTGCATAAGATTTTGTAAATATATCTATAATCTGTTGTGTCTGAGAATAAATTTTAGAATTTGCACACACTATCAATTTGTGCATCTATAAAAAGGTTTCCTATTATGCTCAATATCTTTATATAAATTTTCTTCAAAATGTTCTTATCTCACACTTTGCTTAATCTGTTTGTCCAGCCTGTTTATTTCAGTTTTCAAAGTTGTAGTCTATCCTCTCTTCCATTTCTTACATTTTTTGTCTCTCACCTTAATAAGATATCTTGTTCTTCTTGAACTATATCCTCCTGATGTATGCCTAGATCCTGATGTTAAACATTTTTTTTTATTTTTCTGCACTCAGTTCCTCTTTCAAATCTTTCCACATTCCATCTGCACTTTTTCCACTGAACACCTCACTCCAGTTAGTTTTACATAGTGACTGTTTTGCTCCCACATAATCTGTAATTAACCTTCTGTGCATCGGTTTAGATTTCAGTTTGGCAGAATTATCTAGCAATAAATTAACCTTTATAACCCCATGACCACTGCACATCAACGGTGGTAAAACTTGACTTGAAGTAACAGTAATTTCTTTAGGAACACAAACAATGTCTAGTATGTACCATCCCCTGGTAGATTTTTTACAATCTAAAGCAATTGCTATTACTGAATATACATTGTGAATAATTTCCTTAACAATCAATATTATTCCAGCCTGTTTATGGTAAACGTAAGTCCCCAGCTAATATTATTCTTCTCGCCTGTGTTTCGTGCAAGAAATGTATGAATTCCTCTAGGTCATCTGCATTTGACTTTGGTGGTCTATACAATCCAACAATTGTTATATGTTCCACGTTGTCTTTGTCACAGTTACACAGTGTACAGTATTAAAGTTATCATTGAACATGTAATAATTACAGGTCTCATAACTATCTTTAATCCCTATCATAACACCTCCACCTGATTTTTTGTTAGAAAATCTGTGACAGTAAAAACATTTATACCGTGACAGAACTGGTTTCCAGTCATTGTTCTTTAACCATGTTTCACAAACAATAACATCAATCTTGTGGGAACACAGTAAATTTTCGAATAAAAAAACATTATTAATGCTCCTAACATTAACAACCACCAGAGATGCAACAAATGTTGCTATCTGTGAAATGTTTAATTTTCAACTTGGCAAAATTCCTGCCTACTGTTTTATCAAACATTGCAAAATATCTGGTGCAAAAATTCTCTTCCCTGATCTTGACAAATGCACGCCATCCTGTCTGATCATGTGTGGCCAAAACTAGACTTGGATGCTCTACAAATTTCCATTTTTTAAACCAGGACATTTTTTCCATGTAGGTATTTACCCCAAAAATATTTTCATTCACAGTAACATGACTATATTTTCTACAGGTGATTTGTGAAAACACATCCTAATCCACTACAATATATACTATCTAAAAGGGCTGTCAGTTCCTTACTAACATTCAGAGAATCCTTGCGGATAACAGCACTTGTACTGACATGAATAAAAACAGATCCATACTTCTTTACATTAAGGCATTCCAAAAGCTTGTCTCAAGTCTTCTATTTTTGCTCCTGGCAGCCATAACATTATTTGATGTTCATTATCTTTTCTGCAAATATAAGTATCAGTTCCTCTAATAACCGAATCATCAATTACAAGAGTAGCTTTGCTTGCCAGCTCTGAAGAATCTGCAGCTTTTAATACAGTAATATCTGCTCTATCAATTGTTACGAAGGATAGAACTTCATCATAATTAGTCTTATTAATTCCACTGTTTCCATTGTGTCTTAAATTCTCATCTAGCTGGTACTGTAAATCCACAGCTTGAGCCATGTAGTCAGCATATGCCTTTCTCTTCTTTTTTCTTACAGTAATGTTCTTCAGTCCTTCCACATTCAATTTTGATTTCCTCCTTTTCACCTGTCTCTTTTTTTCTACCTTCACTTTTGGGAAAACTATGCCTTTTTCTGTAGACTGAAGGTTTTCAGATAAAAAAATATTATCATTCCCTCTAACTTGTGTCTTGCATAACAAAGCAGTGCCCTTTTTAGTAAACATTCTCTTTCCTTTACAGTCATTAATCAGTTTATTTTTCTTCCTTGTTATATATTGTGAAATTCTTCCTTTCTTTTTTTTGTTTCCTTCTGAATAAACTGGATCATCAGATTGCTGAATGCTTGTGTCCAGAATTCCAAAGTTGTCAGGGGCATCATCTTGTTTCATAGGGGCTGAATGATCTTTGCAGACAATAGATGCATCATTTCCTAAATCTATTCTATTTGTTCTTTGCCTGAGATTATTTATTTCACCAGTCCAGTCATTAATATATGAAACAATTCTCCAAGCCATGCCAATTGCACAAGTGCAATCATCATCAAGTCTAGATTTATTTCTAACAATGCTAATCAAATCATCCAACCTCTGACACTAGGAACACAGCTCACCAGTATTATCAGCTGTTACCTGTAAATATGCAAAGCATTTATTACATTGTACAAGATATTTGTGCATTAGCAAATCGTTAATTGCATACACATTTAAGGAATTCACGTTCAACTTCAAATGAATAAAATATTGTAAAAGAAAAGAATGATCAAATTCAATAAGCCCAGAATTCAAAGAGAACTTAAATCAACTATTATGACAAAAAAATCACACGAGCAATATACAAAAGTGCAATAAAGTTGTTCTGTCAATACAAGTTCTAGAAGCCAGACAAAAGTTGTAATTCCTTTATGTCACTATCGCTCACATTCTCACTTCTTTTTAACAGTACAGATCGATAAATCACAAACCAAGGTATCATTGTTTAGATATGCTTAGGATTTTCCTCTCTACATTCTGCGTGAATTTACAGCTGTCTAGGCCCCTTAGGGTGGCTACCCCTTGACTATCTAAGACCTATCCCTTTCTAACAACCAACAGTGAAATTAAAGGTAAAACAAAATACGAATCAAAGTAAATCTTAACAAGCCAGCCCTTCCTACCTACAAAACAGTGAAAATCAGTGATAACAAATAAAATATAAATTCAAATAAAACTTCTCATCAGTCAGCTCCAAAGTAAATCACAAACCAATGTAGGATTGTTAAGATATGCTCAGGATCTCAGGAAAATAAGTAAGTGCTCTGGCCCTTTGACTGAATCATCAAGTCAAGTAACATCTTACGACCAAAATGAAATAAACATAGTTCATTATGACAATAATCCACTTAAGTAGAAATATCTCAAAAGATAGCCTTCATCTATTAAAAGGCCTAAACAAATTTGGATTCATGCTCAAACACACCAGCCAATTTACAAATCTAGTTACGAAGGAAGTGTTTTCATGTCAAGAGTGACTGAAGCACTTCATTTTAATCTAGTTCCCTTGTGGTTACATGTGGTTACAGATAAAATATTCTGCAGCTTAATAACTTTACCAGCAGGAATACATACTACCCAGTCATTATCTTTCCTTGGCAAAATAATCAATGCAAAGCATTTATGCCTTTACAGTACTTACCTTTTGACCAGCTCTCCATATATGCTGCTGAGCTTGTTTGTTCAAGCAGATCTGAATTTTGCTCCATGACTTTTGAACTGAAAGAAAATGTAAATAAATAATCAGAAATGATTGTGGAAAACATCTGTACTATATTAACTACAAAATTATTAATTGAAAAAAACAACGAACAGACTTCAGCTTTGGAACTTCAATTCTTGTGCTATTTTAGAAACATGTTACACCAAGCTCTGTTGAATGTCATGTTTACAATCAACTTTCAAAATGTTTTACCCTGCAACTACCTGTTTGAAGTTCTACATTTAAGACACCAGATCACCAATGAAGACATTTTACATAAGTTGCTTCAGAGTCTACATATTACAGACAATAAGCATTTTCAGTGCCGAAATGTTTAAATGCCTAATAAAAGTAAATGCCTTCATAGAATAAGAAAATGCTTGGTCAGCATCTAGAAAATTTATATTTTGCATTATGTCTCAGGAAGGAATGGGTATCCTGCAGGTTAAGGGTAAGAGAACTTAAAATGCTAAAGCTAAATGAAGTCATTACATTAAAATTGAAATCATATATATATTTTTGTACACTTCTCCGTTTCCAGCCCCAAACATCCCCTCCAGCTGTTCTCCTGGCTTCCATGCCAATCCACACAATCCCTCTGATCTCCCAAACACTCTGTCTCCCAGTACCATTTGCATGACCCTTCAACAGGTGGGCCTCCAACTCCTTTAGGAGTAACTTACTTGTAGCCCTGGGGATCTTAAGATTCATCTGAGTGTTGCATGCACAGAGCTGGGAGCTATCATCCTCATGGCAGTCAAAGTCTACTACAGAGGAAGATGTTTTCTAAAGACAATTCCTGAACTCAGGTCATCTGCGGTGCAAATTGACATCTTGCCTCTACAACATCAGTCAGACAAATCCTATCATTCTTTAACTATTTTTAAACTATCTACATATTTATCAGTCATGGGGTCTCTGTGAATGTGCAGAATCATTACCTTGCTAATAAAATGTGCAGGACATAGAAATCTAGTTAAATGAAGGATGGTAAATTCACAGTCTCCCTAACAACATCACTTCTCAGCAAACATTGAAATTGTTTAAGAACAAACTGAAGCAACATTAGGAGGAACAGTTTAAATGTACTTGCTTCAGAGATTCTGGATAAGGTCAAAGTAAGACCTAATAATGTTCACTTATTAAAACATAGACAATATATCTTATACATACTTTATATACACTCAGACTCAGCTAAACATGAACTATGTAATGTTTAAGATTTATCTGTATATACATTTACATACTGCTTTGTCCTTTATTTGTCCAAGTGACCAAGTTCATCTACCATGTAGATAACTCCTATGATTTCTTTATACAAGAGTTCATAAGATATATTTCTGCTTCGTTTTACGCACTTTATTTACAAATTTCTGTATATTTGTAGCTATGTGTGACAACGGTGGTGCAGTAGCTATTGTTGTTGCCTCACAGCAAGAGGTTCCCTGGTTCGTTTCTCAGCTGGAGCGCCTTCTGTGCGGAGTCTGCATGGCCCCTCTGTGGTCGAGTGAGTTGTAAAGACATGCAGGTAGGTGCGTGTGTGTATGTGTCTGCCTTCTGTGAAGGCTGGGCATCGGGCTGGCAACTGGACACCATAAAAACATAATTGCCAATCAATCTGCAGACCAGTGATGCTCTGTGGCGACCCCAACCAGGAAAAGCCGAAAGACATTGCTTTTGTATATTTGTGTCTATCTTCTGGCCTGGGTTGTAGCTGAAAGGGTCACTGATTAGCCCATTCATCCGATTAATTAACAAATAAATAAACACAAACTTTTGCCAAACCTTATTGTAAGATGGAGAAGCTTTGACAATCTCTAATGCAGCAAAGTAGGCAATTATTCAAGCCTCATTAAAATAAAAACTTGAGGGCAATCAAATATTATGTTAATCACAACACATACAGGGATTCTGTCCACAAATTTAACATTGCTCCATACACATTCTTTCATTTTTAATACAGTTAATGCTACCTGCACTCACAAACTATTGTACTGCTCAACTACATTTGCACACATTTATATTGACAAGTACAGCAAAAGTGGTTAAAAAATACAGTGAACAAAATAATGAGAAAAGAAGTTATGTACCTACCATAACGTTCCATGTTAGTTGTCTTCATCTCGCCTTCCATCTTGCTGTTTGAGTTCGGAGCTGATCCGACTCGGCCATCTTCTATAGCTCGAGAGCTATTTACTGGCTCGAGGCTACTCCTTATCCCACAATGCCCAGCGACAGCTACCCAGATCCCGTTTGTGATCGCGCACACTAGACATTAATAGTTACTAAAACTGGATGGCTTTAAAACTTCAGCTTGGCAAGCTAAGAACTTGGTTATATTCAACTGGACGTATAAGAGAATTTAAGTACCTTTTTATGCACTTTTTCTTTTAAAAAATACAGTATTTAAATTGATTTAAACTGTGTATGAAGGAGTGTTGAAGGAATTTTTAACTGGTTATTCTGCTCTTCAGTAACTTGAACTAAAAGCTAGTGTTGGCTGAATTTTGTTATTTGCTAGTAATTACAGGTGTGGGGGTAGCCACATTCAGTGATTTCCTGTCCTTGCATATTTAAACTGGTGCATGTGAAATAATTCCTGCTTTAAAACTTCAGCTTGGCAAGCTAAGAACTTGGTTATATTCAACTGGACGATAAGAGAATTTAAGTTTTTTCCTTTTATTTTGGAGACTCGAATCCTTTTTCAGCTGGATGTCCAAGTAGGCTATAGTCATGGTGTTAAATGTGAAAGAAAACTGTAAAAAATTTGTAGTGGTGTCAAAATAATCCACGTTGTCACTAATTGTGCTGTCACCATCTAACAATATAAAAATATTGTCTAGGTAACGAGTATAAAAAATGAATTTATCCTTGAATTCACAATTATTAAAGACATGTAGATGTTCCCAGTTGGCCATAACTGAATTGGCCACACTTGCCCCACATGGGGAGCCCATTGCAACCCCAACTTGTTGCAGGTAAAAATTATCTGCAAACATGAAGTAGTTATTATCAAGGATCAACACCAGTAATTCATTCACTAGTGACATCTCTGCATTTTCAGCACCGTTAATTCTCAAAAATTGATTAACCCATTCCAAAGCTGTATCATGTGGAATGCATGTATACAGATCTTTGACATCCACAGTAAGGAAATTGTAATTAGTGCTAAATTCTAGATGGTTAATTTTATCAAGAAAAGCCCAAGAATCCTTACATATGTGGTTAATCTTAGCTAAGTACTTCTGTAATGCAGCGTCCACGACTTTTGCACATGGATACGTAGGTGAACCCCTACCATCCAGAAGTGGGCGCATGGGGGGGTTACCAATATCTTTGTGTAATTTAGGTATTCCAAACAAGTGGGGAAACCTAGGAAAAGATGTACACATGAAATTGAAGATGCTCTGGTCTATTCTACCTTCAATAAACATTTCCTCAATGCTATTCTTAATAGTGTTATAAGCACCATTAGTCTCCGATCTTGAACTAAGAAGGTAAGATGGACTGTCCAATAAGTGTAACATTCTTGCATTATAGTTGTCACTATCAAAAATAGCTAGGCTCCCACCCTTGTCTGGTTTACAAATCCGAATGTTATGCAATTTGATAGTGCCTATGCAGTCCTTTTCAGCTTTAGAGTTGTTGCCAAATGTAGGGAAATTGTACCCTAACTTAAATTTCTGGCGGATGTCGAATTCACATAACTGCTCAAAAAAGTTTAACAGTGGGTGCAGTGGTGGATTAAAGACACTAGGGATTCTGAAAGGGTTGTTATTTGAAACTATGTTATCACCCATCATTAAATTAAAGTTGAGTTTCCTAGTGAAAAGTTCGATGTTGATTATAGTTTTAACTAAGTCTAACCTTTGTGCGGGAACATAAGTGCAACCCTTTGAAAAGAGCTCTACTTGATCTTGTGTTATGGTTACTGAAGAGTAATTATATACCTTAAAGTCACCGTAATATTAGTCAATATTAATTAAATCAGGAGACTCTACATTTATTTCCTCATTGTAATTTGTGCCCAGACATAGGAATCATCAACAAAACTGTCAGAAAGGTTGTGTCCCGGGTGAACAGAAGAAGCAATGACAACTTTTAGGAACTGAAACATCATTATACCAAGAAAGGAACTGGTTCCTATACTGTTTCGAATTCCATTTGCCAGTCAGATTCAATCTGGTTGGTGGTTGTTTTAGTCTGGCTCTAAAATTTGGGTTGTTAGATCTCAAATTGTAGTAGCTGGAACCATGATTGTCTTGTACCCTTTCAGTTCTTCTAAAATGCGTCCTGTAGGCCTGCGTCTGTGAGAGTCATCATTAACAGTGGAGCAGTTGTCAAAAATAGCTGGTTGTTGTCATGATTGTTGGGGATGGTGGCAGGTAATATTGTTATTGGGCTTGAACTGGACTCACTGAACCTTTCAAACCTGGGCTTATTAATTGGAGGAGGATAAGCAGTACCCTCATTGTATGCCTTTACATCCCTGTCAATCTTTTTAATCTTATTTTTCTTAAGTTGTCAAGATATTGATCTATGTAATTTAAACATTCTGCTATAGTCATACTTATGGCGGAAAATTCGCCGATCTAGTTTTATCTTGGCGTCCAGGTAAACCCAACTTGCGGGCTTAAAGACTCTACCAATGAGAATAATGCTTTATCACACAATGCCAGTAAATCTATTGCCCTGTTATCAAATAGTACTGATCTTTGTGGAAATGCCGAATTTTTTGCCAAACCAGTAGAATTGCTGATAAATGCTAAGTTAAATCTATATAATTAACATCACAGCACAATTTTCATTCTAGTTATTATATTGTTATAGAACATAATGTACAGGTGGCAATAGATCTATTTTCAACACATACATCGGATATAGGTTTCCAAGTCCCCAACCTATCCAGATCTGATCCAATATTACCTTCTCCGTTATTTTCCACAACATGAAAGTAGACTTAAGGGTCTACTGACTCTGGGTTTGTCCTCTCCCTTAAGACAGGTTTAATAATCACTGTCTCAATCTTGATTCCATAATATAACCTATTGAATAATAGATATAATGGTATCATAGGTTCTTGCTAAAAGTGTTCTCAGGTCATTGTTACTAATTCGTCTTCTCCTGTGGTTTTGTTTGGCTCTAGTATGCACAGTTCTTTTTCAATATAATCAAATTTGATTTCCAGTATCTAGGTTACCTGGATGTTACTAGAACCAACTTATCACCTTTTGTGAGAAAAACTGTGTTGCATAAGATTTTGTAAATATATCTATAATCTGTTGTGTCTGAGAATAAATTTTAGAATTTTGCACACACTATCAATTTGTGCATCTATAAAAGTTTCTATTATGCTCAATATACTTTATATAAATTTTTCTTCAAAATGTTCTTATCTCACACTTTGCTTAATCTGTTTGTCAGCCTGTTTATTTCAGTTTTCAAGTTGTAGTCTATCCTCTCTTCATTTTGTTGTTTTGTCTCTCACCTTAATAAAATCTTGTTCTTCTTAGACTATATCTCCTCTGATGTATGCCTAGATCCTGATGTTAAACCTTTTTTTTATTTTTCATAGTTCCTCTTTCAAATCTTACATTCCATCTGCACTTTTTCCTGAACACCTCGCCAGTTAGTTTTACATAGTGACTGTTTTGCTCCACATAATCTGTAATTAACCTTCATGCATCCGGTTTTAGATTTCAGTTTGGCAGAATTATCTAGCAATAAATTAACCTTTATAACCCCATGACCACTGCACCATCAACGGTGGTAAAACTTGACTTGAAGTAACAGTATTTCTTTAGGGACACAAACAATGTCTAGTATGTACCATCCCTAGTTAGATTTTTTACAATCTAAAAGCAATTGCTATTACTGAATATACATTAATAGATAATTTCCTTAATCAATATTCCAGCCTGTTTATAGTGGCAATAAAGTCCCAGCTATTATTCTTCTGCATACCAATGTTTACATTTTGAAAAATGTATAGATTCCTCTAGGTCATCTGCATTTGACTTTGGTGGTCTGTAATCCAACAATTGTTATATATTCCGCGTTGTCTTTGTCACAGTTACACAGTGTACAGTATTAAAGTTATCGTGAACATAATAATTACGGGTCCTTAACTATCTTTAATCCCTATCATAGCACTCCACCCCTGATTTTTGTTGAAAATCTGTGACAGTAAAGCACCATTTATCACCGTGACAGAACTGGTTTTCCAGTCATTGTTCTTTAACCATGTTTCTGAAACAATAACATCAATCTTGTGGGAACACAGTAAATTTTGAATAAAAAAACATTATTAATATACAACATTAACAACCACCAGAGATGCAACAAATGTTTGCTATCTGTGAAATGTTTAATTTTCAACAGCGAATTCCTGCCTACTGTTTTATCAAACATTTACAAAATATCTGGTGCAAAAATTCTCTTCTAGTCTTCTTGACAAATACCGCCATCTGTCTGATCATGTGTGTAAAACTAGACTTGGATGTCTACATTTCCATTTTTTTTAAACAGGACATTTTTCATGTAGGTATTTAAAAATATTTTCATTCACAGTAACATGACTATCTTTTCTACAGGTGATTTGTGACCATCCTAATCCACCAATATATACTATCTAAAAGGGGCTGTCAGTTTCCTTACTAACAGTCAGAGAGATATACGGATAGCTTGGCACCCTTTGACATGGACCAAAACGGATATACTTCTTTACATTAGGCATTCCAAAAGCTTGTCTCAAGTCTTTATTTTTCTCCTGGCATGCCAACATTATTTGATGTTCATTATCTTTTCTGCAAATATAGTATCAGTTCCTCTAATAGCCGAATCATCAATTACAAAGGTAACTTTGCTTGCCAGCTCCTATGAAAAATCTGCAGCTTTTAATACAGTAATATCTGCTCTATCAATTGACTTGAAGGATAGAACTTCATCTGTTAATCTTATTAATTCCACTGTTTTCCATTGTACTCTTCCAAATTCTCATCTAGCTGGTACTGTAAATCCACAGCTTGAGCCATGTAGTCAGCATATGCCTTTCTCTTCTTTTCTTACAGTAATGTTCTTCAGTCCTTCCACATTCAATTTTGATTTCCTCCTTTTCACCTGTCTCTTTTTCTGTACTTTTGGAAAACTATGCCTTTTTCTGTAGACTGAAGGTTTTCAGATAAAAAATATTATAATTTTCTAACTTGTGTCTTGTAACAAAGCAGTGCCTTTTGTAGTAAACATTCTCTCCTTTACAGTCATTAATCAGTTTATTTTTCTTCCTTGTTATATATTGTGAAATGCTTACCTTTCTTTTTTGTTTCCTTCTGAATAAACTGGATCATCAGATTGCTGGATGCTTGCAATAAATTCCAAAGTTGTCAAGGCATCATCTTTGTTTCATAGGGGCTGAATGATCTTTGCAGACAATAATTAAAAATGTTTCCTAAATCTATTCTATTTGTTCTTTGCCTGAGATTATTTATTTCACCAGTCCAGTCATTAATATAGGCAATTCTCAAGCCATGCCAATTGCACAAGTGCAATCATCATCAAGTCTAAATTTATTTCTAACAATGCTAAGCAAATCATCAACCTCTGACACTAGGAACACAGCTCACAGTGTCTCAGCTGTTACCTGTAAATAATACAAAAGCATTTATTACATTATTACAAGATATTTGTGCATTAGCAAATACGTTCGTGCATACACATTTAAAGGAATTCACGTTCAACTTCAAATGAATAAGAAATATTGTAAAAGAAAAATTATCAAATTCAATAAGCCCAAATTCAAAGAGAACAAATCAACATATGACAAAATCACGGAGCAATATACAAAGTGCAATAAAAGTTGTTCTGTCAATACAAGTTCTAGAAGCCAGACAAAAGATTGTAATTCCTTTATGTCACTATAAGCTCACATTCTCACTTCTTTTTTAACAGTACAGATCGATCTAAATCACAAACCAAGGTATCATTGTTGTTTAGATATGTAGGATTTTCCTCTCTACATTCTAAGTGATTTACGGCTGTCTGGGCCTTGGGTGGCTGCCCTTGACTATCTAAGACTACCCTTTCTAACGTAACAGTGAAATTAAAGGTAAAACAAAATACGAATCAAAGTAAATCTTGCTCAGCCAGCCCTTCCTACCTACAAAACAGTAGAAAACAGTGATAACAAGTAAAATATAAATACAAATAAAACTTCTCATCTAGCTCCAAAGTAAATCACAAACCAAGGTAGGATTGTTAAAATATGCTCAGGATCTCAGGAAAATAAATGGTGCTCTGGCCCTTTGACTGAATCATCAAGTCAAGTAACATCTTGACAAAATGAAATAAACATAGTTCATTATGACGTAATCCACTTAAGTGAAAATATCTCAAAGATAGCCTTCATCTATTGAAGGCCTAAACAAATTTGGATTCATGCTCAAACACACCAGCCAATTTACAAATCTGATTCACGAAGGAAGTGTTTTCATGTCAAGAGTGACTGGAAGCACTTCATTTTTAATCTAGTTCCCTTGTGGTTACATGTGGTTACAGATAAAATATTCTGCAGCTTAATAACTTTAGCAGAATACATACTACCCAGTCATTATCTTTCCTTGGCAAAATAATCAATACCAACATTTGTGCCTTTACAGTACTTACCTTTTGACCAACTCTCCATATTATATGCTGCTGAGCTTGTTTGTTCAAGCAGATCTGAATTTTGCTCCATGACTTTTTGAACTGAAAGAAAATGTAAATAAATAATCGAAATGATTGTGGAAAACATCTGTACTATATTAACTACAAAATTATTAATTGAAAAAACCATGAACAGACTTCAGCTTTGGAACTTCCACATATCCCCCACACACAATTCTTCTGCTATTTTAGATACATGTTACACCTAGCTCTGTTGTATGTCTTGTTTACAATCAACTTTCTGAATGTTTTACCCTGCAACCACCTGTTTGATTTCACCATTTTAAGACACCAGATCACCAATGAAGACATTTACATAAGTTGCTTTAGAGTCCATATTACAGACAATAAGCATTTTCAGTGCGAAATGTTTAACTGCCTAATAAGTAAATGCGTTCATCGAAAAAGAAAATGGATGGTCAGGATCTAGAAATTTATATTTTTGCATTTATGTCTCAGGAAGGAATGGGTATCCTGCGGAGTTGAGGTAAAACTTAAAATGCTAAAAGCTAATGAAGTCATTACATTAAATTGAAATCATATATATTTGTACCTTCTCCCGTTTCCAGCCCCAAACATCCTCAGCTGTCCTATTTCCATGCCAATCCACACACAATCCTCTGATCTCCCCAAACCTCTGTCCCAGTACCATTTGCATGACCCTTCAACAGGTGGGCCTCCAACTCAGCACAGGGAGTAACACCCCTTAACCCTGGGATCTTAAGATTAATCTAGTGTTGCATGCACAGAGCTAGGGCCTCATCCTCCTTGCTTGATCAAAGTCTACTACAGAGGAAGTGTTTCCTAAAGACAATTCTGAACTCAGGTCATCTAAAATTTTTCAAATTGACATCTTACCTCTATCAGTCCAGACAAATCCTATCATTCTTTAACTATTTTAAACTATCTACATATTTTATCAGTCTTAGGGTCTCTGTATGTGGAGATGTTTGCTTGTAATAAAATGTGCAGGACATAGAAATCTAGTTAAATGAAGGATGGTAAATTGATCTCCCTAACAACATCACTTCTCAGCAAACACTGAAATTGTTTAAGAACCGACTGAAGCAACATTAGAACAGTTTTAAATGTACCCTTCAGAGATTCTGGATAGTCAAGTAAGACCTAATAATGTTCACTTATTAAAACATTGACAATATATCTTATACATACTTTCCTGTATCAGACTCAGCTATTTATGAACTATGTAATGTTTAAGATTTCTCTATTATATACATTTACATACTAGCTTTGTCCTTTATTTGTCCAAGTGACCAAGTTCATCTACCATATGGTAACTCCTATTTCTTGCTGAGTTCATGAGATATATTTCTGCTTAGTTTCGCCTTTTATTTACAAATTTCTGTATATTTGTGGCTATGTGTGACAAGCGGTGGTGCAGTAGCTATTGTTGTTGCCTCACAGCAGGTTCCCTGGTTTGTTTCTCAGCTGGGCACTTTCTGTGCAGGTCTGCATGTTTCCCTCTGTGCAGGTGGTGGGGTTGTGAAGACATGCAGGTAGGTGCGTGTGTGTATAATAATATGTGTCTGCCTTCACGGCTGAGACATCGGGCTGTAACAATTTCATAAAAACTATGATTTGTGATAAAGTCTGCAGACCAGGCAGTGCTCTGTGCGACCCCAACCAGGAAAAGCAGACATTGCTTTTGTATATTTTGTAATACCTCTTCTGGCTGGGTTTGTGAAAGGGTCGCTGATTAGCCATTCATCCGATTAATTAACAAATAAATAAAACTTCTAAACTTTTGCAAACCTTATTTATAGATGGGCTTTATTAATCTCTAATATAATAAGTGAGGCAATTATTCAAATATCATTAAAAACTTGAGGCAATCATGTTAATCACAGGATTCTCACAGTTCTTGTTGCTCCATACACATTCTTCGACATATTTGATTGATACTTCCACTCACAAACTATTTGTACTGCTCAACTACATTTTGCACATTTATATTCAACCAGAGTACAGCAAAAGTGGTTAAAATACGATAGACAAAATAATGATAAAAGAAGTTATGTACCTACCATAACGTTCCATGTTAGTTGTCTTCATCTCGCCTTCCATCTTGCTGTTTGAGTTCGGAGCTGATCCTCGGCTCCGACTCGGCCATCTTCTATAGCTCGAGAGCTATTTACTGGCTCGAGGCTACTCCTTATCCCACAATGCCCAGCGACAGCTACCCAGATCCCGTTTGTGATCGCGCACACTAGACATTAACAGAGTAACCAGTTACTAAAACTGGATGTTCAATACACCTAATCAAGGAAAAAGTTATAGATTTATCTGGTATGTGAAGTAATAAAAGATGCTCAGCCAGTGAAAACAAAAGGGAACTCCTCACAATACTCTAGGAAGGGGGAAGGAGGGAGGGACACAAGAAGGAAGGCAAGATGAAGACAACTAACATGGAACGTTATGGCAGGTACATAGCTTCTTTATGTTAAGGTGTCTATCTCGCCTTCATTCATGCTGTTTGGGACAGCGTTCCTAGCAGCTAAAAACCTGGGTGGGTCATTGGAACAAACTCTTCAGAACAGCAGATTCAAAGGAAGCTCTACACCGGGAGACCATATCTACCTTGTAATGAGAGGTAAAAGTGTGGGGGGTTTGCCCAAGTGGCAGCTGCACAGACTGAGTCTATGGGCAACCTAGACTGAAAAGCTACAGAGGTGGCTAGTGCTCTAGTGGAATGACCTTTTGGTTTAGCTGGTAGCTCTTCGTAACTGATAAATAAAGGCAATAGTATCAGATAACCATCTGGATAAGGTCACTTGGGAAACTGGAAGGCCTAGTTTGTTGAAAGCAAAAGAAAGAAATAACTGGTCTGATTTTCTTAGTTCCTTAGTTCTATGGAGGTAAAAACACAATTGTCTGTGTACATCCAATTGGTGGAGCTTGTATTCTGCCTTTTTGCTGTGATTAGGAAAGAAAACTGGGAGATCTATGGATTGATTTAAATTGTTCTCTGAGCAGACTTTAGGATTAAAGGATGGATTGATCCTCAGGGAAACTCTGTCCCTGTGAAACACCAGATAAGGAGGACAAACGCATAGTGCTTGAAGTTCTGAGATACATCTAGCTGAAGTGATAGCAACCAGAAAAAGTGTCTTCCAAGAAAGAAATTTTAAAGAGCATGATGCTGCCGGTTCAAAGGGAGGCAAAATTAAGGAGGCTAAAACTAAATGGAGATCCCAAGGAGGGAGGATTACATCTACATATTACAGACAATAAGCATTTTCAGTGCCGAAATGTTTAACTGCCTAATAAAAGTAAATGCCTTCATAGAATAAGAAAATGCTTGGTCAGCATCTAGAAAATTTATATTTTGCATTATGTCTCAGGAAGGAATGGGTATCCTGCAGGTTAAGGGTAAGAGAACTTAAAATGCTAAAGCTAAATGAAGTCATTACATTAAAATTGAAATCATATATATATATTTGTACACTTCTCCGTTTCCAGCCCCAAACATCCCCTCCAGCTGTTCTCCTGGCTTCCATGCCAATCCACACAATCCCTCTGATCTCCCAAACACTCTGTCCCAGTACCATTTGCATGACCCTTCAACAGGTGGGCCTCCAACTCCTTTGGGAGTAACTTACTTGTAACCCTGGGGATCTTAAGATTAATCTGAGTGTTGCATGCACAGAGCTGGGAGCTATCATCCTCATGGCAGTCAAAGTCTACTACAGAGGAAGATGTTTTCTAAAGACAATTCCTGAACTCAGGTCATCTGCGGTGCAAATTGACATCTTGCCTCTACAACATCAGTCAGACAAATCCTATCATTCTTTAACTATTTTTAAACTATCTACATATTTATCAGTCATGGGGTCTCTGTGAATGTGCAGAATCATTACCTTGCTAATAAAATGTGCAGGACATAGAAATCTAGTTAAATGAAGGATGGTAAATTCACAGTCTCCCTAACAACATCACTTCTCAGCAAACACTGAAATTGTTTAAGAACAAACTGAAGCAACATTAGGAGGAACAGTTTAAATGTACTTGCTTCAGAGATTCTGGATAAGGTCAAAGTAAGACCTAATAATGTTCACTTATTAAAACATTGACAATATATCTTATACATACTTTATATACACTCAGACTCAGCTAAACATGAACTATGTAATGTTTAAGATTTCTCTGTATATACATTTACATACTGCTTTGTCCTTTATTTGTCCAAGTGACCAAGTTCATCTACCATGTAGATAACTCCTATGATTTCTTTATACAAGAGTTCATAAGATATATTTCTGCTTCGTTTTACGCACTTTATTTACAAATTTCTGTATATTTGTAGCTATGTGTGACAACGGTGGTGCAGTAGCTATTGTTGTTGCCTCACAGCAAGAGGTTCCCTGGTTTGTTTCTCAGCTGGAGCGCCTTCTGTGCGGAGTCTGCATGGCCCCTCTGTGGTCGAGTGAGTTGTAAAGACATGCAGGTAGGTGCGTGTGTGTATGTGTATGTGTCTGCCTTCTGTGAAGGCTGGGCATCGGGCTGGCAACTGGACACCATAAAAACATAATTGCCAATCAATCTGCAGACCAGTGATGCTCTGTGGCGACCCCAACCAGGAAAAGCCGAAAGACATTGCTTTTGTATATTTGTGTCTATCTTCTGGCCTGGGTTGTAGCCGAAAGGGTCACTGATTAGCCCATTCATCCGATTAATTAACAAATAAATAAACACAAACTTTTGCCAAACCTTATTGTAAGATGGAGAAGCTTTGACAATCTCTAATGCAGCAAAGTAGGCAATTATTCAAGCCTCATTAAAAAAAAAAACTTGAGGGCAATCAAATATCATGTTAATCACAACACATACAGGGATTCTGTCCACAAATTTAACATTGCTCCATACACATTCTTTCATTTTTAATACAGTTAATGCTACCTGCACTCACAAACTATTGTACTGCTCAACTACATTTGCACACATTTATATTGACAAGTACAGCAAAAGTGGTTAAAAAATACAGTGAACAAAATAATGATAAAAGAAGTTATGTACCTACCATAACGTTCCATGTTAGTTGTCTTCATCTCGCCTTCCTTCTTGCTGTTTGAGTTCGGAGCTGATCCTCGGCTCCGACTCGGCCATCTTCTATAGCTCGAGAGCTATTTACTGGCTCGAGGCTACCCCTTATCCCACAATGCCCAGCGACAGCTACCCAGATCCCGTTTGTGATAGCGCACACTAGACATTAACAGAGTAACCAGTTACTAAAACTGGATGTTCAATACACCTAATCAAGGAAAAAGTTATAGATTTATCTGGTATGTGAAGTAATAAAAGATGCTCAGCCAGTGAAAACAAAAGGGAACTCCTCACAATCCTCTAGGAAGGGGGAAGGAGGGAGGGACACAAGAAGGAAGGCAAGATGAAGACAACTAACATGGAACGTTATGGTAGGTACATAGCTTCTTTATGTTAAGTTGTCTATCTCACCTTCATTCATGCTGTTTGGGACAGTGTCCCTAGCAGCTAAAAACCTGGGTGGGTCATTGGAACAAACTCTTCAGAACAGCAGATTCAAAGGAAGCTCTACACCGGGAGACCATATCTACCTTGTAATGAGAGGTAAAAGTGTGGGGGGTTTGCCCAAGTGGCAGCTGCACAGACTGAGTCTATGGGCAACCTAGACTGAAAAGCTACAGAGGTGGCTAGTGCTCTAGTGGAATGACCTTTTGGTTTAGCTGGTAGCTCTTTATTTCGTAACTGATAAATAAAGGCAATAGTATCAGATAACCATCTGGATAAGGTCACTTTGGAAACTGGAAGGCCTAGTTTGTTGAAAGCAAAAGAAAGAAATAACTGGTCTGATTTTCTTAGTTCCTTAGTTCTATGGAGGTAAAAACACAATTGTCTGTGTACATCCAATTGGTGGAGCTTGTATTCTGCCTTTTTGCTGTGATTAGGAAAGAAAACTGGGAGATCTATGGATTGATTTAAATTGTTCTCTGAGCAGACTTTAGGATTAAAGGATGGATTGATCCTCAGGGAAACTCTGTCCCTGTGAAACACCAGATAAGGAGGACAAACGCATAGTGCTTGAAGTTCTGAGATACATCTAGCTGAAGTGATAGCAACCAGAAAAAGTGTCTTCCAAGAAAGAAATTTTAAAGAGCATGATGCTGCCGGTTCAAAGGGAGGCAAAATTAAGGAGGCTAAAACTAAATGGAGATCCCAAGGAGGGGGAGGATCTCTAACTGGGAGTCTAAGAAGAGAAGTTCCTTTCATAAAGACTTTGCAGAGCTTATGAGACATTATGCTGGAATTAAACATACCGATATGAAAATTAGAAATGGCAGCTAGTTGTACTCTAATGGTGGTGGAAGCCACACCAGACTGAAAAAGCTGTGTTAGAAATTCAATGATTTCATGGATTGGGGCTGAGAAAGGATCCAAATTCCTAGATTCTGCCCAGTAAGAAAACCGTTTCCATTTACTAGCATACGTTTTCCTCGTAGTAGACTTATGTGAGGAAACAATAATATCACAGACTGCTGGGGAGATACTGGAAAGCCTGGCTAAGATTGGAAGTGGAGTAACCAAGCTGTGAGCTGGAGAGTTTGAAGGGACTGGTGAATCAGAAGATCTGGAACCGGGTCCAGAATCCACAGCTGATACAGAAGGTGGAGGTGTAGGAATGGGAACCATATTTGTCGAGGCCAGTATGGGGCAATGAGGATCATTTTGCAACCCAATGATTTTGCTTTCTGTTTGAGTCTTGGAATAAGGGGAAAGGGGGGGAGAAGCGTAAAGGAGTCCCTGAGGCCAATCGTGGACTACAGCATCTCTGGGTATATGACCTGGAAGAGGAAGAAGGGAGAAGTAGCTGCTGCATTTGTTGTTGAGAGGAGTGGCAAATAGGTTGCAGCAAGGCTATCCCCATTTGCAGAAGATATGATCCGCAACTTCCTGATTCAGAGACCACTCGTGAGGCATAAAGATAGCTCTACTGAGCCTGTCCGCTATAATGTTGGATTTCCCAGGGATGTGCATTGCCATCAGAAAACATTGGGAGGAAATCGCCCATTGCCACAGTCTGAGTGCTTCTCGACACAGGGGGTAAGACCTGGTCCCGCCCTGTTTGTTGATGTACCACACCACTGATATGTTGTCCGTTTGGACTGCAATGGTCCCAGAAGGAAGAGAGTCTTGAATGACTTGCAATGCTAGGAGAACCGCTCTCATTTCTAGGACACTGATATGCAGATGGTACTTGTGAGGTTGCCAAGTGCCTTGGACTGTCCTGCCAAGATAATGCCCCCCCCCCACCATATCAGGGAGGCATCTGTGGTCACTGTGGCTACCAGAGGGGGCTGTACGAAGGGTCTGCCCTGAATTACTAGTGGGGAGACCATCCACCAAGAAAGGTGCCTTTTGCATGTTTTTGTGATCAGGATCATGTGAGACATGGGTAGTTCCTGGAAAGACCACTGCATGAAAAGAAGCCACTGAAGGATTCTAATGTGGAAACACACTAATGGGACAAGAAGAATTGCAGCTGCCATGCAGCCTAGAGCTTGGAGGACATGTCTGACTTGAACCCTTTTGCTCTGCATTAGAATTAACACTTGTTGACGAATAGTGGAAACTCTTTCCTGTGGTAATCTTGCAAACATTTCTTTTGTGTTCAGTTCTGCTCCTATCTATGTAATAGACTGACAGGGCAACAAGGCAGATTTTTCGAAATTTACTGTAATGCCTAGTTGAGTGCATGATGTGATTGTATAATCCCGTGCCTCTAAGAGTTGATGCATGGTGGTAGCAGTCAGGAGCCAGTCTTCTAATTAGGGAAACACCTGGAATCCTTGACGCCTCAGGTGAGCCGTGACTACTGCCATACACTTGGTGAACACCCTGGGGGTTGAGGTGAGACCAAAGGGCAGAGCTCTGAACTGGTAATGACTGGCCCCTACCCAGAAGCGAAGAAATCTCCTGGAGCTTCTGTCCATCTTGATATGGTAGTACGCGTCCTGAAGATCTATGGAGCACATCCAATTGTCCTGACCCAGAAAAGAGAAAATGGACTCAGTGCCACCATCCAGAACTTTTCTTTTTGTACAGATTTGTTCAATCTGCTGAGATCCAGTATTGGTCTCCAGTCCCCTGTCTTTTTTGCTACTAAAAATAATCTTGAGTAAGTTCCGGACCCTAGTTGGTCTGCGGGGACTTCTTGAATGGCTCTTTTTTCTAGCAGTCTTGAAACTTCTGTGACTGCTTGATCCCTTAGATTGGGTGAGACATCTGGGATGGGCTTTTTCGATTCCATGGGGGATTGATGGAAGGAAATTTTGTAACCTCCGGATACGATGGATAGTACCCATTTGTCTCTTGTTATATTTTGCCAGGCTTTTTGGTACAGCGAAAGTCTTCCCCCGACTGCATACAGAGGTGAGCAGTCGGGCAACCCTTCAGGGATGCTGGAAGGGTTTGGCAGAGAAAGTTTCTCTGTCACCCTGGTTTTGTGGTCCCCCACTGCCATGAGGGCGGCGTCTGTTTTTATTGTTTCATCCTCTGCCTCTGGGGGAAAAATCACCACGTGTGTCAGGCAAGGGTCCCAGGGATTTTCGGAACCACCTCTTTCCGCTCTACTGACCCTTGGGATAAGGTCTGGAAGGAGTGGAAAAATGGACTCCCACGGCAGAGAGAGTCTTGCCTTCCTGTTCACACCTGGTCAATGTGTCTTTCACCTGAGGCCCAAAGAGAAAAGAGCCATCAAAGGGAGTATTGGTGAAGGATGCTCGAAAGGGTTCTGCAAACTGACACAGCCACATCCAAGCATGTCTCCTGAGAGCCACACCTGTCCCTGCAGCTCTGCTCGCTCCATCGGCTGCATATGAAATCAGCCTCATGGAGGAATTAACTATGGAATTAAGAGTTGCAAGCTGAGAAGCTACTTTAGCTGGTGCTCCCTCACCTGTAGGATCTTGAAGGGTATCTCCAAGCTCTTTCAGGAGATCCATTTGAAGACGTGCAAAATGGCATAGATAATTCAGGGACCTCATTGAAAAGGTCACTGAAGCAAACATTCGCTTTCCATATCTGTCCATCATCCAAGACTCTTTGTTCGGAGGATGAACAGATAAAGAGGTCTCTGCTAACTCTTTCTGGGTGGCTGCTGCTACCACCATCGTATCAACGGGCACACCTTTGGAGAGGAATTGCTTGTCCTGGGGGGGGCTGTAATAAATTTATTTGGTCTCCTCAGAGTGGGTTCCACAGAATCTGGTGCTGACCAAGCCTTTCGAGCCACTACAGACATGAGTGGATCGAAAGGAGGAGATACCCAGGAGGTGGAAGGTTGGGAACAGAATGCATCCAGGTATATAGACTCATCCTCGGTAGGGGCTAGGGAAGTCCAGTCCCTCCTCTGTCTAAGCATTTCAAGGATGTCCGAAAAGGAAACCTCTTCAGAGGGAGACCTTGGGGGCCCTACCGATTCATCCATGTCTGTATCTGAAGTGACAGACTCGGTGGAGTCTATGTGCTTCCTCTTGCACTTCTTCTTCTGGGGAGGCTCCTCCGAGTGATTAGGGGAGGCTTCGGAAGAAGAGGGATCACCCAATGGGGTGTCCTGGGGCCTAGGTTCCCTACGCTTGGGGTCTGGAGGAGGAGTAGAGGTTGACACAAACACCACGGGGGGAGGAGCCAATGGAGCTGACAGTAGAGCTGTCTCGGGGGACAGCACACTCCACATGACCTTGAAGGTGTCCTGACCTCTAGGCAGAGAAAGCTACGGCTCCGAAGAACAGGAGTCTTTCTCCGTGTCAAGGCAATGTTGGAGCCGAGTTCACCTGCACCAAAGCTCTGAGGAGGAGAACGGGGTTGGACAAGGGTCCGATGCCACTCCCCTCCTCGGAGCCGACGAGAGAGCCTCGGTGCCCAGATCCCTCGAAAGACGGTACAACCAAGGTAATAGGAGCAGACATCGGGACCGAAGGAGAAATGATCATTGGCGCTGACAGTTCTACTGCTTGTGGATCCATGGTCTCCGGCTCCGAGCTAAATGTAGTCGGAGGAGGAATAGAAATAGAGGCGGTTGGAGCCGATACCTGTTGAGGTGGGCTGGACAGAATTTATACCAGTGCCTGTAACTTAAGCAACCTACTTACTACTCTCTCCACATCGTGGTCCGATAATCTAGAGGATCGAGAGGAGTGGGAAGAATGATGGCTACGTTCACTCTGTAATAAAGGCGACTGTGGAGTCGAGTGGATGGACTCCAAGGATAGCGACCTCAGTCTCTCATGGCTCCGAGACGGCTCCGAAGTAGCAGATGGAGCCAACGGAGGAGTTGTCTTGTCGGTGCCAGCCAGTACCAACATACTTGGTTGGTCAAGTAAAGGAGTCAGTTCTGAAGGTGGAGCCGACGGCTTGACAGACTTAGGGGATTTCGCTGGCTGAGAACTTTTAGCTGGAGAATCCTGAGGCTTCAATAATCCCCGAAGGATTAATTTGTTTCTGCGCTCCTGCAGGTCCCTTGGACTAAAAGCATGACATATAGAACAGGAGTCCTGCAGGTGAACAGCCCCCAAACAATAAACACAACTAGCATGCCCATCTGACAGAGACATTTTCTGACAGCATGAGTCACACTTTTTGAAGTCAGATACCTTAGTATCTTTATACATTATAGTAACAGCAACCACACAACAAATAATGAAAATCTATACTAATAAAAAACAAGAACAGTTTTTTTTTTTTTTTTTACAGTTAAAGAAAAGAAGGAAAGCCTCTAACTTAAACGTCTATCCTAGGGGGTGGGACTCTAATTTAAACGAGTTCAAGGGAACAGAAGGCCTGAGGGTTATGGAGCAACGGCCAACAAAGCTTAAAATACACAAGAATGCAAAAAAGGGATAAAGGGATATTATCTATACACAAAATAGACAATCACCTGACAAATTTTCAAGAAAAACAACAATATATAATAGCAAAAAGATTATACTAAGCCTGAGCCAGTAAGAAAGCAACCTCGCAGCTGAAGCGGCAAACGAGATCTGGGTAGCTGTCGCTGGGCATTCTGGGATAAGGGGTAGCCTCAAGCCAGTAAATAGCTCTCGAGCTATAGAAGATGGCCGAGTCGGACCCGAGGATCAGCTCCAAACCCAAACAGCAAGAACAAAGGCGAGATAGACAACTTAACATCTACTGTTTTGAGAAGAAATGTAAAATGTGGATAAGAACACTTTTTTTTTTACTGCATTCCAGATGGGTTTTTTTCACAGTTAAAGAAGCAACCCAAGATTACCAAGCAATGACTGACTCCTGACTGGCTCCTAACAGCAAATCAACATCCCCTTCTACAATTTTTATAGGCAGGTGAGCACTATTAACTGCTTGTAAGAGGTGGAACAAACTTGTGTGTGTGTCTTCTTAAAGATATACACGAATAGGCATCTTATGGTTCCTGTGGTCATTTGCCTAGCAATGTTCCTACAAATTTATTTATTTATATAATTTTTAACTGGAACTGGAATACAGCAGATACAGCACTTATCCCAGTGGACCAATTTCAGTCTTAGACCAGAATGCGAACATATGGTCAAGTGGAAAAAAAAAATAATTCATGCAATAAAAGAACACAAAAAAGTTATAATTAATATACAATAGAAAACATGATTTAAGAAGGGAATCAAGAGAAACAACTATGTACAATATTTACATCAGTTAAGAGTAGCAACATGTTGGGAGCTAGATAGAAGATGGTATAGTGAAAATGATAGGCAGTACGTGTCATAGATTAAGGACCTGAAGCAGAGCATTTACAAGCAGCTTGTGCTTTGAAATGTTCTTTAAATTGTGCCCAAAAGGAGGAGTAGTTAGAGGGTCTTAAAAATTTGAGGGAAGAACCCTCCAGAGCTTGGGTCTAAGGGTAGAAAGGGAGTGGCTAGAGCAATGAAGTCTGGTTTAAGGTGATTGCAAGAGAGGCCCAGAATGGCTATAAGATCTAAGGTTATGTAGTGGAGGCTGTTTCAGTAAGCTAAAGGAAAGAGAAGGGTATTTGAGTTCAAATGTTTGCCTTCTGACTGAATGCAAAATGTATATGTTTGCAATAGTTTGCTTGTTCTCTAAAACCTGTTAAGTGAATCATTATTTCACTGCTGCACGCATCTCCTTAAGCTGTGTCTATTTTCTTACAAATATATCACCTCCCATCATAATAAACATTATGATTATGCTTCTGTATTCATCTTATTGAAGTTTTGTTTCCTCCACTTGCAATAAAAATGAGTATACAGTACATTATCAGGCTAAAAAAGAGACTACTTGCCAATAGTAAGACAAACACATTCAAAAGCTGATGTTCAAAACAACTACACCAGCTGCTTTGCTATAAATGTAATTTTTTTTAATGTTCTTGAGGATCTTCAGTGATATTGAGTATGCTTGGTTTGTAACAAATTTGTGTCTGCTCCCCTTCTAAGCATTCAGCCTTCCCCCAAAACCCAGAACTGAACTTCTACCCCTTCCCTGCATGACAGCACTCTGACCCATTTGTTCACATAGGTGGGGGACATCCAAAACTGAAGTGAATACATTATCTGTAGAGGAAAGTACAGTTTTGTACCTACCATAAATGTAGATGTTCGAGGATCCACATTGCTGCAGTCCTAACTATTGGGTAGTCCACTGTCCAGTCTTTTCTTGCCCCAGATGTCAGAAGACCCTAAAAGACAAGGCCAATACCAAAAACTCCAAACATACCTGCATCAAAAATATGTACAATATATACAAAAGTACCAGAATATAACCTCACCTACACAACCACCCCTAAACACAGAGGGAAGGAGGGAGGTAATTGGACTGCAGCAGCAATGGATCCCGAACATCTACATTTATGGTAGGTACAAAACTGTACTATGTTCTTCATTCCACATTGCTGCAGTCCTAACTAGAATCCCAAAGCAGAGGTGAGGCTGGCAAATCATAGGAAACAGGAGCTGACAACAAACCTTGCAAAATAGCTGTGGCAAAACCAGCCCTAGACTTAGAGTAGAGAGGAAGGTGATAATGCTTAGAGAAAGTATGCACTGAACTCCAAGTAGCTGCCTCCAAAATATCCTTAGTTGCCACCCCTTAGAAATGCTGTTGTGGCAGTAGCCCTAGTGGAATGAGGCCTAATCCCAGCTGGAATCTCCTTGCCATGATGGGAATAACAAAATGCAATGCAAAACCCAATCCACCTAGAAATAGTTTGTTTTGACACAGGCTTGCCCTGCGAACTCAAAGCAAAAGAAACAAACAACTGCTGAGACTGCCTAAAATCCTTAGTCCTGCTTAAATAATAACGCATTGCCTGTGTACATCTAAAGTGTGCAAAATCTTTTCCCCTTTATTTTGGGGATCTGCATAAAAAGTAGGCAAATGAATAGTTTGGTTTAAAGCCACACTAGAAACCACCTTAGGCATAAAGGAATGATTAGTACGTAATGATACCCTATCCTTATGAAAAATCAAAAAAGGCTCAACCGCCATAAGGGCCTGCAACTCAGAAACCCTTCTTGCAGAAGTAATGGCCAACAAAAAGCAGTCTTCCATGACAAGTATTTCAAGTCAGCAGTGGCTCAAAAGGTTGTAGAGTAAGTTTCTCCAACACAAAATTGAGATCCCAAGCAGGAGTAGGAGCTCTACATGGGGGTCTTATATTCTTTGCCCCTCTAAGAAATTGCTTGAACAAAGGATGCGAAAACAATGGTGGATCACAATCATAGTGAGCTGAAATTGCTGCAGCATGAATCTTAATGGAAGAGAAAGACAAACCTTTGTCCAATAACTCAGTAAGATATTGAAGAGCCACACTCAAATTAGGCTCAGAAATCTCCAAATTGTTTGCTGCACTCCAAAATAAAAATCTCTTCCATTTTTCTGAGTACACCTTCCTTGTACTAGGTCTTCTGGCTTCCATAATCACATTTAAAACTTGTTGAGGAAGTTGAGACCTGCTGTGTTTCAAAACAGAATATGCCAGGCTGTTAGATGAAGAGAGTGGAGCTTGACATTGAGCAGGTGACCGTCCCTCTGAGACAACAGGTGTGGAATCAAAGGTAAAGGCCATGGAGGATTCCTTACCAGACTCCTTAGTAATGGGTACCAGTGTTGCCGAGGCCAATCTGGAGCTATTAAAATCATCCTTGGCTTGTCTTGTCTGACCTTTAGGAGCACCTTTGGGAGAAGAGGCAGAGGTGGAAAGGCATACACATGAAGATTTTTCCAACTGAAAGAAAGAGCATCCACTTTCCAAGCTGTGTGATGAAACCTCTTTGTGCAAAACTTTGGCAGCTGGTGGTTTAGTGGAGAAGCGAACAGATCTATGTCTGGAGTTCCCCATGACACTGTCAATTTTGAAATACATGAAGATCCAGTTTCCACCGTGGGGATCCATGATTTGTCTGACACATCTGCTAAGGAGTTCTGTGCTCCTGGCAGAAACCTTGCCTGAAGAGTTAGTTGCAAGCTGAGCGCAGTCTCCATAAAATCATTGCTTGCCTGGGTAAGAATGTGTTCCCCCTTGTTTGTTGATGTACCACATGACAGTTGTGTTGTCTGTTAGAATCAACACCTGCCCTGGAAGAAGTAACTTCACATCTCCTTCATGTTGATATGTAGATGCTGTAGTCTGGCAGGCCACTTGTCTTGTATCCACTTTCCATTTAGATGAGCTCCCCAAGCAATGTCTGAGGCATCTGTCGTTAGAATCTGACTGGCGTCTGGCCGGGTCACAGAGAGTCCCTTGTTTAGGTGACATTCCTGAGCCCACCACAAAAATTCCTTTTGAATGCAAGGTATTATTTGAATGACAGTGTCCAATTCCTGGCAGTGCTGTGTCCATACATTTTTGAGATACCATTGCAGCTTCCTCATATGCAGTTTGGCATTGGGAAGCACCAGAATACAAGATGCCATGAACCCTAAGGCTTGAAGGACTGTCCTTGCAGTCAGCCCGGACTGAAGAGATAGGTGATGGAAGTAACTGGAAAGATTCTTTTGTTTGTCCGGGGTTAAAAAGGCCATCTGCTGCTGTATTCAGTCTCACACCCAGAAAGCACATGTCTTGAGAGGGTACTAGACTGGACTTTATTTCGTTCACAGAATACCCTAGGCATCTTAGCACTGCTATCACATATTCCAAATGCTGTAAAAGGTCTTCCTTTTCTTGAGCCAGAATCAGGCAGTCGTCCAAGTAAGGATAGATTTGAATTCCTTTTAGTCTGAAGTAAGCTATCACTGGAGCCAGAACCTTTGTAAATACTCTGTAGATAAGCCAAAGGGCAATGCAGAGAACTGATAATGAGAATTTCCAGCTCGAAAGCAGATACTTCCTGCAACTTAGTCTGATAGGCACATGAAGGTAAGCTTCCTTGAGATCTAAAGTTACCATCCAGTGATCTTTGCCCAGCAGAGGTAAAAGCTGTTGTAACGTCAACATTTTGAACTTGGGAATGTCCAGATAAGTGTTGAGGATAGATAAATCCAAAATTGGTCTCCACGTGTTCCCCTTCTTCGGTACTAGGAACAGGCGAGAATAAAATCCTAGGCCCCTTTCTGGCACAGGAACTAGCTGAATGGCCCCTAATTGGAGCAACAGAGAAATTTGCTTGTGAGCCTCTTGTCTTTGTAGAGGAGGAATGTCTGGCATGCCTTTGAAAGGAGGCAAGGTATGGAAATAAAACCTGTAACCGTGGTGAATGATATCCAGAACCCATCTGTCTTGGGTAATTAAATCCCAATTTTCTTTGAAAAGAGACAGCCTTCCTCCCAAAGGTGCTGCCAGGCGAGAATGTACTGGCAGCTGAAAAGGCAGGTCATTGGGTCTGTTTACGAAAGGACTGACCCCTGCCCTCACCAGAAGTCTGAGCAGGTGAACTCCCTGTTCTAGGCCTAAAAGAACCTTGAGCTCTGCCCCTACCACGTCTAGACCTACCCCTAGACTGGGAATCATAAGCAGGATATGTCCATCCCTTAGTAGGCCAATTTCTACTAAACGTTGGAGGCTGCACCTGCAAAAAATCCTTAACAGTTTGCATAGACTTAGCCTTGTCCTCCATTTTCTTTAAAACTGCTTCCACAGGCGAACCAAACAACACATCAGACTGTAAAGGAGCATCTAAAATCCTTGTCTTAACATGCTCAGCTAAATTCTGATCTCTCAACCAAAGAACAGAACCAGTGGCAGCCACCCTCGAGGAGGCCTGCACAGCATCAAAACCACACTGCAAGGAATGCTTACCCACCTGTTCAGACACATGAACTAAATCCTGCAACTCTTTACACTCAATACCTTCAGCCAGAGCATCCACCTTAGACTTCAATTGTGAAAGGAGATAATTCTGATATTTTAACATGTGGAACTGACAATTCAACGCCCTCATGGCTAAAGTGGAAGAAGTATACACTTTCTTTCCCCATCTATCCAAAGCCCTTGCCTCTTTATCAGGAGGAACAGGATTTTTAACAACAGAAGCCTTCACACCTTTAGGCCCCTGAGAGACAGTTTCGGGTCTGCCCTAGGACTCTTAAAAAGATACTTATGAGCCTCAGGAACCCTGTAGTACCTATCCGGTTTAACTGGGGCAGGAGGCAAAGAATCAGAATTCAGGGAGGCCTCTGCAAAACATCTTCTACCACATTCAGAACAGGAGGTATAGCTAAAGGCCTATGCTGGGGTAAAACAAGAATTCCCTAAGCCTCTTCCTGGAATCAGAGAAATCTTGACCTTCCCATTTAAAATGCTCCCTCATGGAATGCAGAGTCTCTGAGAATGAAAAATCCACAGGAGGCGAAGCTGAAGGAGTAGAATCATCCACATCAGAATCAGAATAAGGAGGATACTCCTGCAAGTCTTCAGAAGACTCAGAAGCCTCCGAACATTGCTGAAAACTCTCAAACTCAGGTTCCACCCTAGGCCTCTTATCAGGAGGGGGCATAGAACCTCTAATCATAGTAATCAAATCCTCTGCCATTTTTAGCATATGCTTCTTAGGCAAAGACCCTGACACACTGAGAAACCCCACTGAAGCTAAACTAGGCCTGCCTCTTAAAGAAGCCTTGGAAACAGAAGGGAGGCCCTAACCACCTTAGGAAGAGAGGGAAGAACAGCCACCTGAGAAGCCCCTTCAGCCTGGCCTACTTCCTGAGAGGACACATCCTGTAACAGTAAAGTCTCTCCTGAGACTCCAAAGAAACTCCTGGCAAAACCTCCGCTCCACTGAGCCTTCTAAAGAACCGACGTCCGGGACTGTCGGTTCCTCCACTCTAGGCTTTGCTGCCTTATCCTTGCGCTTTTGGCGCCGGAGCATCCGGCGGCATTTTATAATTACAACGCTTCCCAAAACTAACCTGGCACAGTCTAACCTTCTCTTAATAGTGCGTTTGTTAAATCTAGCACAAGAGCGGCATCCAACAACGCCGTGCTCAGGCCCTAAACAAGGTATACACAAAGTATGGTAATCCCTATGAGGTATCTGTTTCCCACAAGAAATACAGTTATTCACTTTTTCTGACATCCGGTTAAATACTGAGGCAAGAAAAACCAAAATATTCCCAACGGGTACTTAGCCAACTTTGATTCGGTCTGAAACTCTGACTTCAGAAACTTTCAGAACGCCAACCTGCACTCGCAAAACTGCTTCTGCATCGGACCATGCGGCAAAAAAGACTGAGGATATGACGTCGGTCATGCGCATTAGTACCCTGACGTACTGACGTCAGTCTAATGCGCCTTGACCGACGTCAGCCATATACTTTGGTATTCGGGCCGACTGGACAGCGGACTACCCAATAGTTAGGACTGCAGCAATGTGGAATGAAGAACATCCAGGCTTTTCTCTTTACAGCCCTAATATCCTACGCATGTCCAATAATCATTCTTTCTGGTGTGTACGCAATGGGCATAGCATAGGACTATCACTCATTCCTGAGAGTGACATAAACCCAAAGATAGCCCCACCTCCTAATACAAGCACATCATGTACGTTTTTGCAGTCTCCACTGGGGGGGGGGGGATAAACACACACTGTGGCCCCAGTCATAGGACTTTCTCTCCCTCAAAACAGATTTAAGTGGGCTCAGCAACTCCCTCTTCTCCCTCCTCAGCCAGCTCCAGTGCACATGCCACTAACTGAAATTGGGTCACCTGCGTCATAGCCATGTACTATCCTCTATGGCAGTGGAACTGGCTGGTCTGCAGTGTCATTTTACAAAGCACATGCAAAATCATCTGACATGGAACAAAATAAGCAATACATATTCAGGCTGAAAATAACAGCTGTCAGATTCATGCAGTACTAGAAAAGAATAACTATATGAAAAGTTCAAAGTGAAGACAGTGAACACTTTTCAAGTTCACATGTTACTTTCACCAAATTAAAAGGGGGCTGATGACTGAGGTGTAAAGAGATGCTGTACATATCTTCAGCACAGTCTTTCTGTGGTGCTACTCTATAAAAGCAAGCAAATGAAAATTGTAATACCTCTGGAAGAAACCAAGTAAAAGGAGAAGAAATGCATTTTATTTTTGGAATGAAAAATAAACTTGTCCTAAATATGAAAAATAACAGGTGTAATATTCAGTGGATACTTTAAATAAATATCTGTAGTTCAGGTTTTTCATAATAAGCAAAAGCTAAGTATTAAATTAATGACAGATCTGACAGAATAGGTTTATACTCTAAGAGCTGAACTAAGGATGGCAGGAATTAAGGCCACTCAGCAGTCAAACTTTTTAAGCAGGCATCACCTCGCTCTCCCTGTCCCATAATGCAACACACTGCCAGTTCCTAGAGACTTGAGGTGAGCCATGCTAACCACTATCATATAGAAAACTAAGGCTGAAAACCTACTATGCCAGAGAAGGGAGAAGGCAAGAGGATATGTTAGAGAATGGTCATGCTGTTCCAGATCTATCACAAAGAAAAGTACATAGCTCTCATACTTAGTAAGTGAAAGTCCACCCTCCATAACATAGCAGGAGAGAATCCCAAGCTAATCTTCATGGGTAGTCTTACGGAAACCTACTCCTGATAATGTTAGCTCCAGAGCAGACCTGAAACTGACTATCATATTCAGCTTATATGTGCCTTGTGAAAGCATTGAAAGAGGCCATGTAGCCATCTAAAGTTATATTTCACAGATGCAGCAACTGCTGCAGTATAAAGATCGATTTAAACAGAAGCAACAGGCTTATTGTACTTTTCATTTGCCTACTGTTGGAGACCAGGCTTTATCTCAAGAGGGTACCTTAGCTTACAATGCTCTCCATCCAAATGGAGGACTGTAATGACTCAGGAAGATTAATCTAATGGTTAAGGTTAAACAGAGTAGCGGCTTTTGGCATGAAGGTAAGGTTAGCACAAAAAGTGACTCTGTGTCTGTGGGGTTAGTATAGAAAGTGATTCTGTATCTTTTGATCAGCCAGTATGGGCAATCAACTGATAGGATCTGCAGTTCTGAAACAAATCTGGCAGAAATGACAACTGCTAAAAAAACAACTTCTAAGGTATTTCACATCAGCAAAATCGTAGGTTCAAATGTAGATAAGGTCAGTTTTCCCAACACAAAAAATAAATCCAAGGTAGTAATAGGTTTCATAGTCATGGTCTCAGCAAATTTATTTCTGTAAACATAGGCTTTGCAGACTTTCAGTCAGGCTAAAGATAAGTAATAAAGGCCATCATGAAAATTTAATACTACAACTAAGTGTACATTAGTAGATGAATAAGACTAGAATTAAATATACGATCAAGATATTCACGTATAGCTGGAACAGGAGCAGAACAAAATTATTTATTCTCCGGGTTTTTGACAGAAAGAGAAAAATGAGCCAACTTGTAATTTTATGTCTTGCAAATATTAGGCTTCTGTGAAGAAGAAATCATCTGCAATGCTCTAGGAAAGAAGAATGGATTACTGGCCACTAATAAAGTTGGAGAAATCATGAGGTTAACCAGAACCAGCAATAAGAAAGGAGAAGGGGAACCATACTTGTCATTGTCAATATGAAGCCATGAAAGTGATTCTGGACTTGTGCTATTTGGCTTTATGGATGAATCTCATTATCAAAGGAAATGAGGGAGAAATGCAAAGGACCCCAGGGGAACCATTTCTGGAACATGGCATTCTGGCAGCATCTAGCATCTACATTTGGAGTCAATCAAGGGGCTGAGGGACCAGAGAATAAGCAATTGCAAAGTCATCTTCAGTGAAACAGTCAGCCACAGCATATACCACTGTTTGCCAGAATCAGTAGTAAGCAATGTCCAGAGAAAGCTCTAAGGGGAACACAAACTAGACTGAATAGCTGAAAGCTGACTGGAGAGAAAGCACAAGTTCAAGTAATTAATCAGGTCTCTAGCACCTCAGGAAGCAGAAGAAACAGATGGAGGTGACTAGGAATGGCAGAACCTCAGGACAGCTTGTGTGAGGACTACAGAACAGGCATGGGGCCAAGACAGGTATTGGAAATAAGGTACATAATGCAGGTGGTGGAGTGCAGAAGTCCAGGAATTGATCAAAAGAAAGGACTACAGGAAAAAGTGGGATACAGAAAAGACAGACCATGCTAAGAATAAACACTGATTGACTAAAAAAGAGGCTAACACAGGTGTTGGAATAGCACAAAACAAGGCTGAAGCACTCCACCAGCTTCTGTAAAGTGCTTGGTAGATGGCACAATGAAACTATGTCAGGTTGCAAGGCAAAGACAGAAAGATAAAGAAGCTAGTCAGACACCCTTCGTAAGAGATGCCAGCAACAACCTGCTCACCAGCCCACATGAAATTAAAGGCTGACAAAAGGTGTACTTTGAGCAGGTTCTGAATGAAGAAAAAAAAACACAAAAGTGGTTCTATCCACAGACAACCTACAATGAAAATGGAGCAAGTGCCCACACTAGAAAAATAAGAGCTGCACTAAGAAAAATGAATTTGGGGAAAGCAGCAGGCTCAGATGAGGTCACAGCAGACACAATTAAGACATTGGGTGACATAAGGGAGAAATGACTCCTGAGGGTACTCAAAGCAGTATGGAGAGTAAGACATACCCAGATGACTGGACAATAAGCATGCTCGTGACAGTGTACAAGAACAAAGGGGACATCCATAACTGTAGGAAGTACAGAGGTATCAAGCTCCTGTGACACTGCATTAAAGTTCTGGACAGGGTAACTAATAAATGAATACACAGAGCAGGAGAAAGTTAAAATGAAAGGTTAGCAGTCCAGATTCAGATCAGGATGCAGCACAACCAACCCAATGTTTGCAGTGAGACAGACAGTTGAGAAGAAGCTAGACATGGAAATTTCTAGACTTGAAGTAACCGTATGACAAGGCCCCAGGAAAGCCAATTTAGGCAGTCCTGTGGTGGTTCAAAGTCTCAGAAACATTGGTAGGATTAGTGCAGGTTATGTACAAGGACCCAATGAATCAAGTAAGAACAGGGTCCAGTCTCACAGGGGATTTCCAGTGGGAGTTGCTGTGCATCAGGATTCAGCTCTGAGCACACTACTGTTCATTCTGGTGATGGAATACATTAGCAAACAGGTCGAAGGGGACAGAACAACAAAGCTGTTGTCTGCAGATGATGAGGCATTACAGGCAGACTCTAAGCAAGAACTTCAGCAAAGGATGGGGTAATGGAATGCAAAAAAAGAAGTTATGTACTCACCATAACGTTCCATCTGAGTAGATACTTCATTTGTCTGCAACCTGTGGGTGTCGGATCCGACCTCGGATCCAATCCGGCAGCTTTCCAAGCTCCAAGATCCAAGCTCCTAGCTCCTCCCCCCTACCCATAATCCCCTACTACCAACCACATTACCTCAGATCGTTTTTTTTGCCTCACCAACTCGAGACAGAAACCAACTCCGAATGATCAGAAAAATTCCCAAGGTTCAGGGGATGGCAGGGGGGGGTCGGTTGCAGACAAATGAAGTATCTAGTCAGATGGAACTTTATGGTGAGTACATAACTTCTTTATCTGAAGTAGTTACTTCATTTGATCTGCAACCTGTGGGACAGAGTCCCCAGCTAACCTACAAGAACCTGGATGGTCCTTACAGAAGGATATTCCGAAGCACCGCGGAGCCAAAAGAAGATCTACTCCTGGAAATCATATCCAGTTTGTAATGAGAAATGAACATATGAGATGCTGAACAAATATCGTCTACTGGAACCCTAGACCAAAAGGCTGTTGAGGTAGCTACAGATCTTGTGGAATGAGCACGGATGCCAACTGGAGCTGGCTTCCCAGATGAAGTGTATCCCAGCATAATGCACTGACAGATCCAATTTGCTACAGTCACTTTAGCAATTGCCTTGCCCATGGCTGACTTTGCATAAGAAACAAACAAACAACTGGTCCGACTTGCAAAACTCTCTAGTCCTGTGCAAGTAAAAACGCAGTTGTCTGTGTACATCCAATTTGTGCAACGTGTATTCGCCTTTGTTGTGAAAATTTGGGAAAAATACAGGAAGATTTATAGATTGATTAATATTTGATTCTGTAGCCACCTAAGGCAAGAAAGACAGATTAGTCCTGAGGGACACTCTATCTTTGTGAAAGATAAGGTACGGAGGTTTGATACACAGAGCTTGTAATTCTGAAACCCTCTTGGCTGAAGTAATAGCCACCAAGAAAGCCATTTTCCAAGATAAGAACTTCAACGGAACCGAGGCCGCAGGCTCGAAAGGTGGTCTCGTTAAGGCTTGTAAGACCAGAGTGAGATCCCACGGGGGAACCACAGTCTTGACAGGTGGTTTCGAAAGAAAAACACCTCTTAAGAAGGTTTTGCACAACTTTGTAGATGCTAAGGAGCTTATGCTGTCCTCCACGTGAAAATGGGAGATGGCCGCCAACTGCACCTTGACTGTGGAGGCACTTGCTCCCTGTCTAAAAAGCAGGGAAAGGAAGTCCAGAATAGTCGGAATAGGGACAGTAAATGGGTGTAATTCTTTGTCTTTGGCCCATAACCTCTGGATATGATCCGGAGCACCCATTGATCTGTTGTAAGGGACTCCCAGTTTGACAGGTGCTCTGACAACCGCCCCCTACTGCCTCCAGAGAGGGACAGTCGGGCAAGCCCTCAGGGCTGTTGCGCGGGTCTGTCCGAGAAAAGTTCTCTAGACCTGAAATTACGCGGCCCCCCTCTGCCTCTGGGCCGGCGTCCACCTTGTCCTCCTCTGCCTCTAGAGGACGAGTGGTCCGCAGCAGGATGGGATTGCTGAGACTTATGGAACCACAGCTTCTTTTGTCCCCTCTGATTCCTGGAGAAGGATCTTTGGGGATTAGAGAAGCGGACTCCGACAGCAGACAGCGTCTTCCCGTCCTTCTCGCTTTGGACCAGCGTGTCGCGAACAGTTTTGCCAAACAAGGCAGAACCGTCAAAAGGGGCGTTCGCGAAGGACGCCTTGAAGGGATCCGTGAAGTCGCACAGACGGAGCCAGGAGAGACGTCGCAAGATGACCCCGGCTCCGCTAGCTCTAGCGGCTCCCTCCGTTGCATGGGAGAGAAGCAGCATAGATGTATTAGCGATGGATTTTAGAGTGGCCAATCGAGTCTCAAAAACCTTTTTGTCTGGGACCGACATGGACTCCGGGGGGGCTGCAGCATATTCTTTAATCAAGTCTCGCTGTAGCCTAATGGTATGTGCCATATAGTTCAGCGCCCTTATGGAAAAGGTCGCTGAAGCAAACATCCGCTTTCCAATCCGGTCAAGCGCTCGAGATTCCTTATCCGGCGGGTGAACCGAAGAACTCTCCTGCGCAAGTTCTTTCTTGGTGGCCACCGCCACCAACATAGCATCAATGGGGGTTCCTTTGGCCCAAGACGGTCGATCTGTGGGTGGGCTGAGGACTTTATCGGGGTGCCTAGGGATTGGCTCCACGGTGTCGGGCTCCTTCCAAGCCCTGGTGGTAATTAAGTCCACCAGGGGGTCGGCCGGAGGGGACACCAGGAGGTAGATGGGCCTGCCTCAAAGGCCTCCAGGAACACGGACTCATCAAGGGAGGGCTTTTGGGCTGACCAGCCCCCTCTGATATGCAACATTTCCATGATGTCTCCAAAGGAGACATCTTCAGGGGGTGACCTTGGGGAACCCTCCGTATCATCTAAGTCTGTGTTTGTGGTAACGGACTCGGGGGAGTCCAGATGCCTCCTTTTGCACCGATGTTTCCGAGGGACCTCCTCGGTGGGACTGTCCGAAGGGGGCTCATTCACGGGTTGTTGTTCCTCCACGGGAACTAGCTGGAGGGCTTGGGCAGGCTGTCCCGATGGATGGATGATGGAAGGCAGACCCTCATACAGTGGGGGTACGGGTGGATCCGAAGCCCGGGTTGGGGATCTGGAGGACCTCGACAGTACCCTCTCCACTACCTCAAAAGCCGAAGGAGAGCCACTCTCGCCAGCCTCTGAGAGCAATCTCCTTGGATCCGAGGAAGGGATCGGGGTCGGAGCCGATGCAGTCAGCGCCGAGGCAGAGGTGTGCTCCGACGCCAACAGCGCCAAAGACACAACAACTCCCTCGGATCTAACGCTCAGCCCTCGGCCCCGAGAGCTCAGGTCCGACAAGCTCGAAGGTATAGTCGGCGTCGAAAAGACCACAGCTATCGGTGCCGACAATTCCCCGGGTCCGAAAGGGCCTGGATCCGATGACGCCGAGACCCGAAAACGAGTCGGAGAAGGAGTGATCTGGGCAAATATGGGGGCTGCACTCCCCCCCAGAGGGGGGGGCAAGAGCATCCCCATCTGCATTTGGGTCTGTAAGAACCGACGCATCATCCGATCCATATCCGCTTCGGAGATGCTTTGGGTCGACCTGGATGAAGTAGTAGAGGCGGGCCGGGAGGGCCACCTCGAAAATCTCGAGGGAGACCTATCCTCCAGCTCCAGTGAAAAACAGGGCGAACGGCACCGAGAGGAGGGGGATCCGGAGACCCTTGAGGGAGACTTAAGCAGTTTCGCTGGCAGAGCCGAAGGATGAGATTTGGCCCGCCTTTTGTGGGACTTATGTCCTTCCTTATCCTTGTGCCTCTTCCCTCTAAGGAAAGAGGTACTAGTTTCCCCAGAGCTCAAACCCGATGAGGGAGGTTGAGTCCCGGGTAGAGCTAAGGGGATAGACGGCACCGAAGCTGCCAAAGCAGCTGGAGCCCAAACGGGAGAGGAAGAAGAAGCCAACTCCTGGGGGAGCTTTACCGCCAGGATCAGCTTGTTCTTCCTATCCCGAAGTGCCCGGGGGTTAAAGGCCGCGCAGATCTGGCAGGCCTCTGACAAATGGGCTGCCCCCAGGCACAAAACGCACTGAGTGTGGCCATCAGCTGGAGAAAGCTTGTGGCCACACTCAGTACATTTAGAAAAAACGGCCTTAGGCCCTTCAGACATCAATCACACACACACCCAAACACTAGGAGGGGGAGGGGAGTGAAGATAAGCTAGTAATTAATTTAACAGAAAAGGGACAAAAAACTAGCACAAGAAGCAGAAAAAGGGACTAACGCACACACGACGACAACTTTGATTGAAAAAAGTTGGTTTAAAACCAGCAATGATCTCAGCCAGCCAGGAGCTCTTCACAGGGAAGCTTCTTCAGCCGCGGCAAAAAACGATCTGAGGTAATGTGGTTGGTAGTAGGGAATTATGGGTAGGGGGAGGATCTTGGAGCTTGGAAAGCTGTCGGATCCGACACCCACAGGTTGCAGATCAAATGAAGTAACTACTTCAGATCTGAAGGCACATAGGATGAAACTAAATACAAGTAAGACAGCTGTGATGATGTTAAATGGGGGAAATCAGCATAAGCTGAGAATTGAGACAGAGGGGAAACTAACAGAAAAGGTTAACAAGTATCTTAGAGGGGTGGGTGAGTAGAAATGAAGTCTGAATGAGGAGGTCAAAGCTAGAATCAGAGGGGATGAAGCCATCTAGCACAGTGTGTCAGGAGTAGTCATCACAGCCTAAATCTTTAATGCTGCTAGGAATATGTCATCTAAGTAGCTTTTGCTGGATCATAAAAGATGTGCATTTTATGATCACTCTAGGGGCTGAGGTGCAATCAAACAAAGCTTAAGAACTGGTAATACTGATAGTTACCACAAAGTAAAAGTACCTTCTTGTTTACTGGGTGGTCCTGATGTGGAGTTTCAATGGGCACATCACGTTTCCTTCACATCAAAAACATGGGAATATTCTGAATCATGACTATATGAAAGTATTTTGTGGGGATTTAGTTGTTTAGGTTGCTTAGACTTAGTATTGTTCTGAGGTCTTTGGTCTTTCTTGGCATTGAAAAAATACCAGGAGTAAAATCTTAAGCCTTTCTGATCTGGTGGACTTTGCTGGCTCTTTCTGAAAAAGACAAAAGATCTTGTTTCGTGCAGCTTGTTTTCGTGGGCCAACCTGTTAGGTGGCGAAGTGTAGACAGATATCTTGTGTTCTACAGATGAAATACATCTGTTCTGTTTGACCACATGAAATCATGTGAAAGGACAGGTTGTCTCTGACAGGCAAGGCCTCACTGTTGCTGCTGCTGACTCCTTACAGATGGGTCACAGCTACCTAGAGAAAGATGAAGACCCTTTCATCTGAGACTGCAGCCTGTCTCAGACCAAATGTTGAAATCTATTGCAGATTGCTGCTGGTTCTTTTAGTGTGTGTCACAGCTAAGCTGCACCTGGTCAGGTTCCTCTGCAACCTTGAAAGGGAGAAAAAAGGTGGCTGAAAATTAATGCTAACAGTGGTGACTTTTTCCCATCACTTCCACACTTTCTAAATGTCTCTGTACCTCAGGACGAAAAACACAAAGGCCTTAAAAGGGGAGAATTCCTGAAAGTCATTTTAATGTCTTCAGTGAAATCAGTTAACATGAGCCATATGTACCAATATATAGCAATGATGAATCCCGCACCTCAGTTCAAACTGTCCATGTGATTATATACCACTCATATCATGAGGTTAGTCATTCTAGAAAGACATTATGACTGACATAATAGTTTATCTTTAAGTGGTCCATCTGACAATTATCCTAGGATCTGGTGTATATGTCATTAGCAAGATCTCACCAGAAGCCCGACATTTGTGAATGGCAGCTCAGCTCCCTCAAGAAAAATGTGGATGACATTAGCAAATACTTCTCTAAGTGGTCCATCACTCTTGTTTTAAAGATAGAGAGTGGGGTTCTGGAAATATGAAACATACTTGCGGGAAGCTGCAAACACCAGAGCACCCAGCAAGGGTGACCTGCCAAAAAATTCTATTCTCTTGGACAGAGGAGGATGCAGTCCATTTTTTTTTCTCAGAGATAGAAGCCACTGTATCATGGTTTTCCCCAAGCTATGCTTATAACCACCTTGATGAAATCCACCAATGTACAGACTACACAGGTAGACCAAAAAGCTTTTTGCAATATCCTCTGTGGGGAAGACAAGGGGTCAGGGGCTATTGTTAAAGTTATAAATAAATAACATTAAGAATTTATCTTGTATGCCTTCAGTCAGTAACAACACTTCATGTGCAAACAGAAATATTCTTTACAGCTCTGGAAGAAAATCTTCATAGCAGTTGGTAAATCAGTCGCACTGGACACAGTAAAACTGCATCTTTATACATTTTTATTATCAAATCTATCATGCACTTTTCTTACATTATAATGACTCTAACAAATCAAAGACTTTGCAAATGTCCTCATCCCTTGTGATTTTTTGCCTTGGATTTCAAGTGAACACCCTTCTATACATGACCCACCTGCTTCAAGGCATCTTGTTTTCTGGCCTTGGATGTTTCAAACCTTCCCTAGCAACAATGCACTCCTAGCCTGGAGGAGTCATGCTAACAAATTCCTTTTATAGTAGTTAACATGCCTCAGCTTCATACAACACTTACTTTTTCCTTGTTATATATTAAAAGAATGCAGTTAAAGCACAGCAGTAACTTCAGCTTATGAAGCTGAATTTTTCCACAGCCCTGCTTTTTAACAATCATATTATAGCATCATTAATGAAACTGAAATTAATATACATTTCTGATAAGTTGATCTTACTCCATAACGATATCCTTTGATCTGATGCATTATTTCAAGAAATTCCCCATGCTTGTGGTATTCTGGGGAGATATTGGACAGTCAGCAACTTCTTCCTCATTAGCAACAGCTGTGACTGCATGATGAGTCCAAGTCTCCTGCACAAGGCCTTCCTCAAAATATTAATTTCAAAGGACAAGGAAGATGTACACTTGAGAAATGAATTAGGCCTCTCTGTCATGCTGTCTGACATCTGGTAGGGTCAAGGGATCAGGCAAAGAATGTTTCATAGATAGATCTGGTACCAGTAATCATGTCGGGTAAAGACAATGAAGGAAGCCATTGCAATGTGGACTGCTGGCTCAACATCAAGCACAGTGATGATGAATGCTTCTATAGCAAGACCCTTGGTAACAAATATTGCTGGATTGGAGACATAAGAACTGACAACATCAAAGTGTCAAGAGCTGTCACTGGGGAATTCATTGACTGTAGTGCCCCAGCATGTAGCTTGCAGATGTGAGAATGTCCATCTAACATGTTATGGTTTACTTTGAAACAACATTAACCTTGAAGTGCTCTGTATCATATGTAGCAAGGGGGCTGCTCCAACCCCTTTATATACAAAATCAATTCTTATTACCAAACATAGCCCAGTAAATCCACCACTCCCACCTACATTATGAATACATTCAAAACAAAAAGGCCTGCTGATCCATTAGATGAGGTTTGGGCAGAGTATGCGGCTTCCTAGTGGTACTACACTGAAGTATACCTGATACTGGCATCAAAGTTCTAAGCCTCAAACACTGAAGCCAAGATCATCACTGGTGCCCCAGAAATGATGCTAGAAACAACAGTGCCCAGACTAGAGTGAATGATGGAGTCATGGAGTAAAATAAAACAAACCATGTTAATATGTTTGCAGTTATAAACATTATATACCAAACATATTCGTTAACACAATCATCTTCAATTCACATTACATAACTGTAAGAATTCCTACCTTACCTTAAACCTTACTCCTCCTCCAAAACATTACTGTGCATGTATTGTTCCAAACTTTCCATTTATTTCTAATGCAATTACGTAGTAGTAGGCTTTGAGCACAGCATTTGAGACTCTTCTCTGTCAGCACCCAAATCTGGAAAATTTGAAAGACTTGTGCTTTAGAAATTTGGGTTAAAAAGTGAAGCAAGCGGTCCACATTCTGTAACTCTGCTATTTTTTAAACAGGTTCTTCCAATTTGATAGACTGCAAATCAGAAACTGAAGAGATAGAAAAGGTCTATGCTTAATGCATTTTCTCTAGTTTAATTTTTCTGGAAGTATTGGCGCCAAATGCCATTGCATGCTTCATGGCCAAAGAAATAAGCAGTCTCCACCAGTTCTAATCTTCAGAGTACCTTCTCTAGCAGAAAAAAAGTTTTAGCTGTCAACTGAGACTTTTTAAAGCAGTAGATGTAAAATGATGGCAAACATTGCTCTCCTGTGTACTGCATTTCTCAATGAAAAAAAAATACTGTGTTTATTTGTCCTTTGAGAAATTTTGCTCCTGCAGGGAAAACTTCTCAAGGAATAGCAAAGATTTACAAAAAGAGCAAATGCCCACAAAACATCAGGAAAAAAAGGTTAGAAGTAAAGTGATATATATAATGTATTTTTGGTCAAGTGACAAAGTGATAAAAGGCAGGCTGAAAACCAAAAGGAAATTTAGAAAAATTATGGAAAATCTATCTTAAATGCAGGAAATAAAGAATCCAGATTAGTTTCAAAAGATTAAAAGAAAAAAGAAAATTAAAATAAAGTGATTAGTTACAGTGTTGAAAAAACATTTTAATCAAACATTTCAAAAGATAGTCTGGGACCATTTTCTCCCAATAGAAACAAAGATCTACACAGGCTTGGTACAACAGTGCATTATGGGATAAGAGAGGGACTACAACAGCTGAGTAAGCTTTACCGGTCACGTGATCTGAATGATTGCTATCCACAATAGTCATATTTTTTTTTGTGTGTGTGGGGGTGAATGGTTCTTCTATGAAACCAAACATAATTAAGATTAAGACCATACATTTTCGGAATTACATGCTATTAATGTCACTGGCTTATCCAAAAACTTACATTTTTCATACTCCTACTTACAGTAACATAAGTAATGGGATATATATGTATGGATTATGTGTGTGCCTGAGTATGTATGTGTGTATGTATAGATATATATATATATATATATATATATATGTGTGTGTGTGTGTGTGTGTGTGAATTTGTGTACATATATTAGTAAAACGCAAGAAAAAAACAACCAAGCTAGAGTTTTCACTGTGTGATACCTTAAACCTCCTGAAACAGAGACCCATGGGATATATATAAATGACCCCATTAAGGACATTAAATATTTCAGCTACATGGCTTCTGAATGCCTACAACTTTTAACTTTTCATGTCTTTATGGAAACACTCAGGCCAATAAAGCCAAACCCCATCTATGAACTACATGCTGGAAGGTAGGATATGGGGGGATATACAAGATGGATAAGATCACAGGACACACCGTTATGGTAAGTACATAACTACCACATTATATTCACCCCATCCATCTGATCTACTTGGTCAGAACTTCCAGCTACTTATTCTTTGGGTGGTATCATGACAGGTACTCTTTAAAAATAGTGGCCTTAAAGGATGCTTCAATTTAGAAATTATATCCAGCTTATAATGCTTAGAAAATGTGTTCACAGAAGCCTAAATAGCAGGTCAACAAATTTCATCAACAGAAGAGTTCCTGAAAAAGGCAGTGGATGTAGCCACTGACCTTGCAGAGTAAGCTTTTGGTCCAAGTGACACAGGACATTTGCTGGAGACAGACAAAATTTATGCAATCTGAAATCCACCTAGACAAGATAGTCTTACAGACTTCTCAAACACAATCTATTTGAGGCAAAGGATGCAAAGAATTGGGGGGTTCTTCCTGATTGCCTTGATTCTATGAAAGTAGAAACGCAACTGGCTGTGCATGTCCAAGGTGTTAAGCAAATATTCTCCCTTGCTGGAATGCATGGGAAAGAACACTAGCAGATGTATAGGAAGGTTAAGGTTAGATTCAGATGCCACCAAGGGGAGTATTATAAAAAAAAAAAAAGTGGTGCAAAGAGAGGCAGACAGAGAGACCCTGTCTTTCTGGAAAACTAGATTAGGTAGAACAGATAAGTGTGCATATAATTCAAAAATTCTCCTGGCTGACATCACCACAAGAAATAATGGTTTTCAAGAAAGGAATTTTAAAGAAGTGGTAGACAGTAGCTCAAAAGGGGCCTTTGTTACGGCCTTCAACACAAAATTGAGATTGTATGGAGGGAATACTCCTCCTGATTGGTGGTTGAAGCAGAAATTCACCCCGGGGATCACTTCTGTTGCTCTGCTTGACAGGAGCACAGGAAAATAATTTTCTTGGGTTGAAAAAGCCAGGGTACCATTTGGCTAGACTTATATAGGCCCTACGGCCCATAGCCTAGTACCTACCTATGAACCTATGTACCCCTAAGAAAAGCCTTGTAAGAACTATAAAAGGCCAACTAATAGGAATCAAAACCTTGATGAATACTACAGATTACTACTAGGTGTACATAAATAACTGAATAGTTGGATTTCGAAGAACAGTTCCGAAAGGAACAGAAATGTCAGGGATGGATGCAGTGAGGGGGTTTATCCTCTGAGTAGATGCCAAAGCAGCATAACGTGACCATTTGCTCTTACAAACCTTATAAGTAGAAGGATTCTGGGAGCCAGAAAGAATATGATATTCTGGGTGTCAGAAAGAATATGAACTACCTCTTGAGACAATGAAGGGTCCCTGGCCGTTATAAAAACAGGAGAAAGCATACTGTTAAGTTTGATGTTGAAGAAATCTGGGTAAGGTTATCTTGAAAAAATGGGGAAAAAGATCCTCCCTGATATCCAAAAGCCAGGGAGGGTCTCTAATGTGAGATCTGAGAAGAGGGAACAAGACTTGCTTGGCTAGTATGGAGCAATGAGTATCACCGTGGCTCTGTATCAGACTGCCTTCTGCAGAAACCTAAACATCAAGGGTAAAGGAAAGAAAGCAAAAAGGAACCTGGTTGGCCACTGCCTGACCAGAGAATCTCTTGTGGATTGTCTCATTGGGGGAATTATGGTGGTTCATTCAGGAGGTGAAAAGACTGCAGCAAGGACTGCTCTAATGATGAAAGATCTAATTTGCCACTTGCAGACTGGGGAAACTACTGTAAGGCAAAAGAAAGGATCTTCTGAGCCTGTTGGCAAGACAGTTAGCCTTCCTAGGGATGTGCACTGACATCAAAAAATAATGTAAAGCAATTACCCACTGCTATTCTCTCATAGTTTATTGGCATAGTGGGATAGGATCTCATTCCTTCCTGTTTGTTGAAGCACCAAACTACTGTCATGCATGTTTGGATGGAAATCAACTCTGGAGCCAAGTAGTCCTGCAGTTCCTTCAAAGCTGATGACCCTCATCTCCAAAGCACTGATGTGAAGATTGACCTCCTGATCTGGCCGTGTACCTTGGATCACCCTCTCCTGAAAATGTGCTCCTCACTCTAAGGGGAAGGAGGTGTCCATGAAGCTAGGAGCAAAAGGAAGGGCCTTTCCACTAATAACAGTTGGGGAGGTCAATCACCACTGAAGCTGACTTCTGCAGAGATTTGTGACTCAGATGAACAATGACAGTGGAACTCTAGTTGTGACCACTGTGCTCTGAGAAGTCACTGTAAGATCCTCATGTGTAACCAAGCTAGGTGCACCATTAGAACAGAAGAAGCCCAAGAGGCATGGAACTCTAATAACAAAAAATGCATAACAAGATGAAAACTGTAGAAGATTCTGAAATGCAAGTCTCAATGACTGGACCCTTTCTGGAAGGACAGAAATTGTACAGAACATGTGAAATACAGTGAAATGAACAGATTGTGCTGGTTACTTGTAGATTGCTTTAATAAGGGATTCCTTCGATGTGCCAGTGAGGAACCAGTCATGTCGGCACAAGAAAACCCTGATCCCAAAACAACCCTAAGAAATTCTAGTCCTCTGTAACATCACTACTCAACCCAAAAAACAAAAATAAACCCAATCAACACCCGAATATACCACCTCTTCAAACAGCCATCAAATTTAACACATACTTTACAGAGTCCATACCCAGCCAAAAAGTAAACCCAATTCATCCACCCCAACTCATTACTTCTGCTAATACCCCCAATACTAACCTCTACACACCCCACACATTATACAAACACAACCAACTCCTCACTCATAACCAAAAACAAAACCATCCCCACCTTACTTTTAAGCCTATCCCTTTATTTCAAATAAACTACCACAAAAACAAACCTTGCTCAACCCTCAGCAGACAACCTCCCACCAGAATATCTAAAACTTGCCGCAGAGGTAACAGCATTCCCTGTTAGCATCTTAATTAATAGATCCACAGCTGAATCACATGTCCCTAACCTATGGAAAAAATAGCACATTATCCCTTTACATAAGGAAGGCAAACACTACTGACATGACAAACTTTCGTTCCATTGCAATTTTGTCCTCCCCTCTAAGATTCTAGAAAAATGTGTGTACCTACTACTTCTCCACCATCTTACACACAACAACCTACTTTCCCACACTCAACATGGCTTTAGACCTGCACACATTACCTCAAAAGCCTCATCTTTCATGGCCTCTGTGACGACCATGCCCTGGCCCAGCAATCAAGGAGCCTCAGTCCTCACCACTAAAACCAGGGAGGTCATCTCCTCAAAGAGAAAAAGATAACTAATACACACAGTAAAGTACAATTTCCCTTAAGTGCACACAGAGATCACAGTCAGTCTGGGGCTGGTTGCTCCTTTGCTCACCAGGTCCCCAATAAGACTCCCCACTGGCACAGCTATAGGGTCCAGGTCTCAGCCTAACTAAGGAAGCTAAAACATCCAGTACCCTCTCTGTCCAACCAGTGCTTCATGTCCCTGCCACGTAGCTGACACCTCCCACACACACACACACACACACACACACACACACACACACACACACACACACACACACACACATTGAGATAAGTATTTATAAAACTTTACAGACACTCCTGGGAAAGGCTGACACAGATTCTACAGCTGTGCTCCTTTACCCAGACCATAAGGTAGTAATCCCTGCCACCACCCAGCTAATAATATCAGCTACTAAAAGGCCCTTGAAAGGGTGTCCAATTATTACTGTGCAATATTATTATCCAATGGTAATGTGACTATTCAGTCTAGGCTTATTGGAAGGGCTTAGACAGTAAACTCTATAAATATATAATGTACTCTAAAGCATAATTTATCTCTACATAAACCAGCCACAGGTTGAAGGTTTTAAAAATATTTAATAATAAATAATTAAAACACAAGACAAAACACCACAGAGAGATCACACAGAAACTTAAAATAATACAGTAGGTCAGGTCTGATTTCAAAGAAAAATACCTAAATAATCTTTACTAGCTTTAACTAGCCCTAAAAGAAATCGCAGTGCTAGAAAAGTACAGTTGTGTACCTACCATAAATGTAGGTGTTCAAGTGTATTCACTGTTGCAGTAATTTCTCTTTGGTTATCCTGCTGGCAGGTTACCCACAGTCGGATAGAATTCCAAAGTCTAGGTCCGGCGTCGGTTGCTGTCGCCTCTTCCCTGACATCAGAGCGCCAGGGGTATAAAAGATGCAGCCGACACCATTTTCTTCAGTTTTTCTTGCCCCAGATGTCAGGTGCCCCCAAACTGGTAGGCTGAAAAAATATGCCAATAAAAATACATGCACAAAAATAACATTCCCTTTGTCTACAAGCAAATACACCAAATAGGTTGTATAGGATAGAGAAATGCAGAAAAGTCCCAACAAAGAGAAGGGAGATGGTGGGAGGGTAACCTGGACTGCAACAGTGAATACACTCGAACATCTACATTTATGGTAGGTACACAACTGTACTATCTTCATCATGTTTCACTGTTGCAGTCATTACTCTTGGGTTGAATCCCAAAGCTGAGGATGGGTGGCTGGGCTAAATAGGATTAGGAGAGGCTATGAGGTCCTGCAGAACTGCAGTGGCAAAGCCTGCTCTGGACTTAGAGTAAAGAGGTAAGTGGTAGTGCTTTGTGAAAGTGTGCACTGAACTCCAAGTTGCAGCCTCTAAGATATCTTTGGTTGGTTCTCCTCCGAGGAAGGCTGCTGAAGTGGCTGCTGCTCTGGTGGGATGAGGCCTAATGCCCTTAGGCACTGATTTGCCATGTTAAAAATAGCAGAAATGGATGCAATGGCCTATCCATTTAGAAATAGTCTGTTTTGAGATAGCCTTCTCTTGTGATCCTGCAGCATGACACTAAAAGTTGCTCAGTTTTTCTGAAAGCTTTACTTCTGTCCAAGTAGAAACGTAACTGCCTGTGTATGTCCAAAGAATGCAGAATTTTCTCACCCTTGTTCTGTGGATTTGGATAAAAGGTAGGCAAGTGAATGGTTTGGTTGAGGGCCACACGGGATACCACACCTTGGGCATGAATGTAGGGTTTGTCCTCAGAGAAACCCTGTCTGGATGAAAAATGATAAAAGGTTCCACAGCCATGAGTGCTTGTAACTCCGAGACTCACCTTGCAGAGGTTATTGCTAGGAGTAGAGCTGTTTTCCAGGATAAAAAATTTATATCTGTTGTTGAAGCTGGCTCAAAAGGAGGCAGTGTGAGTTTTTCCAAAACATAATTTAAGACCCAGGCCGGAACTGGTGCTCTCATTGGAGGCCTAATGTTTTTGGCCCCTCCGAGGTACTGCCTTATTAAAGGATGAGAAAAAATAGGTGGTTCCGTATTGTAATGGGCTGAAATGGCAGAGGCATGAATCTTAATTGATGAGAAAGAAAGGCCTTTGTTCAGCATCTCAGTTAGGTATTGTAAAATCTGAGGTATATTTGGTGCACACATGTCTATGCCTTGTTCCTGGTTCCAAGCACAGAATCTCTTCCATTTTTCTGCATAAGATTTTCTGGTACTGGGCCTCCTGGCCTCCAAGATTACATCCATAACAGCTTTTGAAAGAGGAGTGTTCTGAATGGTTACATTATCTGCCATGCTGCCAGATTCCTGATTTGGCTGTGCAGGATCTGATTGTTTTGTTGGGTCAGCAAGTGAGAAGTCTGAGGCAATATCCAATGCTGGACCTTGAGACAAGCTCTTTAGGACTGGGTACCAGTGCTGGCATGGCCAGTCTGGTGCAATCAGTATCATTTTTGTCTTCTCTTGTCTGACCTTTAGGAGTACCCTGGGAAGGAGAGGCAGTGGAGGAAAAGCATATACTGTTAGATTTTTCCAGGTGAAGGATAGGGCATCCACTTTCCATGCTTGCTTGTGATAAATCCTTGTGCAAAATCTCTGCAATTGGCAGTAGTGAGGGGGAGGCAAATAGATCTATGTCTGGGCATCCCCATTTCCTTATTATCATGCTGAAGACTTGTGGATCCAGTTTCCATTCGTGGGGATCCATGAGGTTTCTGCTTAGTCCATCTGCCAGAGTATTTGTTTTTCCTGGCAGGAACTGTGCTTGCAGGTAAATTTGAAAAGCCAATGCTGTGTCCCATAAGGTCATTGCTTGTCTGCAGAGGGGGTAGGAATGTGTACCTCCTTGCTTGTTTATGTACCACATGACCGTAGTGTTGTCTGTCTTTATCAGAATCTGTCCTGGATGAAGCAGGCCCTTGAAAGCTGTCAGGGCATTCTGAACAGCTAGCATCTCTTTTTGATTGATGTGAAAATGCATCTGGTTTGCAGGCCATGTGCCCTGAATACATTTTCCTGCCATATGGGCCCCCCAGGCATAATCTGATGCATCTGCTGTCAGTGTCTGTCTGGCTGTGGGTAAACTGAATGGCAGACCCTTGTTGTGGTGACAGGCTTCTGCCCACCATCAAAACTCCTGTTGCAGGCAGGGAATGAGTGCAATTACTGTCTCCAGGCTGTGGGAATGCTGAGTCCAAACACTTTTTAGATACCATTGTAGTTCCCTCATATGCAGTCTGGCATATGAAATTAGTAGAATACAGGTTGCCATGAAACCCAAGGCCTGCAGGATTTTCCTTGCAGATAAGTGGATTTTTGTTGCCAATTTCTTGAAGTAAGTAGTCAGTTGCTTTTGTTTGTCTGGTGTGAAATAAGCCATCTGGGCAGTTGTATTTAAGCTTGCACCTAGGAATATTATCTCTTGAGAGGGCACTAGTTTTGATTTCTTTTCGTTTACTGTGTACCCCAGGCCAATTAGTAATCTTTTTACAAACGCTAGATGCTTTAGAAGAATGTCTTTGTTCTCTGCTTGAATTAGGCAGTCGTCCAAGTAGGGATATATTTGAATTCCTCTTTGTCTGCAAAATGCAATTACTGGTGGTGCCAGGCATTTTGTGAAGACCCTGGGCGCAGTAGATAAGCCAAAGGGTAGTGCAGAGAATTGGTAATGCATTGAGCCAGCTATGAATCTGAAGTATCTTCTGCAAGATTGTCTGATTGGGACATGCAGGTATGCTTCTTTTAGGTCCAAAGTTATGAGCCAAGCCTTCTTGCCCAGCATGGGTAGTAGCTGCTGTAGAGTCAACATCTTGAATCTTGGAGCTTCCAGAAACGTATTTAGTATAGACAGGTCCAGTATTGGTCTCCAGGTTTTGTCCTTTCTGGGTACTAGGAAAAGTCTGGAGTAAAATCCTTGCACCTGCTCTTGTTGTGGTACTTGCTGAATGGCCCTCATGTCCATGAGGGCTGTAATTTGTTTTTGTGCCTCTGCCCATTGATTGTGTGGCAGGTCTGGCATACCTTTTGACCTTGGTAGTGTGTGAAAATGGAACCAGTAGCCTTGGGACACTATGTTCAGGACCCATTTGTCTTGGGTAACCATTTGCCAATTTGATGAAAAAAGTGCTAGTTTTCCCCCTAAGTGGGCTGCCAAAAGAAAAGTGCTTGGATCTGGCAAAGGAAAGTCATTGGGACTGTTTCCTGTAAGGTTGTGATTTGTCTACTCCGCTTTTGGAGGTAGGAGCATTGTTTAGGCCTGTATGAACCTTGGGGCTGAGATCTGCCTCTGGGGCGCCTGTATCTGCCTCTTTGTGGTCTGTCTGACACTGGAAAGGACCAATTTTTAGAAGGCCAGTTCCTGCTAATCCTGGGTGGCTGTACCTGTAAGAAATCCTTGACTCTCTGCATGGATTTTGCTTTATCCTCCATTTTTTTCAACACCTCTTCTGCTTTAGTACCAATCAAATTATCATGCTGTAATGGTGCATCTAATAATTTTGCTTTAACATGATCAGGCAGATTCTGTTCAGTACCTATAACAGCGGCCCTGCAAGAGGCCTCCAGTGAATCATAACCACATTGCAAAGTATGCTTTCCCACTTGTTCAGCTGCATGCAATAAATCCTGCAATTCCTTGTTCTCTGAACATTCAGTATTTGTCAACAATTTCTGTTTAAGCAATGACATTAAATATTGCTGATATTTAAGCATATGAAACGGACAATTTAGGGCCCTTACAGCCAAGGTAGCAGAAGTGTAGACTTTTTTCCCCCATCTGACTAGAGCCCTAGAATCCCTATCAGAGGGGACAGGGTTTTTTGCAGTGGAAGCTTTAACCCCTTTGGGACCCTGAGATATAGTTTCTGGGTCAGCAGCGGGGTTTTTATATAGAAATTTATGAGAATCCCAGACCCTGTAGTATCTGTCTGGCTTAGCAGGTGCAGGGGGTAAAGGGTCAGGGGACAGGCCGGACTCTGAAAATACATCATCTACAATGTCTAGAACAGGTGGAATAGCAAGAGGTCTGTGCTGAGGAAGTAGCAGAAAGTCTCTGAACCTTTTCTTAGATTCAGAATAATCCTGGCTCTCCCAGTGGAAATGCTCCCTCATGGTATGCAGGGTTTCCCCAAAATAATAATCCTCAGGAGGAAAGGCTGAAGAAATGGATTCTGCAGCATCATAATCCTCATAGGGAAGCATGGAGTAATCCTGTTCAGAGGAGGAATCAGAGGAAATAGAAACCTGATCAGAAGAATCATACTCTGTCTCTTGCCTAGGCCTCTTATCAGGAGGGGGGATGGGAGCCCCTGATCAAAGTAATTAGGTCTTCGGCCATTTTGAGCATCTGTTTTTAGGCATGGGAGATTGAGTAGGAGCATGCTGTACTTGTTTCTTTGTCTTTAGAGTTGCTTTAGTCTTTGTCTTTGAAGCTGAAGATGGCTTAATATATAGTTGTGCAGTTCTGAAGACACCCTCAGAAGCCGATGCCTGCTCAGCGGCTCCGGACCCATCTGAGGGAATGATTTCCGAGTGCCCAATACCTTGAGTATCTACAGGCCCAGTCGGCTCCACGTGGGAGTTGGAAGCGGCCTGTGGATCTGAGGTAGCGGGCGCCAGGGGCTGCGAAAGAGCCTCACTGAGAACCGGCGAACCGGAGACTGGCCTAGCAGAGGCTTCGTCGTCGGTTTTGGACCTCGGATGCCTATCCTCTTCCTTGTCCTTGCGTTTTTTGTAAACTCCGGTTGTCTGCTGTTCCGACGGCATTATATAATTAAATCTTTGGCCAAAGTAATGAAATGCAAAATCGAACCAGCGCTTAATAGTGCGCTGGTTAAATCTAGCACAAAGCCGACAGCTAGCAACGTTGTGATCAGGACCTAGGCAAGGAATACAGTAAGAGTGAAAATCCTTATGAGGTATTTGCTTCCCACAAGAAATACAATTGTTAACTTTTTCTGACATCGGTCTGGAGCAAGAAAAGAGTTTCCCCAACAAGGTACTTAGCTTTAATGAAGACTTTGGTTCTGATATTCGGATTTGAAAATCTCAAGAGTTGGCCGACCGGCACTTGCAAACTGCTTTTGCTTCGGGCACCGTGCAGCAAGAAAGACTGAAGAAAATGGTGTCGGCTGCATCTTTTATACCCTTGGTGCACTGATGTCAGGGAAGAGGCAACAGCAACTGACGCCGGACCTAGACTTTGGAAGTCTGGCTGACTGAGGGTAACCTGCCAGCAGGATAACCCAAGAGTAATGACTGCAACAGTGAAACACGATGAACATCCAGAGCAATAAAGCACCTTCTACATGTAAATTCTGGTCATAAACTTTAGCCTTAAAACAATGGGCATGAAAATTTCATACAGACGCACTGGAGCTGAATTCTAACATGAATGGGTCACAGCATGCTTCACTGGGCCAGTAGAGGACAATGTTGTCACATATTTTGCAGTTCCACATTTCACAGTATTCTTTTACACTCAAAAAACATGCCTGCATTTTACATTTATTTACAAATGCCAGAATTATATAGCAATTTCTATTTGACTAGGTTGGCAGCCTTCGCACATCTCTTCCCAATCATCACAGCCTCTATCAACAAAGCCTGTAGCACTAGCAAACTAGTTATCTGCAATATTTCTAGATTTGTCAAAAGCATTTGACATGGTATCTCACCCCAAAATCCTTAAATAACTTTCCAGCATTGGTCTAGCCTCCTCCTCATTTCAGTGGTTTTCTAGCTACCTAGCTGAAAGACAGCAAGCAGTAGAATGGCAGTACTCTATCTCCCTATATCACATCACCCCCACAAGTGTACCTCAAGGATCCATCCTTGGCCCATTACTATTTAATGTCTTCATTAATAACTTATATACATCCTCTTGTGAAGGCACGCTAATCCAACATGCAGATGACTCCACTATCATTTGTGTTTCAGACACATTAACTCACCTACAACACATAACACAGTAAGCTTTAGGTTTATAGGTTCATAGGTTTATACTAGGCTATCTGCCCTAAGGCATTTATAAGCCTAGCCCAAAGTTTTGTGGCTTACGCCACCCATTATGTTAAAAAACATTGTGCCCATTAGTTTGTTGTGCCTCTGTCCAGCAGTGACACAGAGATGATTCCCGGGGTAAACCTACGATCTCCCATCCACCGGTCAATATTTCTCTTGAACAGAGCCAGTGAGGTGCTCTGCCTCACATGGACTGGGATTTTATTCCACAGCATAGGGAGTCTCTGAGTGACAAATCTATCCCTCCAGCATGTCTTATTTATATCCGTGCTAAGGTTTAAGTCGCTTGCTCTAGTGGATCTGGTAGATTTGGATTTTTTGAGGTGGAGCATGTCCATTAATTCTGGGTTGGAGATGGCCTTGTATATCAGGCACAGGTCACTTCTGTGCAGACGGTATGCAACTGAATAGAGCTGGAGTTTCTTCAGTCTGGCAGCATATGACAGATTTTGGAATCCCTTTATCCTTTTGGTGAGGAACTTTTGGGGTCTCTCCAATTGCTGCAGGTGTCGGGTGAGATACATCCCGAATGGGGCATTGTACTCTATCATTGGTCTGATAAGTGAAGAGTACAGGGGAACAATGACCTCACTTGATCTGGATGTGAATCCCTTCATGATCAGGTGGGCAATGTAGAAGGTCTTTCTAACCACTTTAGCAATGTGAGTGTCAAAAGAAAGGCCACTGTCAACCTGGGTCCCCAGGTCCCTGATAACCTCTTCCATAGAAACATGACTCTCCAATTCTGAAGTCCTACTGAACTCCCAAAACACAAAGCTCCTTCTCTTCATCCACAAACCCCATAGCTCCAACATAACAAACTTCAAGAACTTTTCAGCCAAAAATAATGAAATTGAACTGCTTCAGTATACCAAACTATTAGGTGTCACAACTAACGATAATCTCAAGTTTGACCTACACATACAAAACTGTATAAAAAAATGACCAAAAACTAGGCATGCTACACAGAAATAAAAAATCACAGCAGCTACCAATATTACCCTGGCCAAAACCTACTTCTTGCCCTCACTGTTACATGGGGCCCCAATTCTAACTCACTTAGAGACCTCCCTATGAAAAAAAAATAAAAAGCTGCTATAACAAAATTGACAAATTTGCCATAAACACAACCCCTCTATAACTCATCACTGTAAAGCCCTACATTCCTTAAGATGGCTTGAACTCCCCCTTGACCTTCAATACATACAACTTACTATGGCATACAAAGTCATCCACAATGCAGTAGCTTGTCCTGATCTTAGCCCATTAATCAATTTTTATACCGCAAACAAACATCTCATATCTGAAGATGAACATCTCCTCACAACTTGTAAACCTAACAAAACCCCAGGCCTAAGTCTTGACTCCTGCTCTGTGGCAAAACTATGGAACTCCCTGCCTTTAACTATCAAAATTGTTACTAACCTCTGCTCCTTCAACAGCTACATAAAAGAATACTTTGACAAAGCTTGGATTTTATCCTGTATGAGCCCAGACTGAGGTACTCTTGTACCTTTCTCTACCTCTATTCTCTCTTCCCCACTACTAACTTACCCCACCCTCCCCTCTTCTACACATACTCCCCTGAGGTTACACTCATACCTTTTCCACATATATTCTTACTATCCCTTCAAGCACACCCTACCCTTCTCTACTCATACTATCCTACACCTTCACTAATATAATCTGCTACATTTCATGACCTTTAGAATATTAATAACTATAATAATCTATTTTGTAAATAATGCTGCAACTTCCTATTGTCAGGCTTTCCATATAATTTATGCTTGAACACTATAACTTTATTATGTCTTCTGAGTTTTTATTCTGACAAACTAATGTGTAGTTTTTCAAATTTTGTGCTTGAATGTTATGACTATTATGTCTGTTAAATTCTCATTCTGACAAAGTAATGTGTTGTTTTCATATTTCTGTTTGAATGTTGACTTTATTATGTCTGCCTACTTTTTCATTCGGTTAACCACATGGATGTTTTCTCCATGGGCCTCTGCTGAAACTGGGTACCTCATGACCCAGTCAGACCTTCCCTGTAAACAAATGCCAGATAAATAAATAAATGTTCACAGTTACAAACATTATACATCACATACATTCTTCTGTACAAAATAACCAATCCAACACTGCATAAATTGGTCAACTGTTGCCCTTCCCCACACCTCACCCTTCCACCAAATCATTCCTCAGAGCACATTGTTCTCAGAACATACATTTCCCTTTATGCAATTTGCTCCCACCCCCCTTTTAAAGAACCCAGCTCCAATTCTCTCACCTCTGTCACAATATACACCACCTCAAGCATGTCTGGCTCAGACTCTGACCTCCCTCTCCTGCAACTGCATCCCTGGAAGACACCACAACGAAACCCAGCAAGGCCCCACCACATCTCTACACAAAAAAAAACAAGCAAAAAAAAAATTCCACAGCTACACCCATCCTCCCACCAAGCATCTCTGACAAAGCACTCTGTAGGGAATCCTCAAAGTCTACCACCTCATCATACTCCAAAAACACAGGTCTATATCACGAAATCGAACTTCCAAAATGTCAAACACCATAAGTTCGAACTTGGAAGATCGAATACGGACATCGAACCTTCAAAACAGTGAATTTTTTCCCAGGGAAAAAATTTGCTGTTCCAAAAAACACACACATAACATAATCACACCAAACACCTTCAAAACGTACACTAAACCTAACATACACCAGTATCTATGCACTATCCTTAACCCAGCCCTAACCCTAAAGTGAATCACTATTGCACACTTACCTGACCCGCGCCCTAACCCTAAAGTCCGTTACTACTGCACACTTACCTGACCCGTGCCCTAACCCTAAAGTCCATCACTACCACACACTTACCTGACCCACACCCTAACCCTAAAGTCCGTCATTACCACACACTTACCTGACCCGCACCCTAACCCTAAAGTCCGTCACTACCACACACTTATCTGACCCGCACCCTAACCCTAAAGTCCTTCATTATAGCACACTTACCTGACCCATGCACTAACCCTAAAGTCCGTCACTTCCCGTTCGTACACTTACCTTGATCCAGTCCGAAAATGCCAAAGCCGCAGAAACGGCCAACCAAATTCTTTCCCTGGGAAAGAATTTGGGTTTCCGCGGCTTTGACATTCTCACCCTTCGAACTACCAAGTTCGGCCTTCCAGTATTCGGCATTCTCAACGTTCGATTTTGTGATAGGAACCCAAAAACATATGCCCCCAATAACCTCCAACACCTGCCATCCATCCAAGGAAAAATTTCCTGGAGTCTGCCTAGGGTACAAAAATACCCATGCAAACATCTCCAAGCAAAAATCCCAAACTGTTTGGACTGTATTGTACATCCAGAAGCCACACACATGACACCCTCCTCACCACTTCCCTGTGAACTGCTTATCCAATCTCTCCTCATAATCTCCTTCAACCCCGCTGACTGACTCAAACAGCCACCATGCAATACTTCACATAATCTACCAATCAGCCCACCTTCAACAGCAGCCTCTGCTCCAGGCAAAACCACAAACTCCACTAGTGCAGGTCCTTCACTCAGGAACCACACATTGCTGCCTTCTCGCCCATACATTGACACCAATCCCTGATAGGGAAGGAAACCCACACCTTGAAGCCCAAATGTCCCCATGCCCCCCTGCACTCTACCAACTCTATCTCCTCCAATTATTCATTCCCAACACCTTGGCTCCCCAGCCAGCTCCTTCAAGCAAACTCCAGACCCCTCCTGCCCACCCTCCATAACCCCATCTGCAGCCAACTCCGCAGGTGGAATCTCCCTTGTACACTCCCATGCTAGCCCACTTGGTAGAACACCCACCGCTATGCCATCAATACAACATTCTGCATGACTGTTGTTAACCTACTAAAGGATCCAACATTCAAAATCCAATACCCTCCCCACCTCCTAAACCTCCTCCTGCTTCACCACCATCCCTCTTTACTCTGAAACGCAGCTCACTGCTTGCAGCATGTATAAGAACTGCAACTGTGCAGCACCAAAACATACCTTTAAATCTGGAAATCTAAAACCACCCTGTCCCACTGGAAGGCACCAAAAGCTTCTTGCTCCACTGTCACAAAAAAAAAAAAAACACCTGCACAACAGCAATACTTCTAAACTGATGCATACCATTCAGGTAATCCCCTACCTTCTCCCCAGCACTTTGTAGCTGGGCCTCCCCCAGCCCTGTGAGACCTCCACTCTACAACACACTCTAACCTAAGTCAGCCCCTCTAAATGACTACCGCCACTTCCTATCCATACCTCTCTTTCCTTCACCTCTCCATTTGAACCTATTTTGTTTTAATGTAAACCACCAAAAACAACCAATCCCAGAACACCCCATAACCTACTAACTTAACACAAACACAGAAAACTATGTACATCTTCAAATAATGAAGTTTAACCATCCTAATAGAGTATTTGTCCCAAATAGACAGCTGCACCCACAGGCATTATCTGACCTAAAGTTAAGGTTTTCCATGCTAAGATGCCTGTTACTGCTTGTGCTCCTACTCTTTTTATTTTATCTTTAGTCCTCTCAGGTGTGAAAAACAACTTGGATACTTTCAGAAAACATTAACTTTTGGCCTCAAAGAAACCTATGCTCTGGCTTTTTTATTGCTCTATAATCAGCTAGTCTCCATGAAATCAGCTACAAGCTTACAAAGTTATGCTGAACATTTGTGGCTAAAGGAAAACTTATATTGTGTTCCTTCCAGTTTCTCTGGTACAGCAGAAAATCTCAAGTTTTCCCTGGATAATATGCCTTCTAACTCTACCATTTTTGAAACATCTCTTATTGAGCGGTCTCATACTCGGCCATCCTTTTCTTCATTTTGACATCTAATTTTTGCACTTTCATCACATCATCTGAATATCTGTTTAAAGCTTCTTCTGTATTTTCAGACTTTTGTTATTTGAGTTGACATACTCCTTCAATTTTTCATGTTTCATGTATTTTAATCAGCTCTGAGCACATTTGACTTTTTTCCTCTAGAATATTGGAAACCATGTCTTGCACCAAAGATGGAGTTTTAACATATTTTTGCTAGACAGCTGCAGTCAGGATTCTTCCCAGTCAGCGTTTTCTCTTCACCTTTTCCAGTTGATTTTCTTTCAGGCTCTCTTAGTTTCTTCTTTGCTGGCATCCGGGCAGTGTACTCACTAGCCAGTAACTGAATTTATTAAAAGTTGTAGCATTCCTGGCCCTTATCTCTCAGTTTCATTTTTCACATTAGGAGAGCAAAAGTTATGCTGCTGATCAGTGTACAGCCATCTTGGAAGTCTCTAGGCAACTCTTTATTCGTAGTACCCAGCAAAGGATTCTTATACCAAAATGCCCTGTCCTTGGGAAGCGTAAGTATTTTTTTGGGCTTCCTTGGCATGTTCTCAGAAAACGAGGTTCCTGCCACACACTCTTGATGGCCATATGAGGCAATCCAATGTAGGGACCAACCAAGAAATAGAGTGGGACAAACCATATGCCTCAAAAAGGAATTCCTTGTCCTGACAGCGTGGTCAGTGAGTCAACTTCCCTTTGGTAAGAGTTCCAAGATCTCACTTAACTTTCGGTTCTTCTTAGAGGATTTTGGAGATCCCCCTCTTGATCCTCTGGGTCAGTATCTGAAGTGACTGACTCACTTAGTAAGTTGATGCATGTCTTTTCACAAGTTCACTTCCTATGAACTTTAGGTGATGGTGAATCAGAGTCATCAGTGGGCTATCGTGCATCTGGGCAGCTCTTTTGAGGACTTGGGTTCAACTCTGACCCTGGGATGTAGAAGAGGGTCAAGACAGAGAAGGAATGGTGTCTAAGGGATGATATGACACTGATGGAGCCTTTGTAGCCATTCTAGGAGAATAGGCTATGATCCTTCCCAATACCTTGAATGCTGGACCCAAGTCAGCCTGATCCAAGGAGCCACCATCAAGTACCAGAAATGCCCCTCCATAGAAAAGACAAGCTGCTTTGATGAAGGAATCTCCAAACTAGACAATGTGTTATCAACACCACTGCCTCAAAGGCTAACGACTCCAACAATAAAATCAGAATCATGTAGGATGTCTCTGAAGAAGGTGATGTAGGATGTCAAAGCATTGGGCTCAAGAACCATGCTAATCCAAAGGCCTCAAAGTACAGCTGACTAAAGTGGAAGGCTTTAGAGATGAAGGCAGGGGTGCAATCTGCAAAGACGACATGGGCTCTAGATGGGAGTTGGCCCAGATACTACCACACCCAAAGGTCAGATGCAGAAAGGAGTAAACAAGGGGGAAGATGGACAGACTGTTGCACCCTCACAATGGAGGGGGACAAAAGAAAACCCATATCAAGCTATGTCTTGATGAAAGCGCTTCATCATACAATTCAACTCAGCATCATTTCGGAAAAACCTGAAGGACTTAAATCATTGAGATTGGGGTCAAGAAGGGAACTTGGAACCCCCCTCCTTTTTGAAATACCATGTATTGCTTGCCTGGGGAGATTTATCCTCAACAGCGACTAGTTCCAACGAAAGTGGAGCCAATGCCAGGAAACAGCTGGAGCCAAAGAATCAATTGGCTCAGACCTCATAATTTTTGAGGGTCCAGTATTTAGAGACTCCTACAATCTTCTTTTCTTTGTATTCTGATCTTTACCCATACACTTATTTCTGACTTAAGGTGGCCATCCTTATCCTTACAGTGCTTGTCTGTCTATTGATGAGGTGGCAACAAGCCCTTAATTACCAATTTCCTTCTCCTATTTGACAAGGTGTAATGTCCAAAGACCTTACAGACAGAAAAGTCAACATTGAGATATTTGACACCCAAACCAACAGAGCACTGGTTGTACACATCTTGAAGATGATGTTTCTTCCCACATTTGAGCCATTTGTTTTACCTGAGAGAAAAATAAGTAATCACCATGGAGTGGAAAAATAGTACTTGAAACTACACAAACAGCTAAATAGTTGCTACAACCAAGAAAAGGAAAGCAGCTCTAAGGATATATATGTACATATAATTTTTTTAATATGGTTGACAGGGCTATCACCAACTTGGGAAAAGAGAGTACAGAAAAAAAAGGAAAGGTGAGGGAGAATGGACTCTCAACTAATGACAGAAAGAGAGAGAGAGAGAAAGAAAGAATAATGAGTGCAAAAAGCTGTTCAAAAGTGAAGTATAGCTAACAAGTTTGACCAAAAAATGGAGGTGGAGCATACAGCTTTTCAAGAGCAGATCAAGACCACATCTGCACACTGAGGCAATAAATGAGATACATGGAAGTTCCACAACCAAGTGCATTATGGAAAGGGAAAATTCAAGGGGGATTGAAGCTGGAGTACTAGTTCTGTCAGGTCACATCTGGCAAGTGGGTCAAGGAACTTAAAGTTTGATCAGTCATATGGAATGAACAAGATCCACTTCAGCACTTCATGTGTAACAAACTGTAGTAAACTACGTGTTCCTCACCTTTAAGTTGAGGAGAGGGCAACCTGATCAGAGGACAGCACTGAATGGCAGGCTAGCTTGTTACATCTCTGATATATGACTCCAAAGTATGCAACAAAGTCCAGAAGGTTTAGGATTTTTGATTCAAGTGTTTACATACATTTATTCCCCAAGTACACTTCAAATAATTTTTCCACAGGTAGTAAAAAAGTAGAGGTGTGATGTGAAGGACAGAGGTGACTGGGAACATGTTTTTTTTTTTTTTTGGCACTGTAGCAAGTTGGCAGGTTTTAAAAATGCTCTAGAAAGTATTTGGAGAGAAAGACTGGGGAAGCAAATGATTGCAGATAAGGAAATGATTCTTTTGAACTGGGACACCGGATCTGCATGACTCTTACTAACTTTGATGCTGTTGGCTGGCAAAAGTAATTACTAGAAAACTGAAATCAAAATCTAAACCAACCATTACTGGAGTAGTGAATATTGCAAATAAGATAAAAGAACAGGGGTTGGGATGTTTAGAAAAGAGAAGGCATAAAATTACATAAAAGTAAATTAAATTTGTGGGAACAATTCATGCAAAATAATGTTAGCGTAGAAATGCGGCGAGTTAACATCTTCACACACAGCAAGAGGTTCTCTGGTTCGATTCTCAACAGAGGTGCCTTTTGTGCAGAATCTGCATTTCCTCCCTGTGTTTACATGGGTTTCCTCCCACATTCCAGAGACATGCATCTGGATTGTTTCTCTCCAGGCATCTGATGAAAATGGGCTCTATCCCAGTCAGACTTCCCGGCAAACAAAAGTTAAATAAATAAATGCAGTCAGAGCCTTTCTTCTACCCTGACTTCATTAAGTTTTATGTATCCCAACACATCTTCATACTGTGACTTCAGATAATCTTGAATAAGCTAATAACAGGACTGCTCAGTACATAGTTAATGGTTTTATCTCCCCAGCATAAGGTACAGAATTCAGTCCTAGAGTTTGCATGGTCTCCCTGTGTCTCTATAGGGCTCCTCCAAAAAACATGCTTGATGCTTCCACCTCAAACATGCCCAAAAACTGAGTGGTGCAGTGGGCAGCAGCAGATTCTAGGTGTTTCCCATCAGGAAAAGAGTTGTGTAGATTAACTGTTTTACTCATTCACTGTGTTGTGCAGTAACCTCTAGGATAGGAGTACATGGACCACAGACTGCTGTCTGGGCTAGCTACTCAATGGTATAAAATGTTCTCTAGGTGATTTGGTGAATGGGTATTTGTCAGTGATAAGTGGGCTGTAGATCTGGCCTACACCAAGCTATGCCATGGACCCAATGCTAATAGCGGAAGAAATGAAAAAAACACCACAGAAGCTGTACTGCCCCATACATAGCCTACAATAAAAGATGAAGAACAATCTATTGTAAAAGTAGTAAGAACACAAGTTAATGAACTTAGCAGATGACTCAGATAAGGTAACTGTAGCTATGAACAAAATGTGGGGGTCATTAGGGGAGAAATGGCTCCTGAGAGTAGTCTTAATAGTATTGACAGAATGGTGCATCTGAGATTACTGGATAATAAGAAGTCTAATGTTGGAGTACAAGAACACAGGGGACATTCACAACTACAGGCAGTACAGAGATATCAAACTCCTATCATACTGCATACTGTTGGAAAGATGGACTGATACACAAATATACAGAGTAGTAAGATGGATAACGAGTCATTTCAAATCACATCAGATGTATAACAGCTGACTCAAAGTTTGCATTGAAACAGACAGTGGAGAAGTTGTTAGGGATGAGAAAAGACCAACTCTGCATTCCTAGACTTGTAGAAAGTATATAAGGTTTCAAGAAAACTGATTTGGGCAAGACACTTCTATGTACACTTAAGACATCTGATTGTGCTAGAAATTTATCATCATGCAATATGTTTCAACTTTATTCCACTCAAATGGCAGCTACACATTAATGTATCCCAAGTCGCTTCATACAAATAATACAAATCATGTAAAGCCAGAATAAAGCGCAAACAGCAGCAGTTACTTATTTTTCCCCACAGAATGCTCCAGGAAATATAGCTACTTTGTCTGCGTACATCTCAGACGTCTGACTCATAAAATAAAAATAAGTAAATAAAGGACCACAGGATAAAATGTTCAAATAACACTCAGCTTCTTGGAGCAAAAATCAGGGACAGAGCCAAAAAAAATAATGTGAGGGAGGAGACAAAGGCTGAAAATCAGGGACAGATTTTATAGAGTGAGCTCATATAATTAGGGAGTTGACCAAATATAAGATTTTGCTCAGCATACATTTTCTGAAGGATATGACATCTTAAACTTAAAAGTCTGCCATCATTTAGTGTCTGCAACTCAATCAGAAAACCATGAATTTTACAAGGGGCAGATTAAAAAGTCCTGCAGTATGAGACACAATCAGGAATATTCTGCAAAATCAAGGACAACTGAAAGACACTCCATTTGTCCTGCACATTATTCCACATATTTGGTTGCTTGCCAAGATCTAACAAAATAAAATATGCATCATGTTCTTGCCAGCTGTTCCTGCTCTTGTCCACAGGACACCCAGATACTCTTGCACACTCACTGATCAACTAACATTTGCAAAGCCTATGACACATATAGCTTCACTACACGACTTACCTGGATCAGTACTTTCAGGGTGAAACCGTCCCAATTTAACCTGTGCAGATTCTCCCCAGTGTATACAGTGTAAGTTCCACTAAACTCGTGTGTGCACTACTATGCAGGGAAACTGCCTAGTACAAACTTCTATAAACTACTGCATTAGGCAATGTTCTCTGCAGGGCAGTGTACTGTGATGCTAATGCAGTCCTTGAGCATATATCCCACATCCCCACAACCATATTTACATGTGACACCAAACCTTTCCCTGCTCAGTAGAGCAGGGCTGCAATAGTGGGCAGGGTGTAGCTTTGTGAAGTGGGACAACCTTCCCAAATATAATATGTGTGTGTGTGGCTTTGTGTACTACATAAGGGAACTATGATTCCTAGTCCTTGTATAGTGAACTTTTATTACAACTTTATTAACCAATAATATTAATAAAAAATTCCGACAAACTATTTACATTATAACCACAGTTTCATAAGCAATTTTAAAATTTGCAAAGCTACTATGCCAATTAACATACTTTAAGTTCATATCACAGCTGACAAACCTACCCACTACTCCTCTTCTTACATATAATACATACTTCAACATCGGTCTTCAAGTTAAACTATAGACAGACTTCTGAGTCGCTATTTTTTTCATTTGTCTGTTCCCATTCTGCTTCTACACTGCAGGCACTGTAAGCATTTAACAGCTACATTTCTGATAAAACTTGCTTCCCCTCTACCTTTCAGCTCCATTTCTGCAACTTCAACTATTTCAATTATACCCTGCCAGTTTTATTGTATTCTTGATTTCAATCTTCTTGTAGCTGCTTTTTAGTAACTATTAGAAAACAAGGTTAACAATACTTTCTGATGATTCAGTATTGTGGATTCCCAATCACAACAAGCATAACAAACCATCTGACAGCTCCATTTGATTTTTTTAACACCCATCTCAATAGTTCCTGGAAAGAGTGCTTACAATCGACATTAACATCTTATAATGTATATAAATATTACAAAAACATATACAAACATGAATATGTTAAAATGGTACAAAAATATGTAAACCATTCAATTTGGTAACTATCAGGATCAATGTCTGGCTGCTTGTAAGGGTAGAATGATATTTATAAATAACATTTCATTGATTCCTGAGGGGAGTGTATAATTAAAAGTTTTTATACCATTTATTACATGGGTATTACATTATGTTTTTAGGGTTTTCAGGTGTTTTTATTATCACACATATTCTGTTTTTTTTTTTACATTGGACATTTAATATCACAGGATGCATTTATGCATTTAAGGATAGGGAAGGTGAAGTGGACATTGTTCTGATGTTCCATTAAGCTGAGGAACAAAAGTGCTAAACTTTAATAAACTGAAATTCTGAGCTTCTGCAATATGTTTTGATTTAATCTTTACATCTATTCCAGATTGCTGAAGTAACCGATTCTGCCAAATCAGCTCCTAAACATTGTATTAATACATGCCCCAAATATGTGGATTCTTATGCCAAGGTCTGAGCTGGACATTTAGAGCAAATGCTTTACTTTTCCCCTCATTAAGTTTGTAACCTACCATATTCTGAAATCATCTTAACATATTAAAATAGGGATATCTTATTCTAAACGAGTTAAATAAAGCAAAATACCACCTGCATGTGGGGCTATTTATATGCCTAATGACAGCCACAGAGATGGGATGCTCTTTGTTAAATTACCAATGGATCTAGATAGGTGGTACACCAATGCAGAGACATCAGACAGTCCCATGTCATTTGTCTATGTAGGTGAAGGGGGTCAGAACTCTTCCTTTTAATTTTAACTGGGGAATCCCTCTAAATGTAGACAACTTATTAATTTCTTAAGACAGCCAAATCTATTTGACTGTTCTTAGCAAGGTCCAGCTTACTCATACAAAGGCTTTTTTGACATCCATACTAACTTCATTAATACATGATCTTTGTTCTTCTCGTCACATTTCACCACAGCAGTTTTAGTTGTATCATCACAGGCTTGCCCCCCTCAGGTACATGCACATTAATCTAAGTCAATCAACTGAGGTAAAATTTTGACCAACTGTGCCACTAATATTCCCATAAATATTTTATAATAATGATTTATGACTGAAACTGGTGAACACATTTTCGAAGAGAGCTCTCTCGCTCTGTGCCATCATAAAAGTAGGCCCAATAAGGGAGATGGTATTGTCCTAACAGCTCCGTAAGCAGTATACATGCTCTCTCATGGTGAGTAAACTTAGTGTGGGGGAGCATCACCCCTTTTTTAGCACTTTAAATAGTAATGAGCTTAGTACACACATTGCAATCTCAGTGACATGGAGTCAATGTAACCTTTGCAATAGTTAGCAGTGGGGGGGGGGGTGCGGGCATCAGCAAGAACAGCAAATCTGTATTTTTTCTTTACTCTTGTCTGAAGCTGTTGAGTGTTGTACACTGAGTGAAAACTCAAAAGGGTAAGGCTGTATTCCAGTCTGGGTTGAAGCACATTTTTGGCTAAGGTGAGAAAAAGTGGGGAATTCTGCAGCAGAGTTTCAGTTCTGCCAGAACTTTATTTGTGTCAGTGTGGGCAGAAAGATTGAAACTGTGATCAAGGGTTAGGCCCAAGTATTTATATTCTGAAACTGGGGGGGGGGGGGTAATGTTATTGTCTGTAGCAGTAATACTTGTTGAATGGACAGATTTGTGACTGGAACAAAACAACATGACATTAGTTTTACATGGTTAAATAAAATTCATTTATTTTCATTAAACGGTGTGAGTTATCCAGTGCTTACACCCCCCAAGAGGTAAGGACTTTAACAGCTGTACTACCAAGGCTGTATGGTTTGGAATGATACTTTAAATCCAGTCACCATAAATATGTGCTATTGTACAAGTTATATTTTAGTCTATCCCAGGACAGTTTTTGTACTTGGGGGGGGGGGGGGGGGGTAAACAAAATGCAAATTCCCTGGGGTATTCACCAGATCTGCTTTGTCACTTTCTCCAAAGCAAAAAAGTGCAAATACTTCAAAAATGTCCCTATGTTTTTTTAACTGTATTCTTTACTGGGCCTCCTTACATCCATCTCTCAGCTGCTACATTCTGAACATTCTTGAGGTAGAAAACTTTTTGCTGGTAATATATTACCTTCTCCAAGCCTTTTTTTACTTCCTCTGTTCAGTTTCTGGTGGAATATCCATTCGCACTATTACAATCATTTCTTTCTTTCCCTCTCTCTCTCTTAGCCCTATATATCGGGCTTCTCAATCAACTACATTTTTTATAACTACAAATGTCCCTCTCATTATTGGGTTTCTTATTCTTTTATCTCCTGCACACCTATTGCATTATCTCCTTTCTAAACTCCATTTTTGTTCATTTACACTTTTTTTTTTATTTTTATTTTATTTTAACTTCTCTCAACAGTACTGCTTCCCTTCTGCCAAGCCAGCAAACAGATAAAAATCCACAGTGTCGGTCCTTTTCCTTGCATTTTTTGACCATATGTGTAGTCGGAGTCTCCGACGACATTTTATAAGCAAAATCGGTACCAAAAAACTCCTCTGCAAACTCCGACCGACGTCTAAGAGTCCGTCGGTTGAAGGAGGCACAGGCTAAACAAGCTGATACGTCGTGGTCTGGGCCTAAGCAAGGAAGGCAGTAAGAGTGGAAATCCTTATGAGGTATTTGTTTCCCACAGGTTAAACAATTATTTACTTTGTCTGACATCGGCTGAGGCAAGAAAGAGTCCCCAACGGGGTACTTAGCTTTTTCCAAGTCTTCGGTAGCTGAAATCTCTGGATCTGACCGACTGGCACTTGCGAACAGCTTCTTCTTCGGGCACCGCGTGGCAAGAAAGACTGAGGAAAATGGCGTCGGCTGATGCCTTTATACCCCAGAAGCTCTGACGTCGGGGAAAGTGCGACATCAGCCGAGGCCAGACCCAGACTTTGGAATCCGGCCGACCGAAGGGCTGCCTGAGGCAGGACAACCCATATGTTATGACTGCAGATGCATCCTTGAAGGACATGTGCAAATACTTCAAAAATGTCCCTATTTTTTTTAACTGTATTCTTTACTGGGCCTCTTTACATCCATCTCTCAGCTGCTACATTCTGAACATTCTTGAGGTAGAAAACTTTTTGCTGGTAATATATTACCTTTTCCAAGCCTTTATTTACTTCCTCTGTTCAGTTTCTGGTGAAATATCCATTCGCACTATTACAATCATTTCTTTCTTTCCCTCTCTCTCTCTTAGCCCTATATATCGGGCTTCTCAATCAACTACATTTTTTATAACTACAAATGTCCCTCTCATTATTGGGTTTCTTATTCTTTTATCTCCTGCACACCTATTGTATTATCTCCTTTCTAAACTCCATTTTTGTTCATTGACATTTTTTTTTTTATTTTTATTTTATTTTAACTTCTCTCAACAGTACTGCTTCCCTTCTGCCAAGCCAGCAAACAGATAAAAATCCACAGTAATATGCACAAGTTTCCATAAATTTGTAACCTTGTATTGTGATAATTTTATCCCACAAATATTATACTTTTCCTATGCTGTTCTCAAAGTAAACAAATTAAACACATTGCTTAAACACTATTCTAACACTTCCAACGTAAGACATATAGCTGGAATTTGGCACTCATCAAGCAGACTTTGACTTTTGCTTCAGAATTTATGCATGCCCATACACAAGTCTGTGACTAATTTTTAATTTTATTTTTGTCCCCTGCAGCCCTGCAGTTATATCAACATTGTTACTACCTCACATCTATAGTACATTGTTGAACTCTTAATTTTTAATTTATCAAATACCTCACTGAACAGTAATTGTCAAACTACCTACTCAGCACACAACCTAATCATCAAAGTGGAATTCATCGAAAGATTTTACTTGACCAACACAGTGAAAGATAAATTTTTTTTTACATTTTTCAGGGGCTGCACCGCCCCCCGTGGGAGGCTGTGCCCCCCCCCCACTTCCCTGCAAATTAAATATACCAACTCCAAGATGGCACTACAATGAGATAATTGGTAAATCATGGCCAGTTGGCATGTCAATCACACGTTTTCTTTCAGGATGGCCAAGTAAAATCTAAATGATGAATTCTACGTTGATGATTAGGTCATTCACTGAATGGGTGGTTCGGCAATTAGTGTCCGACAATTTGGTATTTAACAAACTAAGAGTTCAATGAAGTGATACAAACACATTACATCTATATGTTCAGTTTCACAAATAGTCAAACCCATCCATTACCTATTTTGTTAATTATTATAACTTTTTATAAAATCACTTACGCTTTCATATGCAAGTACAGTTCTAATATCTAGTTAACTACTAATTTAGAGCTTGATGCACTTTATCAATTATCTGAATTGCTATTTTTTTTAAAGTAAATTTCAGATAACCATTTTTGGCCCTTTCAAATTGACCCTTCCCTAATGACCATCTGGTCATCACAAGTAATCCTTTTACTTGCCGGAAATAGTATTATATATATACATATATATATATATATATATATACATATATGTGTGTGTGTGTGTGTGTGTGTATGCGTGTATATATATATATATATATATATATATATATATATATATATATATGTGTGTGTTTATACATATGTGTGTATGTGTATATATGCATATATATTATATATCATCTTCTTTACTACTGCATAAACTCAGTTTATTATTTTTGTTTAGAATTTTGGTCATCAAAACACTCTAAAATCCTGCAATGCTAATGAGATCACATCAACTATCTGATCAGGGAATATTCAACATTGAATAGCATTACTTCACTGCTAGGAAACTAATGTGACAAAACTTCCTAACAAATGGTCGAGCTAACCTGTCCAGTATCGGCCCACTTTCTTAAAATTATATCCAACATCAATTGTAAATATCTGTCTTTTATCAATATCTCCTTTACCTACAGAATCATCACAATCATACCAACTACCTAGAAGCATGGCTTCAACATCAAGCTAACAAACCAGAGAAGTTATGGACAGCAATTAATAAAGCGTTAAAAGATTGTATCTGTGAGGGGAAGAAGGCAAGAGTCAAGTGGGATAAGTTGATCCTTCCATTAGGACAAGGTGGATTGGGATGATCTGATTTGAAGGGGTATTTCTTTTTAATCAGTTTAATAAAAATAAGCAGGCTGAGAAAAGGAGAGGAAAGTGCCAACAGGGAACAGGAATTAGAGAAGAAATAATAATCAGATCTCCAAGATACTCCATTCACTAATAACAAAAAAAGACATAAAATAAGTGAGAATATTTACTAAATATCTATATCAAGTATGGCATCCCAAAAAGTAAATAAACAATTGGAGCATATTATCAGTATTAAGTTAGGTAAATGTAAACACCAGGAAATATACAGACTTAAAAGGCTGAGTAGGTGATGGGAAGGGACTGGGCATATAGCTCAGCAAAATTTACTGCAGAATGATGGTTTGTACTTGGGTGACTTTTTAACTTCTGGCTTGACTGTAACTAGCCTTATGAAGACCACTAAATCAGCACACAGGTCCAAGCAGAAAAAAACAGAAATGAACTCATCAGTGAACAGTCTTTCTAAAAACACATGTATGCCACAACACTGATTTAATACATTTTTATACAGCTTTTAGAACTGCAGAAATTCCCATTTTGCAACAAGTAAAACATCTGAATATTGAGACTATTTAAAATCAGATAAAATGACAGTATACCTATCCAGTCTCCTCCAAAAACAAGATGTGAAAGCAGTTTTTTTTTTGAAGATACTGAATGAGTTACCATAACAATTCTCCAGCAGTCCTAGTTGGTGAACACTAACTTCACCCTCACACATTCAAGAAATGGTATGCAACAACATATTTATCCTATCTGGAACTATCCTATCAAATACTACAGTGGCTTAAAGTACATGAATTTAACTACTATAAAAACATTTCCAAGAAAACATTCTTTCACCTCCAAATAACCATAACCATAACATAACCATAACCTGAAAGGTCAAATGGTATAGTGGTTAGTGTGTATGCCTTTCAAGCGCAAGGTGCAAGGCTTGATTCTCACCACTGGCAAGAGCTTTACAGATTGAAGTTATGGTTGGGAGGGTGGCCTAATGGTTAAGGTGTTTGCCTTACAAACACAAGGTGCAGGGTTTGAGTCTCACAAGGGATAATTGGCTAGGCTTACAATGGCCCGCAAGGGCAGTTAGCTTAGTATTTATCTATGAATCTATGAAAATAACTCAGGAGGTAGCAGTACTACGTGAGACTGCAAGCATTATGGACTTCCCTTTATAGCAACATCATAATTACTAACACACACAGATAAAATTACAGTTGTATAAAATTTTACTACAACAGTATATGTCTTTCTCTTCACTGTTGCATATGCCTTATGTAAAAGATCTTCTGCCAAGGATAGCCTAACGTCCAGCCAGTATACCAAAGCATTAGTATTTACAGGTGCTGTATGCTACACTTATACTCCCCTGTGCAAAGTGTAGGGCATAAAGGTGATGTATGGATGCCACACTTCAGAACTGAAAAGCCCCAGGAGAAACAAAGTCCCTAGGGACCAGGTGGAACATGTATATCCAGAAAGAGAAAAGAGAGAGAAGAACCTCCAGCCAAGAGGGCAAGGAGAACAGGTTAGACCAGAGGAGGCAACTGCTCCAACACTGAAGAGAAGGACATCTACTGCAATGATAAGACTTGACACAACTGTACTATGTCCTTCCATATCACTGTTGCAGTATTCCTAACTTAGGGCAGAGTACAAAAGCTCAAGAGGAAACCTGGCATCAGGATGGCACTGAAGAGCCGTCAAGAAACCTATGCAGGATAGTCCTGGCAAAGCAAGCTCTAGCTCTGGAAATAACAAGGTATGGGAAGAAGACCAGGTAGGAGCCTCAAGTATGGAATTGGTATCCAGTTCTTTTAAAAAAGCACCAAAGGAAGCAACAGCTCAGATAAGGCGAGCCTTTACTGAGAGGAATGACACTGTCATGAAAAGAATAACAAAAAAGAAATGGCTTTAGAAATACAGAAATAGATGGTCTGCTTAGAAACAGCTACACCCAAAGACCTGGGATAAAAAGACACAAAAAGATTTATGAATAACTTTAGTTGTATCCAAATAACATCTGAGCTGCCTATGGAAGTCCAAGGTATGAAGAACCTTCTCAATGGCAAACTGCAGAAAGGAAAAAAGGAAGGTAAATGAAGAGACTGATTAAGGAACAACTCATTCATCACCGTGGGCATAAAAGAAGGACTTTTCCAGTTTATTACTTAAATCAATATCATCAATAATCAAATTCTAATTTTTATTAAACCCTGCCCCCCCCCCCCACCCCCCACCCCCAATGGCAGCACTATCCAATGAATATGTAATAATTAATGAAATATCATAACTACTGCCAGGTTTGAGTGCCACATTATAAACTATCAACAAATTACCCCATCCAACATAGTAGTACTGGCTCCTGTTTTTGTTGTGTCTTTCGGCTTTTCCCGGTTAGGGGTCGCCACAGCGGAACTCCGGTCCGCTAATGATTGGCAGTAAAATTTTATGTGCCGAGTTGCCAGCCCTGATGCACAACCTTCAACGAAGGTACGCCCATTCACGCATGTCTCCACACAGAAGATGCTCTAGCTGAGAATCGAACAGGACAACGTCTTACTGTGAGGCGACAATGCTACCGCAGCACCAGTAGTACTGGCTCCTGTATCAGTATTAAATGTTTTCAGTCATAGCAAACTCTCCCATTAATAGCGGTGAGTAAAATCTAATAGAGAGCTTGTTAACCACTTCATCCTTTAGATTATTCATAAATTTTGTTGGATAACCCCTGTTGAGAAACGTATTTTTCAACAAATCAATATTCTTTTGTAAATTGTTCAAACAATGGCACCATACGATCTGCATGGACAAAATGACCATTAACAACCGCTCTCTTTTGAGATACAGGATGGCAACTAGAATAATGCAAAAAAATTAGAATATAGAATAATGCAAAAAAGCATTAGAATATGATGTTTTTCTATACATTTGCAAAATCAGTGTATTGATAATATAGATTTAAGTAATAAGGTGGGGAATAAAACTTAGTTTGTCCATAAAAAAGGTAGAAGTCTAAAGAATATTTTGAGGGTATTAAAACAATAACCAGATGAGTAGAATATCCAAGTGTGGGTATTATAATTATTGTAAATATATGTATTTGGGTGACTCTATTACTATTCAAACTCATTCAATAAAAGCTGCAGGGAGATTTAACTGTAATATATAGGGTGTAGTTTATGCAGCCCACTGTCAGCAATGCCCAGGGTTCTATATGTTTAAAACAGAGCAGAAAATCAAAGAGAGGGTATATGAATATATGTATATGAATGATGCCAAAATAATGTAAAACTGCAAATGCTTTGTATAGATACATCAGCTTATTTCCTACACATTATTTTTTTATCTTGAAGAAAGTTGAACATAATCTGAGAGGTGGTCCCTGGAGTTTGACATTAGAGAAAAGAGCATTATTTTAGCATCTTAGTTTAAATGCAGGAGGCTTACAGGAGTTAAATGAATCATCATCTCTTATATGCCTCTCAAAATTAAAAGCATATCATAGACACATTTATTAATACTTAGGGTTTTCTGTATATATTTAATACATTTTATTGGAATTATGTCATGTGACTGGAACATAGATTATATAACTGTTTGTACTTTTAATGAGTTTATCTGATGAAGTCCTAAGCATTGCTGGACAAGAGCGCTTATTGTGCATTAAACTAGTGTTTTTATTATTCATTGACTGGGTCCACACCTGTTTGTTTTTGTTTTGTGGAGTTTATTTTTTGGTATGTTTACTTACTTTCTCATATATAGCCTGGCCAGAGGCAGCATGGGAATGGTGGAAGCCATAAACCTGAGAACCCAGAGAAAGTCTCTTGCCTTGACTAAATCCAGAGGAAGAGAAAAGGTGATCAGAAATAAGGCCTTGGAGACAGACAAAGATATCAGCATGGGGATGGTCTGGATCCTGCAACCAAGGAAAACATAATCCTGAAAAGGAGTGAAGACTGATTTTTTTAAAGTTTACAGTGAACCTTAGACCCTGCGTCAGGGAAATAGTAAACTGGAGATCCTGAAGCAGAGCCATGGGAGATGAAGCTTGACCGAGCATATCGTCCAGATAAGCAAAGATCTGAACTCCTTTCATTCTGCAAAAATCAATGACAGGTGCAAAGCATTTGGAGAATACCACTGGGGAAGTATGGAGGCCAAATGGCAAACCAGAGAACCAAAACTGCAAGGAAGAGACAGAGAAATGCAAACACTTCCTGAAAAGGGGATGGATGGGGATATGAAGGTAGGCATCCTAGAGATCCAGAAAGACCAGAAAGGTGTGGGAAGAAGAGGAAATTAAGTTTGAAGAGACAACATACCAAAAGAAGGGACCTTGAGAAAGGTGTTGAGCTGGTCCTGAATTGGCCTCCAGCTGCCCTCCTTCCTGGGAACCAGAAACATTTTGGGAAAAAACTCTGCCTTCCTGGGCAGGTGGTACAGCTTAAATTGTGCCTAGGTTATGAAAGAATGAACCACCACTGGGAACACAGGAAGCTGTCCTTGAGGTGGTTGAGGGATGCCCAGAAAGGGAGGAAGAGATTTCCAAATCATGCAATACCATGGTGGATACTGAGTAAAACATGCGAGTCTGTTGTGATCCTTAACCAATTTGGAAGGGACAGGGAAAGACGAACAGACAAGGGAACCTGGCAGATGGAAAAGGAAAACAAATTGTCAGATAGAACCTGGCTTGTCCTGAAAAGGAGGTTTCGATGAAACTGGGATCTGTGTAGATTTAGTAGGAAGCACACATTTAGAACCCTTTTTAACCCTGGGCAGGGGGCATGACCATCTGTGAACAAAAACAGATTTGGAAGGGTAATTATTCTCAAACTTTGGAACAGGAGAAAAAAATGTTTCAACTCCTGCAAGGCTTTACTATTATCCTAGAGAGATTAAAAAGGTTCAGCAGCAGCAGTACCAAAAAGATTTTTATTATCCAAAGGAGCATCCGATAATTTGGCCTTAATCAGTTGAGGAGGAATGAAAATGGACAACACAGATGGAACTTTATGGTAAGTACATAACTTCTTTTTTGTGGATAAATGTAAATAGAAATGTAACTACTGTTTGTGTATACATGTAAATAGAAATGTAACTACTCTGTGTTTTACTGTGTTTTAATGCAATGTAAACAAATGGAGCTTTTCTCCCCAGGCCTCTGCTGAAAATGGGTATTACCCAGTCAGACTTTCCCGGTAAATAAAAACAAACAATAAAATAAAATATCATGAGGCAAAACCTGAAGATGAAGCCAAAAGTAACACCTCATAACAAAACTAAGCTCTGGAAGAAACATCAGCTGCATCAAAACTGCATTTAATAGAGTGGTAGACTGCAACAAGAAAAGGTCCAAAGTCATCCCCTCAGAATCAGGAAAATCAGAAATCATCTGAGAAACTTGAGATACAAGGGTTAAAACATACCTAGTCAAATCAGTGGTAATTAATAGCCCTAAAAGACAGAGTGACAGCAGTATAGACATTTTTGCCCAGCATCTCCATGGCCATATAATACTTATTTGAAGGAAGCAGCTTACTAGAGGGTAACATTTTGAAGCATTTGCCAGTGGAGATGGACACCACAGAAGGATCAGAAGGGAATTTATGCAGAAATTTACCATCAGGCACCTTGCAAAATCTGGCAGGATTCTTCAGAGTTGGGGACTGAGAATCAAGGGCTACAAATGTTGCTGAAGATGTATCCAGGAGGGCAGCCAAAACTTGAGGAACAGCAGAAGGCGTGGGAGATTCCATCCGGAGGAGCCCATAATACCTGTTCTGCATAACAGAAATCTGAGAACAATCCCACTTATAGAACTGTATAATGGAGGAAATAAGTGTCCCCAGAGGAGAGCTCCTCTAAAAGGGAATCTACACTAATATAATCTTCTTCCTCTGAACTATAGTCGAAGAGGGAAGGGATCTGAGAAGATTCTTATCAGAGGAATCCTGCTCCCTAGGTCTTTTAAGAGGAGTGGAAGACCAGGCACAGAGACTATTTGAGAAGGTTTTAAAGCCATTAAAGCATTAAATGACCCCTGAGTAAAATCCTGCCATTCTCATTAAGGATCCTGAAGTGCAGGGGGAAATATGCTTGTTTTTCTTTTTTTTTGTGGGACGTCTGCATGAAAAACCCTAGGAGGGTGGACCCTTGTTGACACTCTAAGCATAGTAGGGATCTCATCCCTCACTAAGATCTGCGGAATACCTTTCAGTCCCTTGAATATAATCAGATGAGGTTCCCCCTCATCTTCTGGAACAGGCATTAGGAAAGCCTCTGAGGACTTGTGAGAAGTTGGCTTTATGCTAGCCTCGGACAGGGTAGTGGCAGAGGAATCCAAAGCAACAATTGGATGATCCTGCTGGCTTTCACTAGCCTTGACAGAGATGTCTGGGGAGACTGGACAGCAGCCGTATCAGAACTGAATTTTTTGGCCTTTTTCTTGACTGACGGCTGGGTCTCAGGATGGGAAGACTCTGTCATAGTACCCTCAGCTAACAGCTTAAGACATCGGTTTTCAAGATAAATATACAAGTAGGAAAGGCAACTACGAATGGTCTTGGGGATAAATGTTTGTTAGACAGAAAAATGCATGCGGGGGCACCAAAGACACTGGTCATGACCATCTTTATGGGGAATGTGCCTCCTACACTGACCTTTTCCTTTCTGCATAACATGAAATTAACAACACTAAAAATAAAAGCAAAAAAACAAGAAATAATCCTAATGGGGTACTTATCATAAAAGCAGCTCAGTAACCAGCACAGAAGATAGGCATTTAGTCCGATGTTCAATGATGGCATTCAGAATAGCAACAAAGAAGTTCTGAAGAGTGTGTGTCCATACAAGACCTTTATGCCCTACGCCTTGGGGAGGGAGCATGTGTGCGATGTATGGTGCCTGTAAATACTAAAGGCTTTGGTATACTGGCAGGATCTTGGGCTGTCCTTGACAGAAGATCCCTTAAGTAAGAAATACTGCAACAGTGATATGGAAGGACATCATCTTATATCAGAGACATATGCGCATAAAATTATACTCATCATATGATTGGCATGGAAGAAACAGCAGTATCAGCCATCAGTTCACCATGAAACAGCATGTACAATACTACCCAACAAAAAGGCAGACATTTGACAGATATGACTACTTAAAATGGGCTCACATACATGTCTCTGCCTCAGCCAGGCAACTATTCCAGTAATTCATAGACAGCTATATGACTAGCTATATCAGCTTGCTCTGTGCCAAGTTATCCATATGAAAGGAAATGGTTTATCTATCACTCACTCAAATCAGGCACACTTTACATGTAGCTAAAAAGTGTTATAACTTGACAAACAAATGCTAAGGGTAAGATTCTTTAAAACAGTGCTTTGAGTAGGAAGTTTTGCCCTTTTAAGCAGAGTAGGGTCTCGCTCTCTTTCTCTCTATCTATCCACACTGGTGAAAAACTGAGCAACTTTGCCTTCAATGCAAGAGAATATGGGACTTCTAAAAAAAATGCTTTCCTAAATGTGTCTCAGTGAAGGAGCCAAAAGCAATTTTTATTTTGTAATGTTAGCTAAATGTACTAAACATACACTGCAAAATACAGCTCTAGTAACCGTGAGTAATCAGTGTGGTTCTACCACTTCAGTAAATGAGTCACACTGACTTCTTAAGCATCACTTAAAATTAGTGTGGCTCACATCTCTCTGCATACCACCACAATAGCTCACTGCATTCAGTTAGTAACATGGTAACATTAGCAAATTCTGTATATGGTGAAAGGGTTTTAAATTTTAATCATTGATAAACATACTTATGAATCCATGAATGCAGATAACTCCGGAGGACAATATGGAACAAATTAACATTATTTACTGCTTATCTGGCATTCCTACTGACTTTCATTATCTGTTGTTGTTGTACTTATCTTCTTCAGAAAGTAAATACAAAATTCATGTGCAGTCAGGCTTCCAACTTAAAAATATCCATTTGACAACAATAGATATAACTTGTACACCTGTATCATGTTACATAGAACATATATTTACACTCACATTGTTAAATCCATCTTTAAGCACGTAACTTTGAAACAATGGGGCTTGAATAAAAAAACATGGCCCAGATTAGAACTATACTTACGTCAATCAAACTTTAGAAAGGTCCCCAAGTTATTTACAGACAAACCACTGTCCTACTATCATCACAGAATTACTTAATGCTAGGCATTCTCATCTTCCGAACCTGTCCCAGTCTTACAAATCAGAGTCACATATAACACACAATCATAATTTCAGACGAGTACAGGTCATTCAAGTGTAATATTATACTGTTTCTCTTTAAACTACAGAGTTATTAAGACCCATTACATTTACTACAATCTCCTAGTAAACTTTGAAACGACTTAAATAGAGTTGGCATGCATCTTTAAATAAGAATTAAGCAGCTAAGAAAAAGGACATTACAGTATTGTGGAACATTTTGAAACAGGTTCAGAACTGTTGGGCATACAAAATTAATAAAGCTAAAACAAAGGCAATAGTGGTAAATGATGTACCCACACACAAATTGGTTCAGCAATAATCCATACTTAGGGGGACATGATAAAATGAAGTACTTAGGACTATGGATTAAAATGATTCTGGTGTGGCAGCTAAGGATATGTGGGAAGAGACTAAACAAAAGATAATATAAAAACTGAGAAACTGGAAGCTCTGTTGCATGGATATGATATTAATATACAAGTAGTTAAAATGTTTTAGTCTGTTTAGTCTTATACACAGTCAGACATAGTATCATAAACCAGAGAAGTTGTGGATAGCAATTAATAAAGATCTGAAGGATTTTATCTTGGAGGGGGAAGACAGCAAGAGTCAAGTGGGATAAACTGATTCTTCCAGTAGAACAAGGCAGATTGGAATTGCCTGATTTGAAGGCGTACTTCACAGCTACACAGTTAAGGCTCCTATATACAGCACAAGCAGAAACCTATAATTCAAAGTGGAAAGGGATGATAATGAAACAGGGGAAGCTCAAGAAGCAAGGAGAGACTGGGATTTTTAATGCAGACCTTTAAGGAGAATAACAATAATTATACCGAATATTACATTCATAAAGTAGCATAAAGTATTTTAAGAATTTAGCCAACACGGGAATGGAGAAAGGAGATTCTGCCAATTGGGATGACTTCAACTAGGGACACACACAACAAGCAAGAGGGAGCTGGAATTTATTGGAGAAAATTGGCAAAGGAACCAAGGTATTGGGAGCAAATAACTACAGAGGGAAGGTTAACAGAATGGGAAGATGCAAAGAATTTATTTGGACTGCAGGTAAGAGAATGCCTTCCCTATAAAAGGATCGATATCAGAGTATAGGCAAAGAGAAAGAAATAGGGGGTCCTAAACGAAAGACTAGCACTGGTAGAGTTTTTAGTAAAATCTATAAAAGTTGCAATTTAAAAGGAATAATTAGTAGACCATACAAAATATAGTGTGGCAACTAAGAATTAGTCAGAAGAGGTTAGAAAGTATTGACAAGAAAAGACTGCATAAGCAATTCAGAAATAAACAAAGGGAGATATATGTTCATCTCCCAAGTATTCAACAAAGTCTAGAAGATTTAAGATCTTTGCTTGGAGGTATTTACATAGGTATTTTTATACCCCAAAAAGACTCCAGAGAATTCTTCCTTAGGTAGAGAGCAAATTCTGGAGGTGTGGTGTGGAAGAAAGAGGCAATTGGGAACATATTTTTGGGAGTGTAATGAGTTGGCAGACTTTAAAGATTTCCTGCAGACTACTCTATCAGAAATACTGGGTGAGCAAATTGGTGTAACTACGGAAATGATTTTTCTGAGCTATGATACAGAATTGGAATTGCCTAGACATAAGGCCTTGCTTTAATTATTGTGGCTGCCAAAAAAACAATTACTAGAAAATGGAAATCAAAGTCTAAGCCAACTGTACTAGAAGTAGTGAATACGGTAAAAGAGATAAAACAACTGGAAATGGGATCTTTAGTAAAGGGTATAAGCAAATTACACAGGAAAAATGGGAGCTGTGGGAACAATACATACAGGGGAGGAATGAGGTTTAAAAGAAGGCAGGATATGAATGAGCTATGTAACGTTTGAAGGACAATGATTGGGTAGATTACAAGTGATGTTATGTTTGTAATTACAATTATGTCAATATAGTCTGTGAAGTAATATACTTGCAACTAAGACTATGTCAATATGGTTTGTTTTCACTTATATAAATGTATGATTGCCTATGTCATAAGTGATAATTTAATAAAGAAGCTTGTTAAAAAAAAAGAATTAAGCTGCTAAGCCATCAGTGTATGCACATGTGATGATACTGAGTGATATACCTCTCTTGTATATTGATCAGATTTCTTGAAAAACTCATATTACTGCTAGTTAATTAAGCATTTCTTGAGGACTCATTACATTAATCATAATGTAGTGTATGGAGTGCCATGATTATGCTCAAACAATGGCTAAATTACATCTTAGTTCAGTGCCACTCTAGTGCAAAACCCGACTTTAATGTTTAGAGTGGTGCTTAATTGTTAAGCACCCCCTACATGTTCTTAATACTGAGTGCTGACCAGTAAAGAGCAGCAGCAGGACATGAAACAATTTCATTCCATCTCCAGTTTCTGCCCACTGCCTGCTAAAGAACACACAACAATTTGAATTAAACTGCTTCCCTTAGACAAGGAATACTTAAGAACTCCAACTACTCCCCCACTGGTTTACTGGCTTTCAAAGCCATCACAACACATTGCATTTTTTAATCTTACTTTTCACTAATAGAACATGCAGCAGATAAATACCCATGCACTACAAAATATTGGATTTCTGGGCCCAACAAGCTTTCTTAACATGGATGCCAAGATTCACTTTAAAATAATTTCTTGGCATCCATGTCTGAAACACATAATATACACATTATTAATGGTGACCCAATTATAACCCAGTATTTTTCAGCAGAATTCATGTGAACTTCTATTAAATTGGCATGACATCCCTATATAAATAACAAGCAATTTAAAATCATAAAATAAGAAATTGCTGGAGATACTGTAATAAACATATACATATGCGTATTGCATGTAAATAATCTGTAAGCCTGTTGTATTGGTCTGCAGGTAACCCATATCATTCAGGAGTACAGTCCACTGAATTTATAAAACTCATCCCTTTCTCACAGATAAAGCACATGACGCTTACGGCTCAATTGTGATGAGGTGTCTGAAAATACTGTCAACAAATGCTCAAGCCATATCACTTTTATTTGTTTGAATTCAGCCCACTGGAAGATCAATGTTGTACTATTTCATTGTTCAAACAGCAACTCTGAAAAAAAATGTAAGTCATTGAAATGTGACCTGTGCTTCAGATTATACAACTGCAGCTGATCTACTACCCATATATGCATTACCTTTCCTTTGGGTAAAAGCAAGCCTCACATTCCTTTGTCAAAGAGGGATGTATGGCTCCCCAATCAGGCCAAAGCCAATAAGCTTCTTAATGACCCTTCAGATTACAAACTTCAAATTTCAGTTGAAATAAAATCGCCCGATTCTTAGATTGGATGCAATCCAAGTTGAAAACTAAATGAATCTAATATTATGCAGGCAATAAGACAAATAAGGGAATGTATTCTCTTCAACTCTATAACACCTCACAGACCACGGAACCTCTACCACATAAGCACACTTCATTGTTAAATACTCCTCCACAGACTAGAGAAGGTTCTACAGCAAAATCAACATTTACTACAAAATTAGTACCCACAGCCAAACCCTCTCAGATCAGGAGTATGTCAAGTTGGATTATCAAATACAGGTACTTATAATTCTGTCAGTGCATTTCACCTGACCATAATTTAGTTTGCAAAAAAACTAATAATCATAGTTTACAGAAAAACATATCAAGTTACATCTTAAAGCTCAATGCCTTTCTACAAATATATCTTTAGTGACTGTCTTATACCACTTTTCAGTAGTCAAAAATGTTCACAGCCTCTTTATTCCAAAGGTTTACATGTAAATGCAAATATTTCTGGAGATTTCTCTCCAACTCAAATGCTTTGCCTGTACCAATTACAAACTCTGCATTGGCTGGGTCATCAGTTCAAAGGGTAATACATGGCATAACCACAGAAAATGGTGCTTGACCAAAATTCCATAAGTAAAAGCAAATTGGCACCACGCCATCAGACTGAAGACAATCCTTGTATTAAAGCAGCATCCAAAACAATATCCAAACGGCAAACCTTAAAATGTTATACCAGTTTACAGTACTAAAAGTATCTTCATCAGTAACATGACTTTCTACAGGCATGCTGTCAATTTAAATACTAAAAACAATGGAGTCAAATTTAACCTAAATATATTTTTAAAAGCAAAATTGACTAATAACATACTTGATTACAAGATGCTCTTTTGGATACTGCTTTAATAACAGGAATTACTTCATTCCGATAGCATCTTTTTGTGGTGCTGAATTGTTTTTACTTGTGGAGTTTTGGTTGGGTACACTTTTCTATGGTTATGTCGTGCATTACTATTTCAGCTTTTTGAAATTTTGTACTACACTGGCTGCTGTACATGCATTGAGTTACTGCACAATTTTACTATTTCATGATGAAGATGGAACTTTTGCCATTTGTGGCAATTTTTTCTAAGGAAAAGGACAATGTACATGTTTTTACTAATAGATCGGCAATATATTCACCAGCTACTGCTTCTTTACCTGAATATTTTAAATCTAGACTAATTTTAAGCAATTGTTCAAGTCTAAAGCATAATTTGGTTTCAATGGTTACTTACTGCTTATATTAAAACTAATATTGTACCTAGTGGGTTGCGGGTTTTGTTGGAATCAAATATTGGCAAACCAGACATTTTGCTTAATAAATGGAAGTTGAAATAGCAGACTGACTATGCTATTTGCTGACAGTTAGGTGAAGGTTTATGATGGGCAAGCAAAACAATTATGATCATGGGTTAATAGAATAATCACACAAGTTGAAATTTTTAAGGTGCAAGTATCTTTGAATATAAAGATTTGGTTGTATTTGACCAAGAGATGGAAAAGAGATGTAAAATAAAGTTAAGAATTAGTGGGATATTCGGGATTACCAGCAAAACAGTTTTAATTGGTGCAAATCTACAAAAAGGGCAAAAGGGTCGTTCTATATCAAGGTGTTTAAATGTAAAAGACAGACACAATCAATTTTGCATTCAAATAGTTCCTTAGATAAGGGAGTCACAGATGAAACATCTTCTTTGGCAGAAATGGAGAATTAAACTATTAAGCCACCTCACAATGAAAAAAAAATCAGTTATTTCTACCAGCCCTTTAGCAGAAAAGAGGAGAGGTGTCAGAAAACAAAAGAACCAAACATTAGTTTTGTGCCTTCAAATGATGAACACATAATAGATAATGATTTGGTATCGTTTCTTCTAGTTCTGTTTTAAATGGGTCTGAGAATGCACTGATAAATAAGGGATTGAATTTTTTGCCTTCGGTAATAAATTCTAAATTTCAGCTTGTTTCTTATGTTAAACAACTTTGCCACAAGTTTAATTTAACACTTTATTTCAAAGATGTAATGGATGAATATGTTTCAATACATTACTTTTTTTAGATCCGATTTTCAACCTCCTTGTCATCCTGTAGTCACATGTTTTGAAAAGACAGTAATGCCAGAGTTGTATAATTCTGAGCTGTATATTAAAACTAATATGACTAAAGGAAAAATGAGAAATTTAAACACACTTTGCAATGATAGGAATATTGTTATACTACAGGTTGACAAAGGAGGTAGTATGGTAATTTTGGGGTCATGTTATTATTAAAGAAGCAGTATATAAACAGCTTAATGATACTAGACTTTATTTGAAGTTACCTTTAGATCCTACAAAATAAATTTGAGGAACTAATATTTTTTAAGACAAACATTTGATGAGGGTATTATTTCTAAATGAGTTGTGAAAGAATTGACTGTGGAAAAAAACTGCCTCCCAAAATATTAAGTTCTTTCAGAAGTGCATAACAATTTAAACAATTCACCTTGGTAAACAATTGCTCCAGGCATAGGATCGCTTACAGAAACTCTGCCTGCCTCTTTAACACATTATTTAAAACATCTGTCTCCTTTAATTAGAGCAAGATTAAAGGATACCACAGTTTTTCAGACTATTAGGAAGTTCAGTGTAAGAAACACTGGTTGATATGCACACTAAATGCTAAATCATTATATACTTCCATAACCCATGGGTGGGAGATCAGAGGCATTAAATTACTGGTTCAATAAAGCATAGCTCCACCCACCAGGGTTTAATACTTTTTTAATTGTCATTGTAGTTGAAAAAGAATGCATTTTATTACAACTCCACCTGTTGCTTGCAGCTTAATGATACTGCTACGAGGGCATCTGCTGCCTCTATTATATGCAGATTGGTTTATGGTCTACAAAGAAGAATGTATGATTTATAATGTGATGCAAAATTTTTATCTTTCATTTTTTTGACGTGGAGAAAATTTCTCAATGACTGCTGGCTCATATCTCTGATATAGGGTAATTGAGAGAATTTATGGAATACTTAAATCAGAACAAATGGGGTGTTGAATTCATCTGCATGTACTGTTCCCACAATTTCCATTTTTGTCGAAGTAATTTGCTCCTACCCTTTTCCATTTGTTTCATTTCTGTTACTACATTCACTTCTTCTAGTACATTTAGTTTAGACTTTGATTTCCATTTTCTAATAACTGCTTTTGTTGGCAGACAACATAATTAGACTCAGCAAGATCTTACTATGTCTAGGCAATTTCGATTCTACATCATAGCTCAAAAAAAAAAAATAATTTCCTTAATCACACCAATTTGCTCACCCAATATTTCTGATAGAGTAGTCTGCAAGGAATTTTTAAAATAAGCCACTTCATTAACACTACCAGAAAATATGTTCCCGATTACATCTTTCTGCCATATCACACCTCCAACATTTGCTGTCTACTTGAGGGTGGAGAGAGGGAGCAGCAGCAGCAGTGATAATTCGAACATCTACTGTTATGCTAAGTTTATTTACACTTATGTTCATCATATTGATCACTGCTGCAGTAGCCTTAGCTATAGGAGTAGATTACCCTAGCTTACTACATTTGGGACATGGAAGAGGAGTCTAGTAGACCCTTAGAATGATCCTTGCAAAGCCTGACCTAGACTTAGAGAAGGAATCACACTTATAGTGCTTTGTAAAAGTATACTTCTAGAATTTAACCCTTTCTAAAAAGCCAAGAAGAAGCCAAGATCCTGACAGACTGGACCTTACCTCTCTCTGGAATAGTTTTGTTGCAAGTATAACAAAAGGAAATAGCCTTAGAGAACCATTTGGAAATAATCTATTTCAACACAGGCTGTCCCTTCTTCTTGCCTTCACATGAAATGAATAAACTGATTTGAAGATCTGAAAGATTTAGTTCTGTCAAGGGTGAACCTGGCTTGTCTACGGACATCCAAGGTATAGATTAAACTTTCTTACTTATTCCTGGGTTCAGGAAAGAAAACAGGGAGATTGCTACATAAGGTTAAAATGAACTCAGGTACCACTTTATTTATTTTATTTATTTTACATTTGTTTACCAAGAAAGCCTGACTGGACATGTGCTTTTTCAGCGGATACCCAGGGAGAAAATCTCCAGAAATAATCATAAAACATAAAACATAAGATACATAGAAGAAACACTGAAGAACAAATAAACATTTTTTGAAGTATACAAATATATACCTAAAATTATGCACAGTTAGAAGAGAACTATAAACAGCTGTTACATAAATTGGTAGAGAGAGATTGGAAGAGTCATATTAATAGAGCAGAAAAGAAGAATGTGTTAACCAGGGGAGTTCCAAAAACAGAGCCAGGTATTTGTTAGATATGTTTTTAGGATTTTTTAAATTGTAATGTTGAAGTGTTAGTTACTAGTGAGTTTGGTAGATTATTCCAGAGTTTGGAAATGTAGTTGGAAAATAGTGATTCACCTGCTGAGTTGTTAGTTTAGTGATGTGTAGAAGTAGTTTTTTACTAGAGCGTAGATGTCTTGTAGTCGAATAGGGAAGTATAACATCTTTGAGTGAAGGGGTTCTTTCTGACTGACTATTTTGTGGGTGAAGGCTAGATGGTTAAAGTGAAGGTGTTGAGGGAGTTCCAGCCTTTGGACCTGCTTAATTATAAACAGTGCTGTGACTTGTATGAGGCATCAGTGGCAAACTTGGAGATTTTATTTTAACAAGCTTCAAGTCTGGCAAGGTCAGTATGGCAGAGATTGGTTAGAACTGGGGAAGTGTACAGAAGGGTTGACAGGAGGTAGGTTCTAGCAACAGTGGCTTTAGTGTTGCTTGCTAGAAATTTGTTGTTTCTATAATGGAGACCAAGTTTCTTGTGGACTTTTTTAATGGTTTGAGCTACATGAATGTCAAATTTCAGGTGGTTGTTGATTTCTACACCTAGCAATTTTGTTTGGGCTGTACAGGTAATAACAGTTTGATTTTTAGAGAAGATGCTGAAGGTTGAGGATGGGGAGGTAGTTCTAGCTGGGCTAAAGAGAAGTAGTTTTGTTTTGTTAGGATTAAGAATGAGTTGATAGCTGGTCAACCAAGTTTCAACAAAAAGAAAAGAGTCTTGGGTAATGGAATGAAGGTCCTTGAGGGAACAGGCTGAGCATATGAGTAGAGTTATCAGCATACTGGACAACTGAGGCACGGAGGGTGGCTGAATGAAGCTAATTGGTAGAGAGAGAGAGAACAGAAGGGGACCAAGGATGGAACCTTGTGGAACCCCTAAGTTGACTGGGAGAAGGAGTGAGAGATATTGTTGCCATTGGACAGCTTGCTGACGTTCCCCTAGGTAATTTTGGAACCAGGTAATAGTGGTGTTTCTGAGGTTTAGGGTGGAGAGAACTTTGATGACTTTGCTGTGGCTGACCATGTCAAATGCTTTGGAGAAATCCAGAAATATGGCTGATACGAATTTGCCACAATTTCTATGCTGACTAACAGTGCTTGTAAAGGAAGTTAGGGCTGTTGTGGTGCCGTGAAAGGGGTGAAAACTGTGTTGGGTATTTGATAGGAGTTTGTGTGTGAGGAGGTAGTCCGTAAGATGGGAATTTTGGATAGAGGGGATAGGATGGCAACTGGGTGATTGTTAGTTCTGTAGAGTTACCTCCTTTATGTAATGGTAGTATATAGGACATTTTTCAGATAGCAGGGACTTGTTTTTCAGACAATGATCTGTTTATGAGGATGGCTACAGGGTATGCAATTGCATCTGCTGCAATTTGCAAGAATTCAGCAGGGAGATTGTCTGCAGCTAAGAGTTGGTTTATTTTTTCTTAGTAATTTTTTGATGGTATTAATGGCGACTGGCTATTCTGTGAACTGGTTGACGCTATTTTGTGAGTGAGTGTCAATATGATTTGATGTGGGAGGGAAGTGGTTGTAGTTGGCTTGGGAGTTTGCAAGAGCTTAGATGGTTTCTGTAAAGAAATTATTAAACTCTGTTGCTAAGTTCTCTGACTTAATGCCTGTTGTTGAAGTGGGAATGGTTAATTTACCTGGTTGTAATATGTTTTTGACTGCTGCCCAAAATTGTTGTGGATTACTTTAATGTTTATTTTGGATATTGTGGTAGTAGTTGCATTTGTCTAATTTTACTAGTCTTTTAACTTTATTTCAAATTTCTCAGTAGGTTTGTTTGGAACAGTTCCCAGGCCTTATCTCTGGCTTTAAAGAAAGGATCTGGTTTCTGTACTGAGCCAAGGTGCATAGTTTGATTTTACTCTAATGTTTCTAGGTGGAGCATGGTAGTTAAGCAGGTCTAGGAAGGTGGAGTTGAAGGAAAGGACAGCGCCATTCAGGGGCAGGTGTTGGAGAGGTTATCAATTGCAACTTTTTAGGGCAGAGATAAACCTATTTGGGTAAAGTGTTTTTTATTTCTGATTAGGTGGAAGGAAGTTTGGCAGGTTTGATGAATGCGGTTTCTTAGGAGAAAGGTTGGATTATGGTCACTTAGGCTATCAGGGAGACAGCCTGAGTGGGCTGACAGATTAGAGCTGTTACGTAGAATCCAGTCAAGGATGGACTAATGCTTGGAAACTATCAATTCTAGTGGAAGAAGTGATGACTTGAGTGAAGCCATGAAGGTTAACATGGGATGTGGGGTTTAGATAGGAACAAAGGAGCCAATCTATATTAAAGTCACCCATCAGAATGGTTTCTTGTGGGAAAGACTGGGAGAGGTCCAATAAAGTATATTTTCCAGAGTGGTAGTATTATTACCTGGTGGGATGTAACCGCCTATGATATTGAGGTGTTTGTTGGGGTTGTTAGCTTGGTAAATATTATTTCAGCATTCTCAAAGTCAGGGATGGCTAGGTCTACAGGGTTGAGCGCAAGGTGATCTTTGAATAAGATTGCTACACCCCCTCCCCTTTTGTTCTTCCTATCTTTATGCAGGATAGCATATCTGGAAGCAGAGAATTCATTATTGCCTATATCAGGTTTAAGCCATGTTTCTGTTAGAATTACAATGTCGGGGAATAGTGGGATAGTAGGGCGTGAAGGTCATGAACTTTGTTGCCTATGCTTCTTACATTCATATTAAGGAGAAGGAGGGAAGATTTGTTCCTCTGGTAGAGTATATCAAGTTATGATGGTGAGGAGTTGTATGCTATACTGTTAGTGGGAGTAGGAGCAGGACCAGGATTAGGGTGAATGTGCCCCTGAATGGCTTAGTTGCTTAATTAGGTGTAACAGGGGTTTGGAGAGTTTACATTGGAATTTAGTGCATTTATAAGAGACTGCAGATGAGGAATGCTGAGGAAGGAATTTGAGTGCATGATAGTCTATGTAGGTGGGATAGAAAAGGGTAGGAGCTATAGTATAGTGCTGTGAGCTGCATGAGTTGTAAAGTGTGGAGGTGTGTTGGGGAGAGGAAGTAGTGGCTTATGAGGAGAGAAAATTAAAGAATGTAAGTAGTGAAGTGCTAGTGATGTAGAGGAGTGCTATAGTTACAGGCTTCATGTTGCAAGCAGGGTTTTGTATAAAATTATAGTGCCAGGAGATATAAAGACTGAGTAGTTAATGTGGGTGGTTTGATAGAGAGTTTGAGAGTATTTGGTGTTGTGTTCTTTGCCTGGATGGTTAGACAGGTAGAGGTTAGAGGAAATAAGTGAGGGTGAAGTATTAGTAATGAGATGTGGTATTGGTAGGTGTAGTGTGACAGGACTGGCTGTTGGTTACGTAGATGTGGTTGTGTTTAAGTATAACTGTAGGGCTAGTGGCGGGTTGGGTGAGAATTGGGGTTGGTGTAGGGGAGTGGAGTGAGCCTGAGCATAGCGAGGGCAAACGAAGTGGGCTGAACTGACACAGCAGACCAGAGCACCAAAGCAGCAGAGTAAAAAAAAAAAAAAAAAAACTATCATCTACCATTCAGGTTAACTTACAGAACAGGTTAGTGCCACACAAGTGATAAAGTGTAAAAGTAGGAGAGTTAGGGTTTTAATGTTAACACAGTGAACCTGCTAAGACTATATTTGAGTACAGTTAAGTGGTAAGAGAAAGAACTAATAATTTTGAGGGGTGGGAGGGGAACAGGATTAAGGGACTGCTGTTTCCTTGTAAGTGTGCACGCCACTTAAATTATGACACCAACAGTCTTTAGACTTTAATAATGTATTACTTTAGGAATAAAAGAGGGATTAGTTCTCAAAGAAACCCTGTCCCTATGGAACATAAGATAGGGCTGACACACCATAGGATCATGCAATCCAGATACCCTTCTTGCAAAGGTCAAAACAGTCAGTACACTGATTTCTATGTTAGAAACCCCAAGTCAGCCAGGTTAGCATGTTCAAATGCAAGTGCTAGCTTTTCTAACACAAATTAAGATCCCAGGGGGGAGGGGAGCACTGGTTTTCTTGGAAGCCTCTTTATGCAAAACCCCTTTAAAAAACATTTTGACATTATAATGCACTGAAAGAGGAGGACCCATAGGCAAGCATGCTGAAATGGCTGATAAATTAACATTGACAGAGGAGTAGGAAAGGTCATAGGATAGCAACTCACACAAATATTGCAAAACCAGAGAATAACTAGCCCTGAATGAGTCTTGGTTATGTTGCTGGCACTAACTAAAAATCCTAGAAACATCTCAGGCAAATAGTGCATGCTAAATCATTAAATATTATTTCTTTGAATGCAATGGCTGTTTGGTGTTTAGGATACTTTGAGATGTTTTTTGTTTGGTGGTTTGCTGGGGTTTAGGGGATTGCTGGGTGGTAAAGCAGTGGCTTGGATTCACTTGTGGGTATTTTTGTGGGAGTTGCAACTGAAGGGTGAGAGGTTGGCATAATGGTTAACGTGTTTACCTTACAGACACAAGGTGCAGGGTTTGATTCTCACACAGAGTAACTGGCTAGGCTTAAAATGGCCCACAGCTTAGTACTAATCTATGAACCTATAAGGATTGTACATTTACCATGAAAACCAGCTTGAAACAACTTAGAGTCATGAGCACTTTTGTGATGCTGCTGGAGGTCTGAAATTTCTAAGAACTGTCCAGGTTACTTCTTCCTGTCTATAAGTAAATAATCATATTATTTTGACTCATTAGTTAATAAGCAAAAGACAGTGAAATGCATTCCAAACTACTGTCAGTTATTAAATAGTTTTGAATGCTTGCTACTGATAGTATACTTGACATGTAATAGCACCAAGGAAGGTTATACTATACTACAAACAAAGTATAACAAGTATGGCTTTTTACATATATAAAAGTTATCAGAATGGTATCAAATAATTACAGTAACATTCACACTTTTACAAGTTAAACCTGCTATTCTCTTAATGCAGGTTTACATTCCATCTTTTTTAAAAATGACAATCTGCTTTATATTAAACATCCAATACAAACAGTGCGTACTGAATAATTAAATGTTATTTCTTTACATACAATAACCTTTTAGTGGTTAACATACTTTGAAATGTTTTTATTTTTTTTTAGCGGTTTGGAAGTGTGTGAGGGATTGATGTCGAAAGCCTTGGTAAGATCTAGATAGGCTGTGTGAACCACCTTACCCTCGTCTACAGCTTTGGTGACTGTTTCAAAGAAGTCTATCAGGTTTAGGAAACATGATCTGCCTTTTACAAACCCAAACTGGGTGAGGTCCAGAGTTTGGAGATTACCAATGTCTTTGTTTATAAGTTCCATGATGATATGTTCCATGGCCTTGCAGACCAGGCTCATCAGGCTAATGGGGCAGTAGTTCCCAAGGTCCGTGGGGGCTCCCCCCTTGTGGACTGTGATAACCGTCGCTGTGCGCCATTCAGTGGGCACAAAGCCTGAGAGCCTAGGTCCCGCAAAACCTTCTGCTTACATTGTACTATGTGTTTTTCCTAGCGATCAACTGCCAAAAAAACCTGTTTAAAAGAGACGGTAATCCCCACTTTTTTGTGAAACACAGATTAGACAGACCTTAGAAGGCAAGACTGAAAGTCCATTCTTCAGTTTACCATCAGTTATTGCAGCTTGGAGATCTGGTTGCGATATTCGCAAGTACGAGAGAAAGAATATAAACATGTCTACAAGGGTGGAAAGTTGGCATAGTGGTTAAGGTGTTCACCTTACAGGCACAAACTGCAAGATTTGATTCTCACATGGGGTAATTGGCTGGGCTTGCAATGGCCCACAAGGACAGCTAGCCTGGTACTAATTTACGAACTTATGATCCTATGTACAACTTTACACACAGTAAATAAAATAGAAACCCTATAAAATCATCTGACCTATAAATTAATAAATATGAAAACAACAACCCTTCCTCCCTCTAGTATACCAGGGAGATAATGTGAGGTACAGGGAAAGATGATTGTAGAGATATTCAGTTTGGTCAATTGATAATAAAGATTCTGAACACCTGTTTAACTTTTCTTATTCCTAACAACTCACTGACAGGCTTTAAGATAACACATACTACAAATAAATGACATACATTAATATGAATCGGAAGCATGCGCTAAGCTTTGTTAGTCTAATGGAGAGTTTGAGAGGTAGTTTGTTCATATTTTTCGACAAACTAGGAATACGTTGTTCCATGGTAGAATGTTTTCGGGTTATATCATTACGTAATTTTTTATTTGTTTCAAAAGCTTTGTCCATAACTGAAGATTTCAATAAATTCTGTACATAAATGTAAGTTCATCATACCTGTGCTTTTTTCTCTTGTATAAATATCTGTTTTTAAATGTATATCTATTAATATTAATGGATTGAATAGTCCAGCAAAGAGGGTGAGTCTGTTCAAATACTTGCAATTACATAAAGCTCAAATAGTATTTCTACAGGAAACACATTTACTTAAGATGTAAATAAACTTTCATTAAATAATTATTTGGTTTTAGCAAGTCCTGGCTTTTGAGCTAAAATAAGAGACACCCTCATTTTATGGAAGAACTCACCAATAATGCCTAAAATAAAAGATACCTATGTTGATAAAAATGGTACATTAAACATTGTTATAACTGAGTGGAACAGAAAACTATATACATTGGTGAACTCTTACTGGATTCTAGGGGTTGGAGCTAAAGATGTAAACAATTACTTATATATATATATATATATATATATATATATATTTATAGACCCTATTACAAGAAAGGTAAAATCATAATGGTTGGTGATTTTAATTGTATTTTATCAAGACAAAGATTCCACTGCAGATAGAAAGCTGAGAATCATATCTTCAGCCAAACACTTAACAAATTTTGTAAATCTAATGAATTTAAAGGATATATACATATGAGCTAAGAAAAACAAACCCACTTCAATTTACCAATTATTTGTATAGATATGGGACAAAAACAAACACTGATAACAGATTGTTTGAGACAAAAATGTTATCACATATCAGAGAAGTTTCATGTCCATTACCACACCATAAGACAATCTAATACATCACAGGAGATTACCAACAACATTATTAAAATAAAATTATTCAAGATTTGGTATGTTAAAGAGAAAAAAAAAACAATTCCTAAAAATACACATGAATGGTATAAAGTAACTGACATTGTCCTGTGGGATTCACTAAAGACTTACTTAAATGGAAGAGTTATAGTCTGGCATATTAGTAAAACAAGAGAATGGGACAAAGAACTGAATACATTACAGGTCAAAACATAAACTCTAAAACCAAATGACATTATCAGTCAGTCTGAACTTCAAAACTTAAATATGTTGAAATTTTAAATCATAAAATTTCAATAAATCTGGAAAAAACTTAAACTTCAGGCATATTCAGTAAACCCTTTAAGCTTGCAAAAACGTGCTCTTAGATAAAAGAAAAATGAATAAACTAAATCATATCAAAGAAATTATAACACATATAAATAAAGAAAATATAACATATATTAAAGGTATTCTTGAGGGTTTTAAATGTTTTATGTAAATATAAATAATATAGGTGATGATATAGTTGATTTTTTCTAAGGGAAAACATAAATAATAAATTAAGTGACAAAAGAAATGTATAGACCATTCACTTTAACAGAAATAAAAGATGAAATGAAAAAGTTAAAAAATAAGGTGCTGGGCTTAGATGGTCTTATACCAGAACTATATAAAATACTACTGGATGATGCAATATTAGATAAGGTCTACAGAGAAATAAATCTGCTGAAGCCCCCCCCCCCCACACCACCACCACCATGGAAATATTCCCTTATGTCACCTATTTTAAAACAAGATAAAGATTCATCAAAGTGTTCTTCATACAGAGCCATTTCACTTTTAAATGTGAACTATAAGATGCTTGTGTCCATTTTAGCTAACAGAATTAATCTACTTATACCTAAACTAATTAACGATAATCAAACTGGGTTTATTTTAAATAGACAACTACAGGTTAATATAATAAGAATGCATACATTAATAGACTATGCAAATAAAAATAAAAAAATAACTTTCTATCATTAGTCTCAATTTGCATAAGGCTTTTGACTCAATTTGTCATACCTGTTTAAAACACTTCAGGTATATAATTTCTCACCTGAGCTAAATGCATTCGTTTCTAAGTTATACAATAAATCTTGCATTTACTTTTTGCATTAGCTATACAACCCTTTGCTAATAGTATTACATCCAAAAAGATCATTAATGACATAAAAAATATATATTTCAAACAAAAGATATATCTCTTTGCTGATAATATTTTACTAACAGGAAATACAGAAAATTCATTAGAACATATAATTAGTTCTATGAGTCAGTATGAAGAAATCTCAGGCTTAAGATTTAATCATAATAAAGTACATTACTTACTTAAAAAAAATTAAAAATCATACAAAAAATTCTAACTTCAACTGGAATAGCAATCAAATGAAATAACTTGGGCTAACCATTATGTCTAACAGTAAAGAAATGATAGAAACCGATTGTTTATTTGTTGTTTTAAAACCAAATAAAAAATAAAGCCTTATTCAAAATTAAAAGTACTACATCAATGGGCACAGACAAAAATACCTGCTGTAATGATTAAAACCATTAAAGCAGATTTGTGTCCTTGCCTATATTTCATTTTTGACAGTTTGCTTAGAAATGGAACAGCTCTTTATATATGGAAACTATTCTCAATAACTCCAGTCTTTAAGAAAGGAAAAGCATCTGATGTTAAAAAGAACTTACCTATTGCTTCAGTTCTAAGGAAATGCTTGAAAGATGTTTGACGGACTTTCATCAGGTTGTTGATAAAATTTTACGTTTAGTCACAAATTGGAAAAAATTCTTCTTTACCACGGAAAAACAATTAATGCTTATTAACAAGGCAACTCTCCCTAAGATATTGCTTATTTTACAATCTTTAGAACTATGTCCACCAAAAATAAAAACAAATATTGGACTTAAATTTTTTAGCATCTTAACAATCCAAGAGTTTCCTTTGACTGGAACAGAAAAGGTTGGGATAATGGTGGGACAGGATTCTGTGATATTCAACTGTATGGTACTTCAACAATTGTAAAAGTTATAGCATTGTGGATAAATTCATCTTGTGATTCAAACTGGAAACAAATACATCAAGAAATATTATTAGTAAATAATAAATATATAACAACCACTCATAACCAAATGGTACCCAATTGTATTATCTTGTTATTAAAATATTTTTGTGTAAATGGCATTACACCCTCTTGTCAAATTCCCTATTTAAATAGCACCATTTCCTCTTTCCAGAAGTTCACATATTCTAACCATTGTATTAAAGACTTAATATTTTCCATGTTTCTAATTGCATATACAAATGACTGCTTAAAAACTCATAACCTCAACAAAATGCTAGTACTGAATTAATGAAGGAATTTAATTTATTGGCAACAATTCATAAATGGTACTGATTATATATATATATATATATATATATATATATATATATATATATATATAGTTGAACATTTAAGGTCCAAATGTAATCAAGATTCTGAGAATTGGTTAAGGTTACAAATATTTAGAGACTTTGTGAAAACAGAGGCAAATAAGATATTTAACCTAAATAGCAAGTCATTCCCCAAACAATTGGAATTCTTAATATCATTAATATACAATGAAAAATTAATATTTTTCAGAAATTTATAAAATTCTTAAGTTAGGGTTCACATATTTAGAAAACTCCTACTGGAACTAATACTCTAAAAGTAATAATAAAGACTTCTCTGAAGAATGCAAGAAACTAATATTAAAATCTACATCTTCATTCTATAAGAACATTTTCACTTGTCATTTTTTACTCAGAGCTTTTATCACTCCTAACAAAATTACAATTATGTATAAATGAAATACAATTAAATGCTGTAGATGTGATTCTGAAATAACAGCTGATTGGACACGCATGTTATATGAATGTGAAGTCATCTTCCCTTTTTGGAAAGAAATTAATAACTTCATTCAAGCTCTATGGTAAGACATATTTCATATGTTTAAATCTTTAGTCTTATTTGATTCTCCAATTCCTGAGATAACTCCAAAAACTCAAGTGCCTTTTCTTTGGTCTATTCTTGATATAGCCAGAAAAGTAATTACTAAAAATTGGAAAAGTAAAGTTACCCCCTTTAGTGTTGAATTTATTAATATGGCAAATTTGTCTGCAATAGTGACTTGCATACTATACAGATGGGAACTTGTACTACTACACATTCATACAATCTTGGCTTAAACCTAAGGACTTGCTTGAAAAATATTAATTGTTGAAGTATAACTCTGATGTATTGATCAGCTGTGGACCTATGTATTGTTTGTTCTAAAACCGATTGTTTATTTGTTGTTTTAAAACCAAATAAAAAATAAAGCCTTATTCAAAATTAAAAGTACTACATCAATGGGCACAGACAAAAATACCTGCTGTAATGATTAAAACCATTAAAGCAGATTTGTGTCCTTGCCTATATTTCATTTTTGACAGTTTGCTTAGAAATGGAACAGCTCTTTATATATGGAAACTATTTTCAATAACTCCAGTCTTAAAGAAAAGAAAAGCATCTGATGTTAAAAAGAACTTACCTATTGCTTCAGTTCTAAGGAAATGCTTGAAAGATGTTTGACGGACCTTATAGCTGAAGGTAACCTTGCTACTGATGTAAATAACTACACCAGCATGGATTTATTCACTACAGCTCTACATTTGCCAAATTACTAGAGTTCTATGATCAATCAGATAGCCTTGGTCTGTTATATTGGTTTAGTTTGCAACATAATATTTCTTGGACTAGCTAAGGCACTGAATTCTCTGTTACATTATGAAATGCATAAAGCAATCCCTAAGTTTGACATAAATCCCTACTATTAACTAGACCACAAACTTGTTTTCAGATAGAAGTCACACAGTAGTTATTCATGGTTTTCCAACAAACCCAGTTAAAGATCTGTGTAGTGTACACCTCAGGGCTCAGTCCTAAGTCCTTTATTGTTAAACATGGTCTTTGCTGCTATTACTATACATAATTCCTGCTTGCTTAATAAATACAGAGATAACTGCAAAACAAAATTTACCACCAGCAGTAGCAAATGATGAAATTAATCTATGTTGGAAATCTCAAATTGGGCATCTAAATCTGGAATCTCTTTCCATCTGGATAAATGTAACACAATGTCTTTTGGAAATTCTAGATTTAAGGAATCAATTTATTTCTGAACATTACTACCATGTAGAAGTTATTTCTTACAAGGACCTATGAATTCATACTACAAATAACGTTTTGTTCAAAAATCATGCGCTTATCACTGTGATCAGGGCTTGGAGTTGCATGCTGAAAAATCTATCCATAAGAGATGAGAACTGCTTAAGAATCCTGTTCATGACCTATATCTGACTGGTTCTTGAATATAGCAGTTTATTTTGTACTTGCAAAATAGGTCCAGTTAGTTGATTAGATTAAAGATGGTTCAAAGGCAACTTACATGAACAACATTCATGTCTTACTTAAATTACTTTAAAAGGTGTCAGCATTTAAACCTGTACTCTTTGCACTACTGTTATGTCAAAGGAAAATGGATATTAGCTTTATAAAAGGATTCAATTCCAAAAAAACAATATGTAAACTTATAACTGACAAAACCTTTATACATGACAAAAAAAATGTATGTACAATAACAAAACCAGTATTCAAAAGAATTATACTTCTCAATATATTCTAATCGTTTGGGAAAAGGCTTCTATATCAACTCACTTCTCTGACTCTATAAATTTTTTCAAAAATCATTCTGGCAAGTAGTTTGGACTAATGCTGCACCATCCCCCAATCTCTCGTCCTCTCTTGTAAGGTCCAACTATAACACTGTCTTCTTTGAAATCAAAAATCAACTCTGTAATCCCATTAAAACCAGTAACAGTTAGGAATTATTCCAAGACAAATTACCTGTTAAGTGATGGCTTTTCAAATTCAATGCCCCTCCAAACCCCAAGAACACCAGCCTATAATGATATAATAATTAGAAACTCTGGTCAACCACATCAATGCATAAAGGCTGCTGTACTTACCAGAAATAAAAGAACTAGCCCCAAATACAAACTGCCCTGCTGGCATCCCAAATTAAACAGGATATACAACAAAAGGAAAAAAATGATGGAAAAATTAGGAAGGTTAATACTCAAAGATAAAAACTCTCTCATCAAAGAAAATATAATAAAACTAAGAGGACTAATTAGAGCAAGCAAAGCCAGCTATGAGGTTAAGATATCCTCCCAGGTGAAAAATAACCATAAGACCTTCTACAACTATATCACAAACCTCAAGGCAGCACATTACACTGTGCTGAACTGGTGGTTAATGGTGCCACGTTCACACAGCCTGGTGATATAGTGAACCTGTTAGCAGACAAATTCAGTTCCAACTTTATTTCCCTCTCACCCCCAGCTATTCTCCCAATAATACCCTCAAACATAACATTTACAACTAGGGAGCATGTCCCTAGTTATAGTGGTTATGTTTGAGGGTATTGGTATGGACCTAACCGGGCATATTCAACAACTGGAATGTCCACAGAGATTTCTCACTACAAGAATACAGGGCATAAGTAATATGTCCTATGCAGACCGCCTCAAGGCTCCATCCCTGTATTCTGTCTCCTACAGGCTTTTTGAGGGGAGATCTATGCCTGGCATACAGGGCATTGTCACAGCCCACTATGATGGACCTCCTGCATATCCGCAAAACAAACAGCACCAGAATTACCTGTTTTAAAGACTTAAACCTTGCCTGTGGTATAAGTAGGATCTGCTGGAGAGAGAGGTATGTATCCCAGAGACTACCCCATCTATGGAACAGGCTTCCCCATCCATGTAAAGCAGAGTTCCTCATTAACCCAGTTCATGTGCAACTTGGACAATTGGATGAGAAAACGGAAATTCATCCCTGGTTTGGCACCTATGTCTCTAATGGACATAGGTAACCTGTAAATGGTTCATCTCTCAGGCCCATGCTTACACTTATCAAGGGTATCAGAACTTGTCAGAGATTTGGGTGCATGGCTAGGCTTAAACAGGCCCTTGTGGTCGTTAGCCTAGTAAACACCTATGAACCTATGAGCATGTACTGGCTACACTCACTAAAGCCAAGAAAATGGCCTCAGTGGGCTCTGATAACATCCTAGGATACCTCCTGAATAGTCTAAAATACACTTATCAGGACCCCTGGAGTCACTATTTAACTATAGTCTTAAAACAGGCTTTGTGCCATTTGAACGGAGGAGTGCGACGATTATCCACCTTCATAAGGGAGGACCTTCAACAGATCTAGGAAACTACAGACCCATTAGTCTGACTAGTCTTAATTCTTTCCATGGCTTTGCAAATATCTTGGAAATTAACAAGGACAAAGGAGACCTCCAGACAATGGATCCATCCAAGTTTGGCTTCATCAAAGAAAGGTCACGTTTACTAAATCTGGTGGACTTCTTTGAAAATGTCACTAAGGCAACTGACGCGGGGAAACTGCACATAATGGCTACCTAAATCTGGCTAAGGCATTTGATACAATACCCCACCTACAGAACTAGGTATAAATCTTTTTATAACACCTTGAAAAGCTAGTTGGCTCACTGATAGGACACAGGAGATTAGAATCATTGATGCTACCTTCATGAAGAGACTGATCACCAGGGGAGTCTTCCAGGGCTCTGAGCTAGGTCCTCTCCTCTTTGGCATCTACTTCTTGGATGTCAAAGGCCTCTGGCTAACCAAATTCACAGATGATTCCAAACTGAGAGCTGTCACTGAATTCCCTCCGAGATGAGAACACCCTTCAGTAAGATCTAATACAAACAAATGCTTGGTGCCAAAGCCATGGTTTAAAACTCAATACCAATAAATGCATTATAACATGTTTTGGAAAGTCTGCCACCCTGGGTAACTACATTATCAATAAAACACCTTTAAAAGTTGATTCAATAGTCAGGGATCTGGTAACTCATGTAGCTAGTAACCTAGCCTTTGATCAACTTGTGTTCAAGGTGGTAAGAAAATCCTCAGTTGGTGCTCAACTTACAAGCAAGGTCATGGCATCTGGGTCCAGACAGATCATCATATCACTGTACTCAGCCCTCATCAGGCCCATCATAGAGTATAATGCCCCCCTTCTGTATGTACCCGACCAGTCATATGCAGCAACTGGAACATCCATAGTGGTTCCTTAAAAAAAATACAGGGAGTACATGCAATGTCCTATGCTGATCGCGTGAAAGCCCTGTCTCTGCAGCTGATATCATACAGACTTCAGAGATATGATCTTTGCCTGGCATACAAGGCATCCCTGGAACAAAACACATAGTGGGCTACATGGCTAGGCTTTTAAGGATCCTAGTTGTCATTAGCCTAGTATACCCCTATGAATCTTTGAAATGTATTTAAAAAGACAACACATTTTACATCCTTGCATACAGATTTAGACTTCAATTTTTGCAAGTAGATGGTGGCTTGATCTAAACTATTTGCTAAGTAAAAGTTATTCAAAGTTCACATTCACGGGTGTACATGACTACCCTAACCAGTTTATCACATATTGCTTGTCTTTACAGCCTAATTTAGTAAAGGGGTTGGGTGCCCTGCTTAACCTAGCAGCTTCTATTATGTTTTGAAAAGTGGAAAAAAAAAAGGAGGGGGAGACAGAGTAAAGGGAGAGGGCTTTTAGTCTATCTGCATAGTTCATGTTGTTTACACCCAGTACGTTCTTTGTGAGGAACCTCTGAGGTCACTCCAGCTGCTGTGCCTAGTCAAGTACATGCCAAGTGGTGCATTATACTCAGTTACTGGTCTAATGAGGGCTGTGTACAAAGAGACTATAATTTCCTTGGACCTGTATGTCATATGTATTTTAAGTTACGCACATAAAAGGACTTCCTCACCACCGTGGCCATATGGTGGTCAAACTTCAGGCTACTGTCTAGCTGTTTACCTACATCTCTCACCTCTGAGTCTACTCTTAATGATTTACTATTGACATTGTAATTTGCCGGGATATTTGACTTCCTGAAGAGTTATGATAATGCTATTTTTTGCATTTCATTTTAGGCCATGGTTCTGGTACTAATTACTTGTCTGACCTGGACCCTCCTGAAGGATATCTGCATTGTTGGAGGATTCAGTGACTGACCCCATCTTGCAGATGTCAGCAAACTGTGTCAACCAGAGGCCTTCTACATTAGCCTTAACTTCAGAGAAATATATTTTGAACATAAGTGGTCCCAGCACTGAGGCACACCACTATTAACTGGCCTCCTGCTTAATCTGGACTCACCAACTTTAACTACACGTGTACTGTTTGTGATCCAAATGGCTATCCATTTGGTGATATAGGGATTTATGCACAGTTTTGTGTGTTTATTTATAATACCTGACTGGGGAATTGTGTAAAATGCCTTGGCCAGGTCAAGGTAGGCGGTATATACTGTTTTACTGTCATCCATGGCCTTAGTGCATTTCTCAAAGAAATCCACCAGATTCAGTAGTCATGCCCTGTCATTGACAGAGTCGAATTGGATTGGGTCCACACTCTGGTGGTTTCCTATGTCATTATTTATCATGTCCATGATTATTCTTTCCACGGCTATACATATAAGACTAGTCAAACTTATAGGTCTATAATTTCCTGGGTCAGTATGTGGTCTCCCTTTATGCAGAAGGATGACTGTTGCTGTCCTCCACTCTATCAAGAGGTCTGGAAGCTGTGGTGAAAGAGATCCTAATGGGCCTGAAAAGTCCTGATTTAGCTGTTTAAGAGGGAACCTGGTATACTGTTAGGCCCCACTGAAGCCATATTTTTAGCTTTAAACAGCGCAGTGGCAACCTGATCTTTGGTTATAATTGGCAGTGGACTGGTAGAGAGTATTTTTTTGTGAGAGAACTGGTGGTGATGGAGAGGTGAAATTTAAGATGAATTTGTCAGCCAGCAGATTTGCTATATATACCGGCTGTGTATAGGTGATGTCATCTACAACTAATTCTGCACATTGCTGGGTACTGCTAAAGATTGAGGTGATAACTGAAAAATATCTTATGGTTTTCCTTAGCTTTGGAGGCTACTTTTACCTAAAAGTCTGCTTTTAGAGACTTGACTAATTTCCTGATTCACTTATTTAGACTAATGAGACACTTTCTGCTCTGTTGTGCATATTCCCTCTTCTTGACAGGATTTTCTTTCTTTTGTTGTACAACCTATTAATACCAGGGGGCCACCAATGTGGCTTGCTTTTGCTGTTTGACTTAGATTTACTTTGGCTTGGTAATGCCGTTTCTATGCAGTTGTTGATATAATCATACAGGGCTTTTCTGTATGCCTCTGTATAGGTTTCTGTGTTTTTCTGGAATTGTGGGAGCTTGGAAACTAGTTATGCCATTCCTTAATAGGGGGTACTTTATCTTAAGAGAAGTTGTTAAAGTTTTGGGGGTTAGGTGGGGGGACTAGTATTACCTTTATTTCAAGGAAGACCACTATGTGATCTGATTTTACCAGACAGGGCATCACACTGGATAGTGTATGAGTACTAACTCTAAGATATTTGTTCAAATAGTGGGAGTGCAGACTAGCTACTCCAGGGCATTTGAACTTACAAAGTCAGGAAATCTTTGGGCCTGCATGCTGGTGGTTATGTACACCTCCCAATTAATGGAGTGATAGTTAAAATCATCCATGAGTACTGTACTGGGATGGATGGTGAGTGACTCTAGTAACGTAAAGTATGACTTACGGGTTTCCTGATTCATGGTGGGGGACCTCTTGCTAGCAAGAATATGGTAATAGATTTTTCTTCTGGTTGGTTGGACATGGAGAACCTCAAGCATGTCATATTGTCTGACCAGCCTTGAGGTGTGCTTATCCTTTATGTAGACAGATACAAACACCTCCATGTTTTGCTCTTTCATGTTCACTGGGTGGTCTGAATGTATGAAAGGCATTACAGCCATGCACTGTTGCAGTCCTTTCTGTGGTTTTAAAACATGTTTCAGTAACTGCAAATACATCAGCATTCTCCACGGTGAGGACAGCTTCCAGAGAGTGCAGTTTCTTGTTGAGGCTCCTAGCACTGAGCAGTAATATCTTTAGCTTCCTATGACTAACTTTTGTTTTGTTTGAAGGTTTGTCTGTTTGGCAATGCCTAAAAAAGGTACTATAGGGTTGGATAATGTTTTGGCCAGTATCAGAAAGCCTAGATGTGACAGGTGAAGACCATCCCTGACAAAGCAGTGTGGCCTGTCAACAATGTCCTCTCAGGCTGATAAGTATTGGACCCCTTTGAAATGACATCAGTAGCTAAGCCATTTGTTGAAGTCAATTATTTTATGCTGGTACTGTCACACCATCCTTAGAGATGGCAGAATGCTGCTCAGTGCTAGGCTCATATCTACCTGTGACACATTCTGAGAGCTCAATCATGCCTCTAATCACATAGTCTAAGGAGGTACATCTCAGCTCATTCACGCCCCACATGGACTATGATGGTGTCATTCTGGTACTTAGGTTTGAGTGCTTGGGTGATCTGGTAAATACTGGCCCCTGACAAGCAATTAACTCTAACCTTCTTATCCAGCCTGGTAAGAAGGACATCAGTGTGTCTCAAAATGGAGTCTCCTTTGACCAGAACATTAAGTTGTGGACTGTTTTGCTTTATGGGTTTGGTAGTTGGTAGTTGTGGCACAATGAGATGTGGCTTTGTGTGCTGTGATAGGAATTTCTTGTGTACACAGGAATGGAGGGTGTTTGTAACCCGATGAAGGAAGGGTGCTTACTTGGGGTAATCTGCAACTAACCTAACCAGCGATGCTGCCCAGTGCCAAATCAGATACATTTTGAAAAGCAATAGTGCTAGGTGGGTAACTAGTACAGCAAACCTTCACAGTATAATGAAAATAAGCAATGTTTCCAGATGGTTGTGTCTGTACAGGGCAATGGCATAGCTCTGTGCAAATGTGCTGAATTTATACCAGCACTGGAAATACAGAAAACTGACTAATGAGCCCTCTGGCCAATAAAACGACTACACTTACAGCCTTTTTTGTGTGCGTCCCAACTCAGATAGACCAAGTAAACACCTACTGCCACTAGATGAATAATCCCAATCCTCCTAATGTAAAAGCACATTAAAAAGTGTGTCCAGAGTAAAATACTAACCACAAACAAGTTTAAAAATACAGATACAGCAGTGTATTTTAAACTGCTTATAAAAGCGTGATCATTTAATAGATCATTTGTAGATATGAGCCAAGAGCCACTCAACTGTGCAAAATTTATAAAGGCACTAAAAACAAGGTAAGCTGATTAATAAGCTCTCCAACCAATAAAACAAATTCATACAGGAATCTCTAGTGCGTTTCCCCAACCTACACAGACCAAGCTACCACCCACTGCCACTAGATGGAAAATGCACTGTCCTCGTGATGTAAAAACATAGAAAAGTGTTTCCTAGAGTGTAAAAATAAATGACTTTATCCAACAGCTAGCTAGATAATGAATTCAAAGTAAATCATAACAGACACAGAGAGACAAAATAAACTTTTTTTAAAAAAACAAACACAAGGAAAGGCAAATAATAAATCAAGATATAAAACAGCAATGTAGAAAGGGAGGAGCTTGTAAAACTCAATTTACAGTAAGGGTGGTTAGCTTAAAATGTAGATCAAGGAATGAGAGGGTGTGTGGGAAAAACAACTAGCAGGAAGTCACCAACAGTGCTTGTAGTTTTTGCAGGTCTTGAGTCTTATTAGAAAAGACAAAGACATAGAATTCTTCTGTGTATTTAAGTATCACTCAAGAAATAAATTAATCAATGGAAAAAAAACATGTGAAATGTGCAGCCTAGGTAATATAAGTGTCTGTCTGCCACAGAACAAAAACACCAAGCCAAGCGGATTTCTTAAAACAGAAAACAAAATGGAGCAGGTAAACAGAAAACAGATTTATCAGTTTAAGCAACGCACAGACAAAAAAATATATTGATTTACTTTTCAAACCCAGCAGGGAGTCACCAGCAGTGCTTGTATCTTGCAGGTCTTTAATCTTATCAGAACATTATCCTATGTAGTCTCTGGTAGGCATTACAACACACGTACACTTGGTGAACACCTTCAAGACTAAGAAACCAAATTAAATAATGTGGAAATCACAGTGATTGGATCCCAATAAATACAAACACTAACCGCATTCCTGTGCAGTTTATATGCAGAGACTTTTAGCGTCCAAATGGTTCAAGGAGGACTTCTAGTCTCCTTCTGCTAACCAAGGAATGATGGACTGACCCATGACCATACAAGATGTATTTATTTAGCAATGGTCTAGGGTGCTTTAATCAAACATTGGCTTGAAGCACCTTGTCTTTGTTATATCTCTCAACCTCTTAGTGCAAGAAATGTGGACAAGGCCCAACAAAATGGGGGGGGGGGGGATAAAGGGCCAAAATGGGGTCATATTTTAAATATTGTTCTCATAAACCCAAAAAGTTGCTACGGTAACAGGGTTTGTTTTAACATACATTTTCTGAACAATTTGAAGTCTGAAACTCCAATGTATGCCATTATTTAGGGACTTCAGTTCTCAGATCATCTCAGTGACTTGCCAGAAAACCACAAATTTTATGAAGAACATACCAAAAATAGGACCCAAAATCTATACATTCTGCAAAAATCTGGACAGTTGAGAGGTAGGATTTGTTACTAAAAGGAATCTGAAATAAAATCCTGACTCTCTCTTCAGCTGGGTCCTGTTGGAGGACCATTTTTGCACATTACTGATAGTATGGGACTAAAGGACTGGGGTTGTTTGAAATGAAATCCTGCATGCTCTAGACAAGATGTATCCTTATTCATCTGTCCATGATGATCAACTTCAAATAATAAAATTGAGACAGATGACTCCTGACTGATTCCAGAGTGGAAAGATCAAGCAAGATCACAAGAATCCAGCTGATCATCCAGCAGTGGTCAGCGGATGTCTGAAGACTGCTAATGCCCCTTCCCCCTGGGACCATGACCTCTCTGGAAATTATCTTGAGAACTGTAGTCCTTTGCAAACTGCTGTTTTTTGCTTTGTGCCATGTCTGAACCACAGATGATGCTAGCTCCTCTGTTTTTAAAAGGAACATTGATGTGCTAACATTTAATGCCCACAGCTCTAAACATTTTTGCTCTCATTTTCAATAATTTCATGGTGTCATTCTACTTTTGCCCCCAGCACACATGGTCCTTTAAAATGTGAAATTTATAAAAGTCAAAAAACAAAACTAAAGGAAATCAAGCTGCTTTAATAAAATCAAAGGACAATTCCACAGTAAATACCTCCAGTAAGCACTCTCGTCTGTAATAAAACTTCTTCAGACTAGAAGTTAACATTCAAAAACACACATTTAAATAGTTTAAAAATCACATGACCACATACTTCGTGTTTTAACCCTTTGCGTTTCGGATACATAATAAAATCTTCTCTATTGTTCAGACCAGGGGGTAGCAAGCATAGAGTCTAACCTGCCAACTATATTCCAGCCACCCCAAGTCATCTTCTGGATTAAATGAATTTTCTATATTTTTTAAATTGTCCACTACAAGGAATTTAAAGTTAACTTTGCATGAACCATATTTGTAATGCTTCCCCTGGGTATTCCTTTCATCCCCAATAGAAACTGCATACTTATGTTCATATATTCTTTTGTACAATTCTCTTGTAGTTCTTCCTAAATAGAAAGATTCTAAGCAAAAAGTGACATAAATTACATACTTAAATTTGCAAGAAAAGATCCCATTGATGGTTAGTTTAACATTATTCAAAGTGCATTCTGTTTTTTTCCGTGAACAAATAGTTACACATATTACAGTTGTAACACTTAACCATTCCATTTCTGTCTGACCTGACTTTAGGTATAGTCAACTTACTTTGAAAGAAGTTTTTGAAACCTTCCCTCTTTTTTGGATAAAGAGAGGCTTATGCACTATAGTTTCTAGTAACTCAGTTTGTCCCCCAAACAATTTCCAATTATTAGTTATTTCTTTTATTCTCCCTGAGTCCAAACTATTCACAATAGGCATTCTCACTTTATTTTCATTTGTATTTACTCTACCCTCTTTTCTGTTTCTTGTACCTCTCTGAGTTGTAACTTTAGTTCTAATATCTGTGACTAATGTTTTTGGATAACCTCTTTGATAAAGTTTTCACAAAAATTGTCACTTTCTATACCAAAGTTTATGCTGGATCCTGCAAATTCTGGCTGATCCCTCAGTGGTTGTGTAAGCTGCCTACATCATAAGGCAGGCCACTGTTAAGACAATGGAAAACAGAGACTAAAGTTTTTGCTGAATATATCTTGGATATCTTTTGGTGCATATCTTTTTAGACATCTCCCTTATGTGCCAAACAATGACATATCCTTAAAGAAAATGTAGCTGATTCATAAACTCACTTCCCATGGCAATAAATAAATAAATAAACATTTTTTTTTTTTATTTGTGAAGAATGTGGATCCTTTTTAACTGCAGCTCCTGAAATTAACAGGTCTGGTAAGAGCATCTGTAAGTAGAGACTCGACTTCTGGGGCAATGGAGGATATGGTTTATTTTTTTCCATTTCTGGATTGATATGGGACATATCAGTAACTTTACAAAGATGAAAGGATGGCCAACTTGAGAATGTTAACCAGAGCAGGGATTTCCCAGGAGGACAAAGCTGTAAGGATGGCCAACTTGAGAATGTTAACCAGAGCAGGGATTTCCCAGGAGGACTGCTGGCTAGAATGAAATGCCTTCTGCAGGGAAGATACTGGGTCTGTAAACCATCCTCATCTGTTGCAACTTATCTCCAATGCTTTCTTGAACTCAGGGGGGTCCAATGGAGGTACACTGGGTAATTCATATCCTTTTTGTCAAGATCTGATGTAGGATATTATGGAGGAAAATCAATGTGGTTTCTCTTGCATGTTGCCATCTTGAGAATCTTTGGAGAGGGGAGGGAAGATTAAAGATGAGGAAGAGAGGCATTTTGGAGCTGAACTTGCTAATGGGAAACACAAAAGCTCTTAAGCCTCTACATCCTGCTGACTGGTTGCAAAGATGAAGGTTCAGTTAAGGACTTGCCTTGCTGTACTGCAAACATCTGCATCACATTCTGCTATAGAGTCAAGGGTGAACCACACCAATGAAGATAGCTAAGCTGCATCAAGGCTATTATGATAAATAGGATAAGCACCATGATATGATTATCAGCAATGAACACTCCAGCAATGTATGCAGTGAGAATATAGGAACAGTACTAGGCAAGCGATTATAAAGACCATAAGAGGCCTAACCATGGGCACCTTTAAACAGACACACTTATAAGCTCATGCCTTCATTTTCAAGCACTTAATAGTGCTCACATCCCAAATCGATCAGAGCTGAATATGATAAGTCTGGTGAAAATGTGTCTAACGATCCAGTCTCTAAGACTAGCCTAAAATGTAGTCAAAGTAGTGCTTTGTTTGGCCTGTAGTGGCATCTTATTTCATAGGTTGAGAATATGTGGAGTTAGGAACATTTCCAATCAGCAACTTTTACTTATTTGTGTAGATTTAGCTCTCAAGTGCGGGCGTTTGCAGAACCACTGGTTTTGAAAAGAAACAGTAGGTCAGAAAGGTATTATTATTATTACACTTTTTGGGTGACATCTTCTTATTAAGGAGGTGAAAATCAGATGGAATTAAAGAGTTTGTGTACTGTTTAAACAGTACCACCTCATTTCTAAAATTTACCTACAAGTCACACCCAGAGGAAATTGAGTTTCTGGATATTTTTTATACAAACAGATTAGTACTGGGAAGTTAATGTCAAACATTTTTAAGAAAAACACATTCTAATGCTTTGCTCCACTATAGTAGTTATTACCCACACCACCAAAAGAAAAGTGTGGTAAAAGGCTGAATGGTTAGGCTTTGGAAGCTTGTGAGTGATGATGAGGAGTTTTCTGTTGAGATGGCCACACTGACTAGTATGTTTAGAGATAGGGGTACCCTTTGAAATTATTCCTGAAAATTAGTAATGAGGTTACTAAGAAGCTTGCAACTAGGTTTACCCCCATTTTAAGGTTTAATGTTGGCCTGGAAACAAACACTATTACAAAGAATTGTATTAAGAAAGGTACAATGGTAGTTCAATGCAACCAAGAAGCACCAGGTACAGTGGCTATATTAAATACCTGTTGGAACCTATCCTTGCCATCTGATTTAAAAGAAATACTAGCAATAAGACCACAGGTGGCCTACAGTAGGGGCAACAATTTGAAAGCAGTATTAGAAAGACAAACAGTGTATATGTCCACAGCCCATAGATCAAACTTGACCAAGTGTGGTATGTGCAAATATTGCAAATTTATCAATGATGGTCCCTATGTTTCCATTTTTAGCTAGAGTAGGACCATTCAAGGTCCCAAACATTGCAACTGTATTACTAAAATGGTTGTTTATGTTGCAACATGTATGGGATGCACAGCTTTTTATGTGGGCAAAACTATACGGAGGCTAAAAGACTGCATTGCAGAATACATTAGAGACATAAAAAATAAAAAAAATACAGTAATGCTTTATATTTGCACAGTTTAAAATACAATAAATTTAAAAGATTTTTATTTTTATTATTGATAAAGTGTGTGAAAACAAGAGAGGAGGTGATGACCTTGTTAGAACTAAGGGAAACAACATGGCAACTGAGACTTAATGCTCAAGAATGCCCAGGTATTAAGGACTGTTGTTTCACTGCTGGAATTTTAAAACTAAGAGCAACACAGACTTAATATCCAAACATTATTTGTGGGTATTGATATAAACTAAAGGTTCTTATATTTTAAATGTATTTATTTCTGAAAGTTCATTTTTAATGTAGGTTTTTAATATCATTGCATAATAAAATGTTCGTACAATGGGGTTTTAAGATATTCTTTTTGTATTGTTCAAAGGTTATGAAAGATCAGATGAAATGTTTTTGGGTACACATTAAATGTAGGTAGGTTATGTTTATTTGAGGGTAGAGGTAGACGTTAACTGTTCTGAGTCACATGACATCTTTTTATATTATTTCATGACTTTGAAGCTCATGGTTTTTACTCTGATGATGGCCTATATGGTTTAAGGGAAAAAGCGCCAAGTAGTTTAGTTGTATAATTGTGTTGTTTTTATTAAACTTCAGTTCCGTAATTCTGCTGTCCATGGTGCATTTTTTATTGTGGTTTATTGTGTTTTTAGACCCACTTTGTGGTTTGCTGTCTAGGTCAGAAAGTACTGGGGTCTTTCCATTTGAGTTATATGCTTGGATTTATACATATCAGAAAGGGCATTCTTGTTTAACAAATGGGTCTGATAATGGAGGTAAAATGACTTTTTTGCATCTTGAAGATATTTCATTGGAAAATAACCAGGCCAGGCAGGAGGATTTCCTGTCTATGGTGGAAACCTGATGACTGAATAAGAGAGTTTTTTTTTTCATGCAAGTACACCAGTCTCTTTAAGACAGTGTCTGAAGAGAGATATAATTTATAATACATGAGGTGGGTGCAGCTTTTTTACCAAATGCTACTATGGTGCAATTTTTTTTGCATTAATCTGGAGACTGTTTTCATTACACCATGTATGCATATTCCAGCCCTCGCTGGAGATTTGTCGTATGAGCAGATAACAGTGTCCAGTTTGAAGTCATCAGCAAACATAGTCAACCACAATTCTGGAATACTGGCTTGGATGTCTGCAATATAAATACCAAATAGGAGAGGGACCAACAGTGATCTCTGAGGTATACAACTGTTAAAATGTTATATTCAAAGAGAGTACCAGCAACATTCACAACTTGAGATCTGTTGGATAGCCAAGCTGCAATGCAGCAGATGAGGGTATTATATTGTTTGTCTATTTTTAATGACACCAGCATTGCAGATGGTGTTGAAAACCTTAGCCAGTTCAAGATAAGTGCCATGAACTGAGTGACCACTGTCCACAGATTCTGTAACCTTTTCAAAGTAGCTTGCCAGGTTCTGGAGACAGGACCTACCCTTCACAAATCAAACTGATTGTGGTCCAGCACAGCTAAGATACCTTTCTATAGAACTGAGTGCTACTATGATGTGCTCCATGCCTTTACATGTAAGGGTTATGAGGTTGATGGGCCTATAATTACCCAAGGCTGCAAAGAATATACCCTTCTTTAGGGGAGACACAGTGGCAGTTATCTAAGCATCAAGTACAAACCCTTTGGATAGGCTGAGGTTGAACAGTTTAAACAGAGGCTCAGATAGTGCATACTTGGTACTAATAAGAATGTAATCTGGTATATTGTCTGGTTCACAAAGTATTATTTTTTCCCCTTTCACAGGGAATGTAAAACCTATTCAATGCGATTTCAAGAGAAACTCAATATTCAGGGATACTGAGAGCAATAATGTGCATGGAGGGATAAAGTTAGCTCTATTTGTCTCCTAATACATTGGCTATATCCTTGTGATTGGAATATGCAGTATATTACTACAGATGAAACCAATCCTGACTCTAAAGTATCAGGCACCAACAACGGCACTAACACACTAGTATTCATTAAATCAGAAGGTGCAAGTCTTTAAAATGCTTCCAGTCTTCTTATTATTATATTTGGTGCAAGTCTTTTTTGAACCAGAGGAGCAACTATGGAGACTCTTGCAGACTAGGCTGAGCAAATTTATTTGGGAAGACAAAAGACCCAGGAGAGCCCGGAAGGTTATGATACTGCCTGGGGTGATGGATGCTGTTGTGGAGTCAAGAAGATTAAGCTCTCTTATATAATACAGAATCTTCAATATGACTCTATATGGAAACAGATGACCATGGAGTAGTGATGTGTCATGCAGTTTTCCCAAAAGATAAACACATGGTCACAATGGGTAGAAAGGGACAAAACAAATTGCACCTACTGAAATCCAAAGGCATTCTATCACTGTACTCTACCCTTATCAGATCCATCAGTGAATATAATGTCCCTTTATTATGTACAAATCCAAACACCTCTCTCAATTAGAAAGGCCCCAAAGATTTCTAACCAAGAAAAAGGGGCTTAAATCCTTGAACTACACAGGCAGATGAACATGACTCTCCTTTCACTCTGTAGCATACAATTTGCTGCAAGGTGAACTGCCTCTCACTTTTTGAGCTATGAAAGACCCATTTGACTTATTTCTTTGAAAATCTGTGGCTATACAAACACCCACGATAAGAACCTAAAACCAACACCAGAAATAAAGACTTGCTGGAGAGAGAGGTTCCTAGCTCAATATATTCCTAGCCTATGGAATAAGTTACTACTAAAGGTCTACTTTGGCTAATTTTAAGGCTAGTCTGGATGACTGGATGGGTAGTCACAAATTTACACCAGATATGTACAGCTCTGCTCAATTTGGGAGGAGAGCACAATTATATGCTTGAAAAAGGTGGCAAGAACTTTTATTTTTTTCTGTTTAAACGTGTATAAGGCTAGGCATCTTACAGTACCTGTGATCACTTGCCTAGTATGTTCCTAAGGTAATAATAGATAAGGAGTATGTGTTCTAGAGGGATGAGGTGTTCCCACAGGCTGGAACTTAAGGAAACATGAATAAATATGGCACTGATTGCCAAATGGTGGACTACAGAGGAAGGAATACTATAGTCCCAATTTAAGTTATTCCTTTTTAATTTCTCCAAGCCTTTTAGGTTTCTAATTCCATGATGGAAATGGGCCCCATTCCTAAGTCAAGTTACAATTAAAGTTCATGAAATTAGTATTGTTTCAGTCTTTGATGTCAGCCGAAAGTGCTCTTCGCAGCACCCGCAATGTGGCCAGTAATGACTCCTCCTGCAATTCGTACTGGGTTACATGTATTGGTTGTTGTTGTGTCTTTCGGCTTTTCCCGGTTAGGGGTCGCCATAGCGGAACTCCAGTCCGCTAATGATTGGCAGTAGATTTTTACGTGCCGAGTTGCCAGCCCTGACGAACATGTATTGGTAACATATCTAAATACGATTCTATATTCTTTTTTAAGACTCGTTGCTCCTATTACTATTGGAACCGTCTCCGCATCTTTCTTCCACAATGCTCTCATTTCTGCCTGCAGATTCTGATATTTTATGACTTTGTATGCAATACACTGTAGTCACTGGGTGTGGCGATTTCAGTGATTAATGCTACTTTTGACTTCTTTTCATGGACCACTATACCCAGTTTTCTAGCATTTATCTTTTCATCTGTTGGTAATAGTGATCCCATGTGATGTAAACTCCATCATTTTCTATGACGCTTTGTGGCTCATGTTTCCAGTCTTTTTCAGCCACTTCAGTGCCATAATGTTTGCACAATCCCCAGTTCAACAGTCTTGCCACATTATGCCTTTCAGTATACAGCCCTTCTGCCATTAATCTGTCACAACCAGCAATGAGGTGTGCAACTGTTTCCAATTTGGTTTTACAAAACCTACATTTGTCTGTTTCTCCCACATGTTCAATGGACTTTGTAAACCAGCGCATAAGCAGCCCACTGTCTTGGGGCACCAGTACTAACCTTTCATCTCTTGGATTGAATTTCCCTCTCCTTAAACCATTCCTGTATTTGTTCCTGATCAACACGAGGTTCTTCCAGAAGTCTTCTATGCTTGCAACTATATTTATGCATTAATTTCTTGCAATCTCATCTGGTCCTTCACCTTGTATTCTTTTTGTTTTTTGGCACATTCAGCTGCTGCCTGATTTTTATCTACTTCTAGTTTGATTTCTATTCCTGCTTGACACCGATATGTTTCTACTAGATTAAGTAAAGAAGTCATCTTAGATTTTTTTCTCCTCATGTTTCAAAACATTCACTACATTTTGGTCTTGTGAGATCAGCAGATGTGTGTGGAGTCTCACAACTGCAGATCTATACATCTAATCAATTTCAAGGAGGAATATATAACATTGGTATGCACTGATTTTTATAAGTAATTTGGTGAGCATGAAGCATAATTGTTTTCCTATCTAATCTATCCAACACATTTTGGAACCAGTCAATCACTCCAAAACTGTAAGTTAGGACAAGAACAGCAAATTGGTTTATAGCTTACATTTTGTTCCTAGATGTCAACGCTGTTTTTCAGGATTAATTTAAGTCTGCTAAGGTATTCATTATTAAGTTTTATTCATATTTGTTCATATTTTATTGGTGATCCTCCATCAATCCCCAAATACTTATATACCCCCTCTTGCTCAATTTCTTTTATATCACATTCTTATCCCAAATTGATGTTTTCCTGGTGCTGCAGTTTTCCTGCTTTAAATGTTGCTTTTGCACATTTATCAAGACCAAATGACATTCTTATATCATCCGAAAAAGTTTTGATAACATGTAGTTGTACATTCAGTTCCTCATCTGATGAGCTATACAGTTTTAAATCATTGATAAAGAGAAGATGAAAAGTCTTTACACTGTTTTCTAGGAGCCAAATTATAGCCATGGCCTAAGCTGTTAAATAGACAGCTTAATGGGTTAAGGGCAAGGCAGAATAGTAGCAGTGACATAGAGTCACCCTGGAATATCCCTCTCTGAATTTTTATCCCTGGGATAATAATGTGCCCTTTATCATGGCTTAATTGCAAAGTGGTCTGCCACTGTTTCATAATCAATCTAATGCAGTCGATCAGTGTAGGGTGTATCTTATACATTTTAAGCAGTCTTATCCATGAATGTAGGATGCTATCAAATGCCTATTTTTGTAGTCAATCCATACCACACTTAGATTTTTCCCATTTTTACAGTTCTCCGGTATGACTATTTAACAACAAATGAGCCTTTGTACCACATGACCTTCTTTTATTGTCCTTTTGTTCTACTGCCATAATTGAGTTTTCTTCTAAATGGCTATAAACTCTTTCGGCATCAATTCCCGTGTATAGTTTATATGTCGTCGGAAGGCAAGTTATTGGTCTATAAATTTTAGGGTGGCTTGCAGCATTGTTTTTCCTGTTGTTAGCCAGTTTGGTGTCTGTTCAGGGTACGCATATAAATACTTCTTACTCATGGCTAAATCTTTATGCGAAGATGTTAATACTTTTAACCAAAAGTTAGGTACTGCATCTGGGCCTGGATTTTCCAATTAGAAGTTTTTCTTAACTTTGTTTCAATCTCCCCGGGTGTTACTTCATCCCATTTCATATCCTGTACCTTTAAACTTCTTATTCTTTATTTTTATTTCTTCTGTCTGTTTAGCATCTTTGTTATGTTCCACAGGATATTCATAGATATTTCCCAAAATGCATCTATTTCTTCTTTTTTTGGTGGTCTTTCAATTCCTTTTACCTTGTTTCCCAACTCTCTATAAAACTTTTTGGGGTCATCAATAAATTGCTTATTTTGTAGTTTTCCTTTATATTCATCTGAGTATCTTATAAGTTTTTCCGCCTGTGCTGACATTTTTAGTTTATTTGCAATAGTGCATGATAGATCCTGGTCTGTTCTAATACTGTGCATTGCTTTTATCGTGTGCATCTTAGTACTTTTGCTGATCTGTTCCCTCTTCTATATTCTTCTAACAGTGACAGTTCTTGTCTTAATTGCTTTATAGCTTTCTCTATTCAATACTTCCTTTCCCTCACTACCCTATGTTCTTGTGGTAGAACTTTATCAGTTGTTAATTCAGCTGCACAGTGCTATATTCTGTTTACTTCTGTTATATCACATGCATCTTTGTGGACAGTACTAATTACTGTGTTCATTTTTTTTATTAAACTTCTGACTTGGGTTTTATTGACCTTTTGCAGTCTATTTCTTTCATTGATCTTAATATGTCTATTACATCAAGTAACTCTTCTCTTATCTCATTTTCTTCTAAACTGAGGGCACATTTTTTTGTTTTCCATTTCCTGCAGGCATTCTATAAAAAGTTCTATTGCATCTTCCTGTGGCACATTCTGTTCAATTTCATCCTGTGCGATCCGTTGCTCTGTCATATGGGAACTCACTAGCCTGTCATTCCTCAACATTGACTGCATCAGTCTCTCCACAGTTTCCTGTTCCTTCCTTTGCTGTCCAACTTCAAGTGAACATTTATACTGGTTTCCTGTGGAAGGCTCCAAAATATCTTCATATGGCACCTGACCAATTGCTTACCATTCCACTGGTTTCCCCTTAATTTGGACATCCATTGCTCTATCCTGTTGTGGTGCTTCCTGAATTAGATTTTCTACACTGGATCCTTCACTTCGCAGGTGCTCCATAACCTCAGTCTCTATTTCTTTAACTTCTTCATTACTAATCTCCTTTTCTTCTTTTCCATTTTGTCTTATTTTTTGTACTGTACATTTTTCCATGTCTGGATTCTTTTGCCTGTATTTCTCTTCAAATATCTTTGGTGCTCCTCTTTTTGTAATGATTAGATTTGCTTTCTCCTTTGCATGAATATTACACCATATTAAATCTTTTTCTTTTGCATGTCCATATTTCCTCTTCAGATGTCTCCTGATTTTCCTACTTCTCCTTACTTTTGGGACTCACTCCATCATGCTGTGATGCAACCTGTCTTACACCTTCTATATCAAATATTTCACTCTGCAGGCACTTCATAACTTCAACTTTTACTTTTTAACTTCTACTTTACTAATCTTCTTTTCTACATTCCCTCTTTGGAATATATTTTTTTGTGACATTTTCCATATCTGGATGCTTTTGCCTGCACTTCTCTTTGAATATCTTTCAGGCTGCCTTCTTTATATTAATTTGATTTTCTCCTTTGCATAAATATTGCACCATATCAAATCTCTCCTTCTTTCCCATGTCCATATTTCTTTTTTATACTTTTCAAAAATCTCTAGTTTATATTTTTGCACTTCCTCAAATACTTTTTCCAAAAAGTTCAAAGTTTCTTGATCTATATACTGTTTTTCACAAATCTGTTGTAATAAACAGTGATATGGTAAAAGTGCAGTTGAAAGTGCAATATAAAGTGAAAAATTCTACGCATGTTTTGAAGAGATCAGCAGATGTCTTGAATTGATCAGATAAATACAGTAGAGGAGTAGTTGATCACCAGACTCTGTAGAGCTTTGCTAAAACAAATGCAAACCCGCATAAACACAGTGCTTATGTAGGAAATGAAGCAAACTGATTTAAACAAATTAACCAATAAAAAAGCTCAAAACTGAGTCCTATTCTAGCAACCTTCAATCAGATGGCTACTAACTGCACACTCATGCCACAATAGGTCTGATTAACAGATATGAGATGTAGAGTGGAGAAGCAATATCAGAAGAAAAATGGTGAGAATTTTGCATTATCTACAAGATCTTTACAAGCTCTAGAAAACTCAAGATTTCTGCATACCTCCACAAATAGTTTATACCCCGGTAGATTGTCCCAGATGTTCCCAGCAGTCACGGATACTTGATATAATTAAAATCAAACAGGGAACTGACAGCATATTTTTATAACTGCCCAAAAATGTTTCAGTTGAAACAAGACTTAGAAGAGTTACTCCAGGAAATCACCGGAGACTGCTACAACTAAACTACTATTTCACTGATAAAAACAACACTGACCCAAAACCACCGACTGTGGTACAAAAATTGAATAACAAGGCAGGAAAGTTTGAAACTTTTATTCTTTTCTCTCACTCTCTAGCGCTTCGGTGTAACCACCTTTAAAGAGTATCAAACAGTTACAAACATAAGAACACATATTTATATGCACACCCCACTTAATTAACAACAATTAATCAATAAAATAATTAAAATTTAAAGCAGACATTTCCAATTTAGATCATTATTGAGACCATTAGGTACAAGAGTCTTATACTTTAAAATGTAAATACTTTCTTTGTACCTCAACTTTTGTTTTAACAAATTTTCATCTCCACAGAAACAATCCACTGTCTCTAAAACAGTACCCTTTAATTTCGAAACATCGCTATCATGAAACACTTTAAAATGTAAAGAAATTGTTTCATCTTCCCTTCTATTCCTAACATCTCTCAAATGCTCCATGAACCTGACACAGAATTCTCTCTGTCTCCCCTACACAAAATAGGGCACAGGGGCATCTCAACGCATAAATAACCCCTTTACTTCTACAAGAATATACACCTCTAGGTTCAAATCTGAGTCCATTTATATTATCAAAAGTTTTTACAACATGCCTACAAACATTACACTTATTACAACTTAAAGTCCCTTTTGAGACCAAAAAGTTAGGTATGTCCACTACTGGTAGATTAAATTTACCATGTACCACCATATCCTTCAAGTTCCTACACCTTCTATATGAAAAAAGGGGCTTATGTGGTAAAATATTAGCCAAATACCTGTCTTCTAATAAATAGTTCCAATACTATTCCACTAAAGACCTCATTTCGTCACTTTTGATGTTATATACTGACACATAATATATTGTGTCTACATTATCTTGGTTAATATGCTCACCGACAAAAGTCGGTGAACCATACAAACCTGGTCTACTTCTTCTCCTACTAGTGGCTTTATGTAACTTTTCCCAAACTTTAATTTCAGCCTCTTCCAAAATATCAGGGTTATAGCCCCAATTCAAAAACATGTTTTTAGTCTGTTCTAGTGCCCTCTCTAACACATCCATATCACTACATAACTTTGAAATACGGTGCAACTCCACATATGGTAAAGCTTTCAAAACATGGGGAGGATGGCAACTGGAAGCATGGAGGTACTGATTCCCATCCGTAAATTTCCTATGAACAGTATAGGAAATATTACCATCCAAATTCCCTTCCAGACCCAAATCTAAATATATTACCTTACTCCCCATTTGTAGTCCATCAAATGATAGACCAAATGGATTATCATGCATCTGTGAAACAAAACAATCCACCTCGTCTAAACCTCCATCACACACAAAAATTAAATCATCTATGTATCGAAAATAAAAATCAACGTATTGTTTCATAAAATTTTACTTAAATAAAAATTGAGTTTCAAAAAAAGACATAAAAAGATTAGCATACATGGGGGCAAATGCTGCCCCCATGGCCGTACCTTGTCGTTGTCTAAACAATTCATTATTAAAATGAAAAAAATTATTTTTCAAACAAAAATTAATCATATCCACTACAAAACTAACAAAAGGGCTATTGCCCAAAAAATAATGAATGGCTCTTAGACCATCTATATGTTTAATGGAGGTATACAAACTCCTTACATCAAGTACCAGAAAAAAAAATTTCTCATTCCATATTAAAGGGGAGATTTTTCTCAACAAATCCAAACTATCCTGGATGCAAACAGGAGAAGCTTTAACATAAGGCATTAAATTCTATGCAATAATAAGCCCATATTATGTAAAAAAAATATTTACAAGCTGAAATAATGGGCCTACCCGGAGGCTCTGTCATGTTTTTGTGTATTTTCGGCAGACAGAAAAAGAAAGCTACTTCACTATTACAATTGACCAACTTATCCCTAACATCTTTTTCAGTAAAGAGGCCTTTACAAACATAACTGTCAAGTTTTTGTTCATATTCGACCACTGCATTTTTATAATCCCCAGTATTACACCTTTCATATACCTCAGCATTATTCAAATGCTGCATACACATATTAAAATACTGAACTGCATTCATAACTACAATTTTATTCCCTTTATCTGAAGGCTTTATTACTATATCTTTCCTTTTTTCCAAAGACTTTAATGCCTTCCATTCTTTCAAGGTTAAATTATACCTGATATCATTTTTATTTAACAACACGGACTCACAGATATTCTCACCTCCAAATCCTAACATTGCCTCAAATTGTGAGACATGTGGATTGTCAAAAGGAGGTATAAACTTATTCAAAGAGGGAATACATGTCACATCAATCGCATCTGTTACATCGCACGGCGTAATATCCCCTATACCAACAACATCCATTGCCTCTGTTACATCCAAACAAGAGAAAAAACTTTCATCAGATTCATGGCTCAAGGAATCACTTCTAACATCATCATTAACTTCCACAATTTTAGCGAAATGATTTTTTAAAAAAAATGTTCTTAAAAATCTAAACATTTCCTGCCTAACCACATGTGCCCTTGGCAAGACAGTGGACACAAACTTGAGCCCCAAATTTAAATATTGCACCATATCAAATCTCTCTTTCTTTCCCATGTCCATATTTCTTTTTTATACTTTACAAAAATCTCTAGTTTCTAGTTTATATTTTTGCACTTCCTCAAATACTTTTTTCAAAAAGTTCAAAGTTTCTTGATCTATATACTGTTTTTCACAAATCTGTTGTAATAAACAATATGTTGTAATAAACAGTGATATGGTAAAAGTGCAGTTGAAAGTGCAATATAGAGTGAAAAATTCTACACATGTTTTGAAGAGATCAGCAGATGTCTTGAATTGATCAGATAAATACAGTAGAGGAGTAGTTGATCGCCAGACTCTGTGGAGCTTTGCTAAAACAAATGCAAACCCGCATAAACACAGTGCTTATGTAGGAAATGAAGCAAACTGATTTAAACAAATTAACCAATAAAAAAGCTCAAAACTGAGTCCTATTCTAGCAACCTTCAATCAGATGGCTACTAACTGCACACTCCTGCCACAATAGGTCTGATTAACAGATGTGAGATGTAGAGTAGAGAAGCAATATCAGAAGAAAAATGGTGAGAAATTTGCATTATCTACAAGATCTTTACAAGCTCTAGAAAACTCAAGATTTCTGCATACCTCCACAAATAGTTTATACCCCCAGTAGATTGTCCCAGATGTTCCCAGCAGTCACGGACACTTGATATAATTAAAATCAAACAGGGAACTGACAGCATATTTTTATAACTGCCCAAAAATGTTTCAGTTGAAACAAGACTTAGAAGAGTTACTCCAGGAAATCACCGGAGACTGCTACAACTAAACTACTATTTCAGTTGGGTAGGAAACGGGGTGACCTCAAAACATGTGAGGTCATTAATAACATTATGTCTACTGGTAGCAAAGAAGACAGTGATAATGAAATGTAGAAACCACAGGAACAAATAATACAAGTAGTATATACACTTATGAGAGAGGTGCAGGAAGTCGAAATGTGAACACAGAGAAAGTGGGGAAAGAGCCCATATGAACAGAAGTAGCATATTTGGAAAATGTAAGTGCAGGATGAGTAAGGAGTGCTGAAAAAAAGAAGATGTTTAGATACAACCTGGGCCCAAAAGATATTAGAGGTCATAAGAAAATAAAGGAGGTCAAAGGAGAAGGAACTTGCTCAGTCTTGGGAATTATACTAAGTAGGAAGCAAAACATTATTGTCAAATAAGATGAATTTTAACCCCCTCCCAGTTGTCCTACCTAGGTGTATAAACTCCCACACTGTTAGTGAATGGAAGTGTAACAGAGTGGGTAGCCATGATGGAAGTCAACAAAGCACTGTAAAGGAAAAGATTGTTGTGCTGTTCATAGGATTTGGTTAATAAAGTTAGTTTATACAAACATGGACTCTTTTTCAAAGCAGATGAAGCAAAAGTGTGAATGCGAAAAAATCTACAAAAGTAACAGTTTTTCAGTAATAATGCAACAGAGCTTTGAAAGTGAAAGTGAAAGAGATTCATACAGACACACACATACACACATCAGTGGAGCTTACACTGGTTCCTTCCTGTTACAACTTAGAGTTGACCTTAACTGGGCAGGAACTTTGTGGATGTTTAAGCAACTTTGCCTTATTTCAATTCAAAAATGTGACTCAACAAGAAGGAACAGCCATTACTCTAACTAGAAGCAGAAAGGAGGAATTGCCTAAAAGGTCAGTCAGTATTTCCCAATAATGCCTCATTCTACTACAACACTGTTTTTTTTTTCCTTCAGATGATGTGGCTCTTCTATAACAATTCAGTTAGTCAGCCAAACTCAGGCAGACTGCTTTTTACTTGGTGTGCATACTGGACTTCATGCTCTGGAAGCAGTGAATAAATCTTTCCATGAACTGCAGATGGGAAGAAAGACATCCTGCTACCCAGAGTCAGTGAGCAAAGGTCTATGAATTTTCTAACTCTTGCAACTAACTAGTCTTAAAGTCAGAAGTAGACAGAGTATGGTTATCTTCAGTTAATGGTAGCAGTAGGTTTACAGGTGTGTACTAGGCTAATGTCCTCAGGGCCTTTTAAAACCTAGTCATGCATCCCAGATGCATCCGACAAGTTTTAGGAATGTTAAGATTATTTTAAGGGGTATATGTAGGCTCTGGCTTGGCTTGTGAGGTCAAGCATTTACAGGCAGCTTCTTTCCATTAGGGACATAGGTGCCAGACTAGTGATGAATTTCTGATTTTCCATCCACTGTTCCAAGATGCGCTTGAACTGGGTTAGGGAAAAACATAGCTTCACATGGATGGGAAGCCTTTTTCACGGAAGGATACAGGAATGATATCACGAATATACCACCATGGACAGTGTTCACTCCTTAAAATCCTTTTATTTAAAATATTCATTTGGAGGATAAAAAAAACTTTCAAAACGAATGAAAGTCCTTCAAAGAAAAGCAAGACAAGGTGGTATATTCATGACATCATTCCTGTACCTTTTATGTTTTTTCACGGAATACATCTAGCGGATTGCAGGTTTGTTGGAGTCTGACTTTTTCAATGAAAGGGTAGTCTGTGTGAGACATCCACATTTCTTCAACATCTCCTGTTTATGTTGTAAGTACAGTATAAGTCCCTTGACTGGGAAATTCTGATGCTGTTTTGGATATATAGAAGGCTCATCAGAGCAGGTCCAAGGAGGCCTTGTGTGCCAGGCATAGACAGCCCCTCAACAGTCTGTAGGAGACTGAGTACAAGAACAAGGATTTCAGACAATCCACACAGGACATGTTTATGCCATGTATCTTTTTTGTGAGGAAACTCTGCAAACATTCCAGAACTTGCATCTGTCTAGTCAGGTACATAGGGTAAGGGGTATTGTACTCACTGATTGGTATGATGAGGACTGAATAGAGTGGAATGATGACTTCCTCAGATCTAGATGCCATACCCTTGCTTACAATTTGCGCAACACAGAATGATTTCCTTACTGCCATAGGCACATGATCAATGAAGGCCACGTTACTATCTATGTATGTCCCCAAATCCCTGATTACTGGGTCTACTCTTAGGGCTCTGTTATCAATGAGGTCGTTTCTAGGGGTAGACCCTGATCATTTTTAATGGTACAGATCTGTTCAAAACTTTTTACTTCTACATTTCCTCTGTATACAAACACATTTTTCTATTAACTTAATTTTCAAATGGTATTGCCTAACATCTTTAAGAACTTTGTTGTTCAATTTTAAAAGACTGTGGCTAGCTTCTTATCAATTTATAGATGGGTTATTACACAAAAAAGGGTGGATTACAACTGTTAGCAATTGCCTTTTGAAGACAGACTGCATAGCCATAGGTTTTAAAAGGAGCCTGTCATGCTTTCTGAGTGCACGGTATTAGTCTTGTGGGTGTTTGGAACAGCCTGGCTCATGGCACACTGTTGCAGAAAGAGGTATTGGACCTGAAAAAAATATTAATAGCTCCTACTGGAAATCAGTGCATATGTGTGAATTAAATTGCTTTAGTCAAGCTGCAGTTACTGCTGGTAAGACAGCAGTAAAAGCAATGGATAAAAGTGTGGTATACATAATCCTGGGAAGACCGTGATTATAGCTTTGCATTCAAGCAGTACAGTATGAACCTTAATTGGTTATGGCAGGCACTGATCATAGTCCAAGACAGCAGTATTGACATATTACATGCTCTTAAGCTGAGCACCCTACATATATTGCTCTCAGTGTTTTTTTAAGACGGTTTCTCACAGCAGCACTGCTACTGACTGAAGTACTGACATCTGGAATATTGACATCAAAACATATTAAGGGTTTGAAGTTTCATCTGCTGACCTGTGCTGCAGCACCTACTTCATGATGTAATGGCTGAGAAAAAGAAACCACAGAGACTGATGCCAAGAACTGTGGGGGTGGTGAGGATAATCTTAGTGTCCAGCTTTAGTAAGTAAAACAAGAAGTGTACTCCATATCCCTGATAAACCAATATGTTGAAGAGGTACTGGCAAACCTTGCCTTAGCCCTAATAAGAGTCACTGCCAATATGTCATAACTGAAATCTTGCATGATCATGGGAAGCAGTTTGTCACAACACTGAAGGCTTTGTGTCAAAAATTTATTCTGGAAAATCCAAGTTACCCCCTTCTTGATACTACTCTCACACATAGCAGATTAACATATACACTTAGCTCTGCTTGTTAGGAAGTCAGGTTTTAACGTTAACATGTAGTATGCAACTCCACAGCTTATGTGATACCATCCAGTCTTGGTTTGTGATTTACTGTGGAAATGCTTGGTGACAGAAGTTACTTTGGCTTCATATTTTATTTTTTACCTGTGAGTTTCACTGCTTGTTGGGAGAAATAGACTGTAGACAGGAATATTTATTTATGTTTTTTCCTCTGATTTTCAGTGTTTGTTCAAAGAAAAAGAAAGATTGTAGACAGGCAAACTCTAGCCCTCCCAAGGGACCTAGTTAGTTATAAATTCACACAAACTGTAGACAGGACACTCCAAAGCTTACTCAATACTATCCGGTGTTAGTTTGTGATTTACTGTGCAACTGCTTGGTAAGAGTAATTTTATTTTGATTTATATTCTATTTTTAACTCTAATTTTCACCATTATAACAAGGTGGAATTGCGAGTGACAGTGAGCAGAAGCTATTGCACATGTGACATAAAGGATATCCAGCATTTCAGAGTGACTGGCACAACAGGTATAGTAGATCACAGGTTCATAGGTAGGTAACCAGGCTATTTGCCCTAGGGCCTATATAAGCCTAGTCAAACAGTACCCTGGCTTTTGCCACCCAAGAAAATTATTTTCCTGTGCCCCATCAAGCAGAGCCACAGAAGAGATCCCCGGGGTGAATTTCCTATCTCCCATCCAATCATCAAAATTTTCTTGAAGAGTGCTAATGAAGAGCTTTGTTTGATATATATAGGTAGTTTGTTCCAGAGTATGGGAAGTCTATGAGACAGGAATCTATCCCTCCAGCATGTTCTGTTTATTGTAGTTCCGAGGTTTAGGTCCCCAGAGCATCTAGCTCGGAGGGTTTGAGATTTCTTTATGTGGAGCATGTCCAACAGCTCTGGGTTTGACATAGCTTTGTATGTTAGGCAGAGATCGCCTCTGAGTAGGCGATATGCAACAGAGTAAAGGTGGAATTTTTTTTGATGGTCTGCATAGGGCATCTGTTTGATACACTTACCCCTGTTAAACCTATTTAATTGTATCCCACTAGAGGAAGGTCTGAAATTGCTCAGTGATTCTTTATTAGAGCTTACAATTTTTGAACAATAAGGACATCAAACGTTTGATGGAATGTGTTGAAACAATTCTTTGCAACAACTATATTTTCTTTGAGGGAGAAATGTTGCAACAAGTAAAGGGAATTGCCATAGGGGCAGAGTTATATATTCATATTATTTTATGGAGAGGTCCGGTAGACAAAGTGGATTCATTTATTACATTTATACGTGAAACTAAGTTCCTAAAATGTAACTACTGCTTTGATAAAAACACAATTAATTATTTGGATACAAAGATTTGTTAGACTGGTGAAAATGTTTCATCTGTTATATATAGAAAATTAGAAGTTATGTACCTACCATAACGTTCCATGTTAGTTGTCTTCTCTCGCCTTCTTTCTTGCTGGATGGGTTCGGAGCCGATCCTCGGCTCCGACTCGGCACTTGCTTTAGCTTGAGAACTCCTTTTACCAGCTCGAGGCAACCCTATATCCCATGATGCAAGGCGGAACTACCTCAGATCTCGTTTGGTAGCTAACCTACCCTGCTAAGGACTAACCTAACATAATTAGGAAAAACAAGTTCATAATAAGAGTCCTCATATGAAGGCTCAGGAGGAAAACAACCTGATAGGAACTCTTCAAGATCTGTCCAGGCCAGGGGGAAGGAGGGAGGGACGCAAGAAAGAAGGCGAGAAGACAACTAACATGGAACGTTATGGTAGGTACATAACTTCTAAATGTTAAGTTGTCAATCTCGCCTTCATTCTTGCTGGATGGGACCGCGTCCCTAGCACCTGTATCCCGGGTGGCTCAATGGAAAAGACTCTTGAGAACTGTGGAACCAAAACTGGCCCTGTCTCTGGAGGCCAAGTCTAACTTGTAATGAGAGACAAAGGTATGAGGTGTGGCCCAAGTAGCTGCTGCACAAATGGTATCAATGGGTAGTCTATCCTGAAAGGCTGCAGAAGTGGATAGACTCCTGGTTGAGTGTGCTTTTGGTTTAGAAGATAGCTGCTTGCCTCTGAGAGAGTACACATAGGAAATGGTGGAAGTCAACCATCTGGATAAGGTCACTTTAGAAACTGGAAGACCTATCCTGTTTTCTACATAGGAGACAAATAATTGGTCCGATTTCCTGAATTGTTTAGTTCTATGCAAATAGTACCTGAGCTGACGATGGACATCCAAAAATGAAGCTTCTGTTCAGCTCTGTCGGAATAGTTTGGGAAAAAGACTGGTAGATCTATAGATTGGTTAATATTGGTTTGAGACACAACTTTGGGGAGAAAGGATGGGTTCGTTCTTAAGGATACCCTGTCCTTATGAAAAACCAAGTAAGGGGAACGAATGCAGAGAGCTTGAATCTCGGAAACCCTTCTTGCTGAAGTGACAGCCAGTAAGAATATAGTTTTCCAGGTCAATAACTTCAAAGAACATGAAGCAGACGGTTCGAAGGGAGGTAGCATCAAGGATGCCAACATTAAGTTTAGATCCCATTGCGGAGGAGGATGCTTTATAGGCGGTTTAGGAGAAAAACTCCTCTCAGAAAGGTCTTGCATAATCTATGAGACATAATGTTATTGTCATGCAAGCCAACATAATACTTGGAAATAGCAGCCAGTTGAACTTTAACTGTAGATGAAGAGGATCCTGAATGAAAAACCTCAGCCAGGAAATCTAAAACAGAATGTACAGGAGCAGTAAAGGGATCAATATTCCTGGAATTTGCCCAAATAGAAAAACGTCGCCACTTGCTAGCATAAACAGTCCTAGTGGACGACTTTAAAGAAGACACTAAGATGTCTCTGACTGAGTCAGAGATCATCGGTAGCCTGGCTAGGGAAGGAAGTGGAGCAACCAAGCAGTGAGGTTGAGAGAATGAATGGCCCGGTGCTGCTGACCCGACTGGTGGATCAAGAGATCCGGAACTGGGTCCAGATGCCAGGGCTGCACCAGGAGGTGACGATGCAGAGACGGAAACCAAATTTGTCGAGGCCAGTAAGGGGCAATGAGAATCAACTTGGCCCTCAAAACGGTGGCTTTTTGAATGACTTGTGGAATCAAGGGAAAAGGAGGAAAAGCGTACAGAAGTCCCCGGGGCCAATCCTGGGTTAGAGAGTCTCTCAGGGGTTGGCCTGGAAGTGGAAAGAGGGTGAAAAAATTGGGGCACTTGTTGTTTTGAGGAGTAGCAAAAAGATCGCAACAAGGAGTGCCCCACTTCAGAAAAATCTGATCCACTACAGATTGATTGAGAGACCACTCGTGAGGCATCAGAATGGATCTGCTCAGCCTGTCCGCCAAGAGGTTGGACCTGCCGGGGATGTGCATTGCTATCAGAAACCGATGAGAGGAGATTGCCCATTGCCAAAGTCTGAGAGCTTCTCGACACAACGGATAGGACCTGGTCCTGCCCTGCTTGTTGATATACCAGACCACGGACATGTTGTCCGTTTGTACTGCAATAGTCCCCGTGGGAAGAAAGTCATTGAGGGCCTGCAACATTAAAAGCACCGCTCTCATCTCCAGGACATTTATGTGCAGATGGTATTCTATGGGTTGCCACGTCCCGTGGACCATCCTGCCCTGATAATGCCCCCACCCGATCAGAGAGGCATCCGTAGTGACTGTGGCAACTGGAGGAGGGGAACAAAGGGTCGGCCCTGATGAAGAAGAGGGGAAGATATCCACCAATTCAGATGAGTTCTGCACGACTGTGTGACTAAGATTTCGTGCCTCATCGGGAGACTGTGGTACGACCACTGAGTGAATAGCATCCACTGCAGAAGACGCATGTGGAAGCGAGCCAGTGGTAGAAGAACAATGGCCGTAGCCATAAGACCTAGAACCTTCAGTATAAATCTGGCTTTGACCTTGCTGCTCTGCAATAGAATCTGAACGAATTTTGGATGTCCAGAATTCTTTGATCTGTTAGTCTGGCTAACATTTTGATGGTGTTTAATTCTGCGGCTATAAAGGTGATAGATTGGCAAGGCCGCAGAGAAGATTTTTTGAAATTTGCTGAAATTCCCAAACTCCTGCAAAGCTGCAGAGTGTAGTCTCTGGTCTGAAGAAGCTGACACCAGGTGGTGGCGGAGAGGAGCCAGTCGTCCAAATAAGGAAACACCTGGAATCCTTGACTTCTCAGATGAGCTGTGACCACTGCCATGCATTTGGTAAACACTCTGGGGGCTGAAGTGAGGCCAAAGGGCAGGGCTCTGAATTGGTAATGACTGGTCCCTAGCCGAAAGCGGAGAAACCTTCTGGAGCGCCTGTGAATCTTTATGTGATAGTACGCGTCCTGAAGGTCTATAGAGCACATCCAGTTGTCCTTGCCCAGAAAGGGCAGAATGGACTGAAGCGTGACCATCCGGAATCTTGCCTTCTTGACAAATCTGTTTAGACTGCTCAGGTCTAATATTGGTCTCAATCTCCCGTCCTTTTGGGGACCAAAAGAATCTCGAGTAGACGCCGGATCCTACCTGGTCTGCCGGCACAGTCTGGACGGCTCTTTTCCTAGGAGCTTTGAAACCTCCTGTTCTGCCAAATCCCTTTGACCGGGTGAGATGTCTGGAAGGGATTGTTGAGGTACGGGATACCTTTCGAAGGGGATTTTGTAACCCTCGGATATGATCGACTGTACCCACATATCTTGTGAGAGGGAATGCCAGGCTACTGGGTACAGCGAAATCCTTCCCCCAACTGCCTCCAAGGGTGGACAGTCGGGCAACACCTCAGGGATGCTGAAAGGGCTTCTCAGGAAGAGACTCCCTGTTGCCCTGGTTCTGAGGACCCCCCCCTGCCTCTAGGGCGGCGTCTATTATTGTTACCCCCTCTGCCTCTGGGGGTAAACTGACCACGTGTGTCCGGTGTAGCTCCTTGGGCTTTGCGGAACCACATCTTCCCTCCCTTCTGACCCTTGGGATATGGTCTAGAAGGGGTGGAAAAATGGACTCCAACGGCAGAAAGAGTTTTACCGTCCTGCTCACACCTGGTCAAGGTATCCTTCACCTGAGGTCCGAACAAAGCCGAACCATCAAAGGGGTTATTCGTGAAGGACGCCTTAAAGGGGTCCATAAAATTACAAAGCCGCATCCAGGCTTGGCGTCTAAGAGCAACTCCTGTGCCTGCGGCCCTGCTCGCTCCATCGGCCGCATAGGATATGAGCCGCATGGAGGAGTTGGATAAGGAATTCAGGATTGCTAGCTGTGAGGCAATCTTTTCTTGAGCCCCAGCAGCAGAAGGATCCTGGACCACTTCACCCAGTTCCTTGAGAATATCTCTTTGAAGCCTGGTGAAGTGACAAAGGTAGTTCAGCTTAACGCATAGCAAAGGTCACTGAAGAAAACATCTGCTTTCCATACCTGTCCATGGTCCTAGAATCCTTGTTAGGAGGATGGACAGGTACTGAAGGATCCGCCAGTTCCTTCTTAGTGGCCGCCACCACCATAGCATCCACAGAGACGCCCTTGGAAAGAAACTGTTTGTCCGTAGGGGCGTAATAAACTTGGATGGTCTCCTGGGGACAGGTTCCACAGAATCTGGAGCCGCCCATGCCTTCCGAGCCACTACCTGCATAAGTGGGTCGAAGGCGGAGACACCAGGAGGTGGAGGGTCGGGATCCAAAGCCTCAGGTATACCGACTCATCCTCGGAGGCATCAATGGATGGCCACTTCCGCCACTGCTTGAGGAGCTCAAGGATGTCTGAAAAGGAGACATCCTCAGAGGGGATTGTGGGAACCCTCCGACTCATCTAAGTCGGTATCAGATGTAGTAGACTCGGGGAGTCTGTGTGTTTCCTCTTACGTCCTCTTCCGAGGGGTTCACCTGCCGGATCAGGAGAAACTTGGAAGACGAGGAAATCTCCATTGGGGAAACCTGGGCCCATGGATCGCTGGGCCTGAGAGCAAGAGGCTGGCAAGAGGTGTCTACAGGCACTGAAGAGGGAGGAGCTAGAGGGATGGACCGTTGACCTGGCTCAGTAGCCAGGACACTCCTCATCACCTCAAAGGCTCCCTCCCGGGAGACCGGAATATCCCGATCCGAGGATACAGGAATTCCCGGCTCCACTGAGAGGAAGGCTCCGAGGCCGATGTCGGTGCTGAGCTTACCAAAGCGAAGCCCCGAGAGGGAGAGCAGGGTCGGACAAGGGTCCGATGCCACTAGCCCCCTCGGAGCAGACAAGGGAAACCCGACGACCAGATCCCTCCAAGGAAGGCCTCAAGGAGGAGATCGGAGCCGAGGACGATGGAGCCGAAGGATGTATCGGCTCCGGCGCTGAAACAGTCGCTGTCCCGAGAAGCTCTGGCTCCGAACTCTGGTGTGGAGTCGGAGGAGGAAGTTCAAGGGGTGAAACAATAGCCGAAGTCTGCTGAGACGGGCTATGGAGCATTTGGGCCAGTGCCTGCAACTTCAACAGCCTGCTTACCACCCTCTCTAAGTCGTGGTCAGACAGCCTGGAAGATCTCGAAGATCGGCTCCGATGGCTCCGCTCCGACAAAAGAGGAGACCCCGGAGCCGAATGGATACTCTGCAACGAAGGGGACCGAGATCTCTTTCGGGATGAAGTCATCGGAGCCGAAGTCCCCTGAAGTCCAGATGGAGCCAAAGGTTTCTCGGCTCCGATGCTGAATAAGGTGTCGGCTCCAGCCGGAGCCGACAAGGCCACAGTAGACCGGGTGTCGGAACCAATCGGTGCCGAACCCACTACTTTGGAAGCAGACAGATCGGTTCCAGCCGGAGCCACCGGAGGAGGCTTGGATACTGTAGCCTGAACCATCGGTGGCTTAGAAGGTTTACCAGACCCTGTTTTAGAGGGAGAACCTTCTGGCTTAAGTAAGCCACGGAGGATCAACTTATTCCTCCGTTCCTGCAAGACTCTCTGGCTAAAAGAGTGACACAAAGCACAGGAGTCCTGCAGGTGCAAAGGCCCCAGGCAGTAAACACAAGAAGTGTGACCGTCTGTCAGAGACATTTTCTGACAGCACGAGTCACACTTCTTGAAGCCTGAGACCTTGCCTTCCTTTGACATATTTCTAAGGAAGAAGTCACACACACACCCCAACAAACACACACAATTAATCCCCTAACACACAGACACACAGGTAGGGATTAACCAATGGGGTCTAGGCCTAACTTAACTTTTATACAATTACCAAAGGAATTTAAAAGTTTTGAACTGTAAGGGAATAGGGTGGGCTGTAAACACACTACACACTAAGAAAGTGGAAACAAGGGGGAAATAAATCCCTAACTAAGCTTTTTTTTGACAAAAAATTACTTACCTCAGCTGGCAAAGGAGACCTCTTTTGCTAAGCGGCAAACGAGATCTGGGGTAGTTCCGCCTTGCATCATGGGATATAGGGTTGCCTCGAGCTGGTAAAAGGAGTTCTCAAGCTAAAGCAAGTGCCGAGTCGGAGCCGAGGATCGGCTCCGAACCCATCCAGCAAGAATGAAGGCGAGATTGACAACTTAACATCCCACTTTTGGTTATTTACATTTCGACATTTGCCACCCCTTCAATCTAAAGAAGGAAATGGTTAAAAGATAACTCATCCGATTGTCTTGGATGACTTCAGGGGGCACTAACTTCACTACTGAGTGTAAGAAGTTGGTTAATATGTTTTTGAACAGGACAGAAACTACCTTAAACAATTGTTGATAAACATTACCAAAAAGATTAAAGAAAGAAAAACTTGGATTTTCCCCAATTTTGGGAGTTGGTTTAAAAACAGATGTCCATAAAGATGTTGGTATTTTAGAGGTTAATGATGAACAAAATTTGTTTGAGCTGGCCTTATTAGTGGAATACAACACATAGTGGGGCATTCACATTACAGTTCCTTTTTAAGGCAAAGAAATTGCTTAGTGAAATAGTGGGTACAGTCCCATGTTTTGTGTTAAGACAGCTAGGAATTTAAGAAATGTTAGAATTCACAAAGAGGGAAAAAAATGTCAACAGAAGCTTTGGAGAGGGAACAAAAAGATATGGATGTTGTAAACAATGTCCCTTTACCTTCTTAGGTACTACATGGTGTTTGGATAAAAGGGGAGGAATTATCAAGTCCAAACCTAGTTACTGTCAGAGTAAAGATGTAGTTTATTAGCCTTCTGCACCACTTATCCCAGTTACTATACAAGGAAAACAGAAAGGCCATTTTGAAAGAGAAATCACATACATAACTATGATATTCTCAATAAAAATGAGAACAATACCCTATACAAACATTTAAAGGCCTGCAACCTTTTTAAAAAGTTCTCATTTTTCATTCTTTAGAATGCTGGGGTAGATGTGAGAGGTGGGGTCTGGGAGAATACATTAGAATACAGAGAGCTGTTTTGGCAGCTCAGACTGAATGCTTTCAACCCATCTGGATTAAATGAAAATGTCTTTACTGCTCCAGTTCTAAAGATGGGAGCAGTGAAAATGGAACTTTAAATTTTTTATTGTATTATATACATTTATTAAATGGTTCTTTGATAAATGGCATGTTTCATATCTTATCAACGCAGGCATCTACAGGACTGCATTGATTTTTAGATGAATTTTTAGGCCAGCCACATTTTAAACAATTACTTTTACAATTTTTGATATTTATCTATGGATGGGTTATTTATTCTTGCAAGTTTCCTGAAAGGTCTTACAGTTTTAATCATCTTTTTTGTGTGTTTCTTTAAAGGTTAAATTAGGACTGAAACATGTGGGTATATAAACTGTGATACAAGTTTCTCAGTTCTGATGAAGTCTGTGGAATAGCACTAGGACAAAAGAGCTTAATGTCACTGAACCTTTGGAACGCACTTTGCTGTATTTTTAGTCACAAGTTTGTTTTGTCCTTTAGAACACCATTAAACAATTATTTGTGGTGGTTTAACTGTCAAAGCCTCTGTTTCTGGGAGCTACTGTGGACTTCCTTTTTTTAGACCAGATTTTCTTTTTGTTCACCTGAGCAGCTCTGCACTACCATGTTTCTTTAGGTGGTTAAAAATTAACAAAAGTTTAACTTCAAGATCTAAGCACAGAGGGTCAGGAAATACATTGTCACAGGATAATTAGGATGCGTGATAAAATATAAGATGGAAATGAGTTTGAACTATAACTAAGAAAACAATAAATACATTGGACAGACAAATTAAACATAGTGTGAGACAAAATCAGGAAAAAAATCAAAGGAAAAAAGGTATTGAGCATAAAAGAAAACCATTTTACAGATACATAAGATGTGGTAGGAGTGAAGGCAAATCAATAAATTGTAAGCACATTCTAAAGTTTGTTCTCAAACATAAGAGATTATAGAAAAATCCATGCAAAACAGTTTGCCTTAAAAAGGGGGTGATAACTTGTACTAGTAACATCCAGGTGACTTCAGATACTGAAATTATATTAGATTACGTTAAACAAAAACTATGTACACTGAATCAAAACAAAGTATATGGATGAAATGAAATTATCAATAATAACCTAAGAATACTTTAGCATGAACCTAAATGACCTAGTGAATACTATAAGTATGGGAAGATTCTCAAGACTGGACATGCACTTGTTAAACCCACTTTTAAGGGGAAGTGGAATAGAACAAACCAAGAGTAAAACAGGCTAATAAGTTTACTTTCTTGTTGTATAAAAATAATGGAGCAGGTTATTTTCGATAAATTGTCTGAAGTGGAAAGGTTGGGACTTGAAACCATATATCAACATGCATTTATTGAAAACAGATCTATAACCACTTTTAACATGATGTCTTATAATATAATAACTATAAATAAAAAATTGTGTTGTGATGTAATTTATACGGACTTAACTTTAACCTTTGATACGGTCCTACATCAAACACTGATCAATAAATTAGAAGTACATATTAATGTAATCTTGACAAAATTTATAAACTGGCTGACTTACAAATAGCACATGGCAAGTACTGTGCAGCAGTTTGACAGGTGAAAATATAGGCTGCAGACAGAGTGTCCTAGAGGAGTGTATCCTAAGCCCACACTTGTTTAGGCTGTATCCTTCAGATCTATCTTTTTTATTTAAGGTGTTCTACAGTCTGCATGATTTGACTTGAAAATGGATAAACTCATGACTCATCTGTTACAGATTGGTCAATTTAGTCAAGTCCTTTTGCAGATGTAACCTATTAGGCACAGGGGGAATAACATGCTGATAAACACATCAAAAACTAAGCATATGAGATTTGGGAAGCTGACTGAATGCTGTTTAATGCAGCACACAGTGACTAAAACTGCAGATTCATTTTCAAAGTATATGGATAGATCCATCTTTGAGCCTTTCTAACCACATCAGCCAATTGACAGACATAAAACTATAAGTTGAATAAAAAGATTTAAAAAGTCTATGAAAATTGAAGTTGTTTGTAAGTTACATTAGAACCAAATTACAGTAGGGAGCACTAATATGGAAATCTTATAAGAAAATAAGCATAAGCAAATTGGAAACAGTACAGTGGAAATATACCAAGGGCATCCCACAGAGGTGAAAATTAAAGTTACAAAAGAAAAAAAATATCTCGACTTGTACAGTGTTTCAGATATTTAATAGATAACCTTATTCAGATATAGAGGGCATTAGAGACATATGACTCTGGGAAGGTTTGGGATTATTAAATAATAGAACTATCTCAAAACCTATATAAGTATGAGGGATATACTAAATGGTTCTCTGAGATAGTAGATGAAGCATGGAATAGACTACCAGATTACATTAAAACAAGTACTAATTTAGGTACTTTTAACAACATGGACACTCATGTGAATGACTGTTTTGGTACATTCGCAGGCTAGAAAGCATTACTGCCCATGCCTGAAATAACTGCATGTACCTACATCCTGTGCTTGACTCTTCTTAGAAAATGTGACACAAATAGTTCTCTTAGCTATTTATTAACTGAAGAGAGTTGCAAATCAATTAATTTTAACACTAATATCTTTGTGAAAATCTATTTTTTGTCCATTAGCTGCAAACTACACTAGGCAAATCTTAAAAAGCAGGAAACCCCATAAAACTAGCAGGTGCTTACAGTGGATTGAACCGAAAAGCCTATCTTTCACATTATAAAAAAATGGGAGTTCATTATCCCCAATTGCAATTTTCAACATGGTTCGGAATTCAATAATTGACACAACGGGGACTCTGAAAATCACAAATTAATGCAAGGGGCTTGAATTTGAAGTTT
>NC_056737.1:537663575-537816075 GCF_019279795.1 Protopterus annectens
ATATGCTGACTTAAGCTAGCAAACAGTTTCTTATATAGAGAGACATACATGATGTAAAAAGATAAGGTTTCAAGTTTCAGGTGTGAATACTTAGTGTTAAACATCCTTTGAAATAACAAAGAGCAAGGCTTCAATGAAGCCATCGCAAAGCACATTTAATATTCATAGAGTCATTTAAGCCTGGTGCCATTTCAGCATTGAGTAAGAGCTGCCACATTAGTTCTCTGAATTCTAACAAATTGTTAAAGTCACCCACAAAGTGATCAACCTTTTCTAAAATAAAGAATAAAAAATGTTTAAAGTTCTGGCAGGTTGAACTGTGTTTGCTGATTGCATTGGCTGTGTCCTTATTTCTTATTGCTGCAAGATGTTCCTTAATTCTTTCAGAAAGCTTGCATGTGGTTCTTCCTATGTAGAAGGAGCTGCATGTGACACAGATACGTGGATAAACAACATTTTCAGTTTTGCAATCATAGTGTTTTCTAAAAAAATAAACATAGTTACAATGTTTAAACACATAGGTATGGCCAGTGTAGATGAATTTACAGACAATGCAGTTTTCACATTGGAACATGCCTTTTGGACTGTCTATGCACAAAAAATTTGAAATCCCTGTTTTCAGAATTAACTCTTAAAGTCTTAGTTTTCTTGTGGCTGAAACAGGGTGCATTTCCAAGTAGTCTTGTTAATTCTTTATTCTGTGTGATGAACTCCCAGTTAGTGTTAATAATGTTCCTCTTGGCTGATGGAACTCTAAGCTTCCGATACCTATCAGCAGTAGTTTGTTTGTTGGTGGTTTCAAGAAACCCATATTTGATGATCGGTTTGAATTTGCTGCCTCGGGAGACACTAATGTCTTGGAAGATGCTGTCAAGCATTTTTGCAGGGTATTTTTTGTGCAGAAAAAGGTGCTTGAAAAAGAGGCATTCTTGTAGGAAGTCACTGTCCTCGCTGACTATGCGGGCTAATCTGATGAATTGTCCACGCACTATATTTCTTTTGATGAACTGTGGGTGCTGGCTCGTGTATTCAGGAAAATTGTTTTTGTATGTGTTTTTCCTGCATACAGTGGAGCTGAGTAGTAAAGTATTCAGGTCTAGACAAATTTCAGTGTCTAGAAAGTTGATTTTGGAGCCCTGGGAGGAACTCCACAAAGGGATCCAGTTCCTGGACCGGACCGTTCCATACGAAAAAGACATCATCAATATAACGTTTGTAGAGGAGAACATGTTCATATCTAGGCAGCTTGGTGAGAGAATCTGCTTCCCTTATTGTTTGCAGGCTGATGTTAATAATAATCCTTTTTTATTAGATTTTGAATCTCTTGAACCTATGGAAGACTCCATTCGTTTTCAATCACACAGGCTGAAAGACCTAAAGGCACTTCTGTTCTCTTTAGAGAGACTTTTCATAGCCTTTAAAAATACACAAATTGATATTTTTTAATTGACCTGCTGCTTGAATAAAAATATTGTTCCCTTAGGCTTACGTTTTGTTAAATTTCCCAATAATCTGACTAGTATCTCCACACTTTACAAGGATTTAGTTACTCTATATAATAATACAGGATTACAAGTTGTTGCCTTGTTGATTAAACACAAAGAATCTCTATTAGCTGATCTAAAAGCTGATATTCTCTTGCTACACTCAGAAGTTGTTTCTCACCCAGACTTTCAAAATTTGCTCCATATCTTCAATGGCATTCAACCCAGACTAGACATGCAGCCACAGTTATACATCGTAAAAAGCAAAAACTGCACAGAGATTTCTCCCAGTACCAAAACAATAGAGCCTATCCTCTCAGGTCTGAATCTAATTTTAGATTCAGTTTTTGTAACAACCCTTTTAATAAGTTTCCTGCACAGCACTTACAACATACCTCTCATAATCCTGTCTTCTCTCATTCTGTTAATAGGTCCTTCAGAGCTTCTTCTCATTCTTCCTCTCCTACTTTCTTTGATAACCAGGTCCAAGCTTTTTCTCATTCTAACCCTGTCTTTTCTCAACCTATTACTAATGTTTCTTCCAATCACCCTATTACTAATGTTTCTTCCAGACATCCTGTCTCCTTCCATGTTCCTCCCCCTCCGTTGCAGTCTCCCCAGACTTCCATTCCTCCCTTTACACATTCTACTTCCCCTATCACCACCACTCCCTCCCAGTCTATGTTTCATTCAGACCATCTTAATTCAGTATCCATTCCTGTTACAGACCCTTTGGTTTCCTTGGATCTTCCTGTTCCCCTTTCTGATAATTCTGTTCCTTTTGAAGGAGCCTCTTTTTTATCCCCAAAAACTACCAGGGGCAATTCGAGAGGGAAACATCAGAGCTACAAGTTGCACTTACACGTACAGAACCAGAGGGAGCCTAATGAGAGAGAAAATACAATCTCTATCAGAGAATCACATTTCCCCACGTCAGCCGGAGAACGGACACCTATACACTCAGAGGATGGATTGTCTGTCCCCCACAGGTCACCTGAGAAGGATATACCCTCGTTGAATACCCAGCTCTACACTTTCTCCTCAGAGGTGTTTAATCTCACTAATAAGGTATTTTCCCTGCATACCCTTTCTGTTTTAAAAAAGGGCTTTACCTTCATTCCAGCCCAAAGAGCAGATTTGCCTTCTCTTTTGATGGACCTAAGATTTTTTCTTAGGAAACTTAATTTAAAGTTAATTTGTGAGAAAGACTCACAGTTAGATAAAGACTTAGCCAACATCAACATTAAACTACCACTAAAAAGCAGTTTATACAATCCTCCCCTTGTTAACACTTTGCAGTTCTTTCTAAAACTATGTGAGAGTGACTTCAGATATTTATTAAGCACTCATTGTTCTCAGAGGTGGTTTAACTTATCCAAAAATGAACTTTCAGCACTTAAAGATTTCCACAATGACAAAACACTCAGGATTATGTCTGCAGATAAAGGAACTGGGATTGTGCTCATGGAGCAAGATAAATATGTGCGTACCCTAATGGAAGATTTGAAAAACAATTCTTATTACTTGCCGGTTAATTTGCAAAATGTAAATCAGGCCTTCAAGCAAATAGATAAGGAGTTGAATGCACTTTTTAAAACTACATGCCATTTCCTCAGAAGAGGCTGATTTCATGTCAGTTCCTAACCCACAGTTGGGAAAATTCTTTGGTATACCCAAACTACGTAAAGACAGAGTTAATCCTCCTTTTAGACACAGGAGAACCAAAACTGAGAAAATTTCAGAATTCCTTGACTGGTCTCTTAATCCTATAGTACAGAAGTCTCAGTTTTATATACATGATTCTTGGGATTTCCTCAACATTTTATTCCAGCATCCTCCTACGTCCAATAATGTTTTACTTGTGACTTTGGACATTGAGGCACTTTACACCAACATACTGCATGATACAGGCATTGATCATCTGCATTCCTACTTATCACAAGCAACTACTTTTACACCAGAAAGGATTAACACTTTTTGTACACTTACCCGGATGGTTCTGGAAGGAAACATTTTTCATTTTAATGGCTCTATCTACCAACAAATTAAAGGAGTAGCTATGGGGTCAAAGATGGCCCCAGCTTTTGCGAATTTAGTTCTTGCAGCTTGGGAAATTAACTCCCTCACTTTACTTCCTGACTTTAAATTCGTAAAATTATACAAGAGGTACATTGATGATGTGTTTTTTGTTTGGGAGGGTAGTAAACAGAGTTTACTTACATTCCTAGATACAATGGTAGAGTCTATTCCTTTCCTGAAATTTAAACTGGCTTCCTGTGGTTCACAAGCTACTTTCTTGGACACTCGCGTTTCCATTGATCCAATTGACCACTCATGGATATCCACTCTGTACAGAAAAGAAACTTTTAGAAATAATTACTTAGACGTTACCAGTATGCATCCGCTTTTCATGAAGCGTAATATGGCTAGGGGGCAGTTCATATGCATTTCTCGGTTGGTCAGTAATGATGATATGTTCAAAAGTGAGTGTTTGCTCTTAAGCCTTTGCTACTGGATAGGCATTATCCTAGTAATCTTTTGGATGAACGTATTGCAGAGATTTCAGAAGCCAGATATGTAAAGTTCCCTCCTATTGTTAAAAAAAGGTTTTGTCAAAAAAACTAGTTACCAACTCTGATATTTCTGTGGATGTTCCTCCTGGAGTTGAGTCTTTGGCTACTGTTTCTGCTGGCTCTGGAACTAATTCACACTCATCCCATAGGGGTTTTCAGGTTCCTGTTTTGGCCCCTACAGACATTATCTCTTCTGATACTCAGTCACCACCTTCTACACAGTCGTCAGTAAATGATAATCTTCGTGACTGGACAGTAGCCTTTCCTATTCCCATGTGTAGAGACTCTGCTAACATCAGATCTATTATTAATGCTAACTGGAATATTTTAACTAATAGCCAAGAAGTATCTAATAAACTATATGTAGCACCTATTTTTTATTTAAAAAGTCTACATCACTAAGGACTTCATTTGAAAATAGAGATACACCCTTTCTAACTGATCAACCACAATCAGAAGAGTCATCACTAGGCATGTTTGCTTGTGGGCATTGTGTTGCTTGCCCATTTATATATAAGGGTACCTTGTTTACATTTAAGCATAACAATTTTGCTTTACACTTTCAAAAGCATTTTGACTGCAAGTCCACTAATGTTGTTTATGCTGCGGTGTGCAATACTTGCCCAGCATTCTATATTGGCAAAACTTTGAGATTTTTTTCCTCCAGAATCAAAGAACATTTGGCAGCGGTTAGAAATGGAGACTCTAGAAATGCTTTATACAAACACAGTTTGTTATGTAATAACTTTAGTGGTTTCAAATTCTTGATTTTACAGGATGTTCATAACTTCTTTGGTGAAGTTAATATGCTTTTGGAATTTAAGGAACTTAAGTGGCAGCTGAGACTTAATGCTGACTCTTCTCCGGGACTGAATGAATCCTTAAACATTAAATGCGCCCTTAAGTGGTTACGCTAAATTATTGTTTTATGTCCTCTTGCATTTCTGTATAGTCATTGTGTTTACTTGAATATTTTTACGCTTTTATTTTTTTAGGGTTTTTATACTTTTCTCGGTGTTATAAAGGTTCACATTTGTTTGGGTTTCCTATATACTCATTTTTAATATGCATATTACTTTTTGCTGTTCACTTATAAGTTTCTAATAGGCATTTTACACTTGACATTTATTACTTACTTATTCATTAGCTGGCTCCACTTGTCACTCACTGAATAGAATGTTTGTTAATTATACATGAGCATTGCTTCACACTGATTGCTTATATGCTGATTCTTGGTTATCCACCTACTTTTTCTCATATAAATATCTGTATTTTCACTTTCATTAACTTGTCTGAAGAAGTCCTAGTTACCAATAAAGGGACAAAAGCTTATCACTGGCTCTTCAGTTTTTTAGTCTGAAGTTTTTAAGTTATTTATATATATATATATATATATATATATATATATATATATATACACGCACACACTATATATATATATATATATATATATATATATATATATATATATATATACACATACATACATACACACACTATATATATATATATATATATATATATATATATATACACACACACACACACACACACACTATATATATATATATATATATATATATATATATATATATATATACACACATATACACGCACACATTTTATATATATATATATATATATATATATATATATATATATATATATATATAGTTAGAATAATTAAGTGGCAGAAACGTACAAAGTGCAGCACACTGCAAAAAAATGACTTTGTGCTGACTTTTAATACATACTGATTTGTTTATGGTCTGTAGCGGTGATTTGTTTTTATCATCTATTGTTCTCAGTGGGAACCACAACTGTATGATTATTTGACTGAATGAATATTCAGCAAAGGAAGTATTGTGTCCTATTCTAAAAATATGTCAACATTCTTGTGAAGAAACTGGTCTGAAGTTTTTGCTGACAATTTGATTGGAACAATGCATGGACTGAACCTTCTCAGAAAAATGTTAATGAAGAAATACCAGTAAGAATGACTTTAATTTTGTTATGATAGACATATCATCTACCTCTGTAAAAGTAGACAGTTTTCAGTCTTGTATGTAGTAATAAATGGAGCTGAAATAACCAAAGGGTATAGTGAAGGTGAAGATCAGTGCTAATCTGAGGTGGACAGTAGAATTTAAAAGAACAACATTAAAACACATTTTCTCATTCAGGTCACTCAAAGGCTTTAAGAGAAGTTAAAAAGACAAAGAAAATATGGCCAGTTGGAAATAAATAAATTGAGTAGTAGATAATGTGTTTGCAATAATATACAAGTACTATATATATATATATATATATATATATATATATATATATATATATATATATATATATATATATATTAGACACATATTTATTCATGTTCCCAATCTAAAAGTTTACAGCCACAAGTCTGACTTTTTACCTGGTCTCTAACACACCAATCCCCAAACAAAAGTCTTGAAATGAAGCTGCAAGCTCTTCTTTCACCAGTTCTGAGCTAAGGTGCTGTCTTGCAGCTGGCAGTCGTCCTCTGAGTTCCTCATTTACTTTAGGATTAGCTGAAAATAACAGCAGTTTTATTAATCAATATAAAGGCAATGTGCTTTAGTCAATAAAGCATTCAGAGTGTATATTGCTCAAAAAGGTTAATAATTATTACAGTCTTTTAATAATAGGTTCTTGTAGTACTGCACAAAGACAAGTCGGTCTTTAATAACCTTGGGCGTAGTTTAAAACATGGCAGATGGCCTTATGTGACTAACAAAATAGTAAGCTAAATCATAATTTTATCTCTTCACTACGTACAGTCACTTTTCTTCATCATTTACACAGCTAATGAATGCTAGCAATTAGCAAAATGTAATCCCATTGCACAATCATTTTAATGCTTTTAGCACTCAGAAAAGTAAACACCAAATTAATACTGTTCAAGCCATATCAGATCCTAGTTAGCAGGAAGCAATTATAGTTCAGCTCCTCAGGTGTAATTAAATGATTGGAATGATTTAGTTCCATAAATGCAAGTTAATTCATGAGCAAGCAACAAATAGACTGGGAGCAATTACCAGATACATTCACAGTCTCAACCAAACCTTCATGTAACTCGTATAAGAAAATGCTGTCCTCTGGTGGAAAGAACAATAAACTCATTCTGTGCAAAGGTGCAGCAGCTGAAGGAACTCTAGCATGCTCATTAAAACATGAACCTAATTTTCTAAAGATTTTCAGATGACAGATGAAGCACACTAATACAAAGAAATTCATTGAGGCACCTGGAAAAGTAGTTTGTTAGCAGAATAAATACTGAATCAAAAGTGAAAGTAAACATCCAAAAAAGCATGTACATTGTATTTTTATTTCATCTTGTATAAGAAAAGTAATATTTAGCATGCAACTCACCACAAAAAAAAATTGAAATACTTCATGCAGCTTGCATAAGTAGTAAAAATAACTTCTACATTTCAAAAGCAAAATTAATTTTTCAGAACTGTCAAATCATAAAGCATGAACTAACAAACATACAATTACCTAATAATGCAGTTTTTTTTTCTTAACACAAGGTTACAATGCTAATTTTTAAAAGCAGAAAACACTGAGTCATAATTTACAGCTAGTTTATTACCATATATACTTAAAATACTGTTACTCCAAAACTCACTCACTTGCTTTATTTTGGAATAATGGCAGAGTAGTCCTAATTGTTCTACACTAATGCCTGCAAAACTTCACCTTTAAGCTAGAACTAGCAAATAGCCTATTTTGATAATCATAGTTATAAAGTGTTACAGTATAGCTTGTGTCAGAAAACAAACAAAAAAGTGACCACCTCAAGACCACACAAATTCAAAGGAGGACAGCCAGTAACTGAGGAATCAATACTTAACTAAGGATTTCTGGAGGAGATAAAAACATTATTATAGAAATACTGCACAGTCTGTGTGCGGGTTATGCTAGGTTTTAAACAGTGTGATACTGGTTTTATTTCCAAAGTGAAACTGACTTAAATCCTAACATAAACAAATCCCAAGTCATGAACTAATAACATACAATGGCATCTCATTGTACTTAAGTATATTCAGTGAATGTCTTATAAATTGGTTGGTAATTTTCACTGATTAGGGTTGTTGTACATAATATCTGGTATAGCCATTGATACTCAACAGTTTTTACTTATGGATGCTCTCACTCTGCAGGTGTTTGAATACGGTATGAAGTACTGTTAATTACATTAATAATGAGCTACTTTATTAACATACTGAGTGGGGCACAGCTAGTTTGAAGGCTTTTGGATGGCTCTTCTTAATGCAGTAGGCAACCTTAGTTATCTACTGTTTTCTGGACAAATTTGATTCAGGACCAAGACTGATGTTAAAACTCTAAGTCTTGTGCTGTGCTGAAGGAGTTCTTTACTGCTATTTGCAGTGTGGAGAATAGGGTTACTATTGGGGTAAAGTTTGATTTTGTATTTGATCTGAAACTGGATAAGCTTGAGGGTGGAATTTCATGTTACAGTGAGATAGGAATTAAGTAGAAATATGGCAAATTTAAGTTCGGTAGAATTTTGGACATAAAATGGAAGAAGGTGAAGAAGCAGATTACATTTCCCTACTACTAAGATTGCCAGACTAGTAGGTTAGCTACACTGCTGGTGGATTTCCAGAGTGCAGAAAAAGTTGAGACAGTACACATCTGTAATGTACGAAATCATGGAATGGTTTTAGTAAGTGAGCTGGGGAAGGAGAAAGTAGTTCAGAGGTAGAAATGAAGCACATGGAAATGGAAATGTGTCAGTAGAGATGATTACAAAGTATGGTCAAACAGGTGTTGGAGAGCAACAGAGGAGAGAATGGATGGATACGATTAATGGAATCAATGAAATGGGATCATGGAGAAAGAGCATCATGGGTTATAGGAGGGAAGAAAGAAGATCCACGCAGGATAAGATTAGGCAGAGATACTGCTCTACAGAAATCACAAATGAAGAAGGGCAAGACTGTTATGGAACAGGCAGGAAACAAATTAAGACTAGATGAAATAATGCATTTAGGAAACTCTCAATTTATAACAGTGTTGTTAATTGGAGAAAGGAGTGTCAGATGCAAAAATGCTTGCTTGAAAACTGAAGGACTAAAGGCAGGCAGCAAGGTCAAGTATGATGACACAGGAGACAAACCTTATAGTCAAGAGTGTAAACAATATGGAGGAATTCAGAAGTTTCAAAAGTATGTGGCGCAGACCTGTAGATGAGTACAGGGCAGTTATTAGGTACTAAGGATGACTGTTAAAACAAGAAGAAGAGACAGAAGTGGATAGGACAGGGAAAGGTATTTGACATTTATTAAATATATGAAGTGACGGGAGGTAGGAGGTTCAAACAGATTTTTCTGTTTAATTTTGTGAAGTGATAGGAACAGAAATTTGTGAGATGCTGAATGGCATGCTGAACGTGGTATTAGAAAAAGGTGTAAGCCTGGAATAGACGAAGGTGGCAATAGTTGCAGTTTTATCTAAAACAAAAGTGCAACCCAATAGATTCTACATTTCTGCTCCATATTTCTTTACAGTGTCAATGTTAAATTGTATGAGAAGGTACAGGCGGGCTAGGCTTAAGAAAGTCATACACAGGCTCCTGGAACATCCACAGATGGGATGTGCAAAAAGGTAGTCCTTCATGAATCATTAGCACTGTGACAACCGTGCCCTGGCCCAGCAATCAAGGAGCCTCAATTCTCACCACTAACACCAGAGAGGTCATCTCGTAGAAGAGGGAAAGGATAACTAATATATACAGTAAAGTACAATTTCCCTTAAGTGCACACAGAGATCACAGTCAGTCTGAGGCTGGATGCTCCCTTGCTCACCAGGTCCCCGATAAGACTCCCCACTGGCACAGCTATAGGGTCCAGGTCTCAGCCTAGCTGGGCAAGCTAAAACCTCCAGTACCCTCTCTGTCCAACCAGTGCTTCATGCCCCTGCCAAGTAGCTGACACAACACACACACACTTTGAGATAAGCATTTATAAAACTTCACAGACACTCCTGGGAAAGGTTGACACAGATTCTCCAGCTGTGCCCCTTTACCCAGACTATACGGTAGTAATCCCTGCCACTACCCAACTAATAATATCAGGTACTAAAAGGCCCTTAAAATGGTGTCCAATTATTACTGTGTAATATTATTATCCAATGGTAGTATGACTAACAGTCAAGGCTTACTTTAGAGTGGCCTATTACAATAACCTCCATAAATATGCAATGTACCCTAGAGCTTATCTCTACACAAACCAGCCACAGGTAGAAGGTTTTAAAAATATTTAATAATAAATAATTAAAACACAAGACAAAACTACTACACCACAGAGATATCTAACAGTTTACAGAACACACAGAAACTTAAAATAATACAGTATGACAGGTCTGATTTCAAAGAAAAATACCTAATTAATCTTTACTAGCTTTAACTATTCCAACAAGAAATCACAGTGCTAAAACTTACATGTGAGCATAAGGCAGAGTGCTGAGTTAGGTATCCAAGATCAAAATGCTTTCAGTCTCTTGTGAGAAATAGTATTTAAACATTACTAACAAACATGCCTCTAAGGCCCTCCCAAATTACATCATTTTTGACACTTAGTCTGGAGTTCACAGGCCACAAACTACATTATTTAGCAATCTAACACCTGCTCAGAAACTTACAACAATACAAGTCATTTCACATGTATATTCTAACAGAAACCAGAGCAATAAAGCACATTCCACATCTAAATTCTGGTCATAAACTTTAGCCTTAAATCAATGGGCATTAAACCTTCACCCAGATGCACTGGAACCAAATTCTAACATGAAAGGGTCACAACATGCTTCACTGGTCCAGTAGAGTGCAATGTTGTCACATATTTTGCAGTTCCACATTTCACCGTATTCTTTTACACTCAAGAAACATGCCTGTATTTTACATTTCTTTACAAATGCCAGAATTATATATCAAATTCTATTTGACTAGACTGGCAGCCTTCGCCCATCTCTACCCAGTCGTCACAGGCACCTATTGTTAAATTCTGTGGCATACAGACAGGGAGACACAGAAAAGTGGGAATAGTTCAAATGGATGTACAAAAGGTGTTTGGCACATCATTTGGGAGTTCTGACTTTTGTACTTTGTTTCAGGCAGTTGGGGGGGGTAATTTTGAGGAGAATAAAAACATTATATCAAGGCCCTTGGATATGGATAATGTGTAAGTATCCAGCAGATGCAGCTAGGTAGGGCGACAGTTCAGGGTATCTGTTTTCCCTTCACTTTTTACCTTGGTTATGGAAAAAGAAGTGCAGGGACTTGCAGACTTGATTTCTGGAGCCTTTTGGGAAGACTGTAAACATGCTTGCAATTGAGAGCAAAGGTAGATGGTGGTGTCTCTTACTCTGGTTAGATACTTGGTGGTGGTGGTTAGGAGCCAGTCGTCCAAGTACGGAAACACCCGGAATCCTAGACGCCTCAAGTGAGCCGTGACTACTGCCATGCATTTGGTGAACACTCTGGAGGCTCTAATGAGACCAAGGGCAGACCTCGGAATTGGTAATGACTGGCTCCCAGCCGGCAGCGTAAGTGACACCTGGACCGCCTGTCCATCTTTATATGGTAGTATGCATCCTGGAGATCTATTGAGCACATCCAATTGTCTTTCCACAGAAAGACAAGTATTGACTGCAGTGTCAACATCCAGAACTTTGATGTTTTTTACGGACTTGTTTAGCCTGCTGAGATCCAGAATGGGCTTCCAGTCCCGTCTCTTTTGGAACTAAAAAGAACCTTGAGTAAGTTTGGGATCCCATTTGGTCTGCGTGGACGTTTTGGCTGACTTTCTTCTACCAACCTTTGTACCGCCAGGGTTGCCTGGTCCCTCTGACTGGGTGGAACATCTGGGACTGAACTTTTCTCTAAGGGAGGAGAGGAAAAGGGTATACAGTAGCCTCTGGATATGATCGCTTGTACCCATTTGTCTTTTGTTATTTTTAGCCAGGCTTTTGGGTACAGTGACAAGCAACCCCCGACTGCCTCCAGAGGTGGACAGATGGGCCTCCTTTCAGGAGCACTGAAAGGGCGTACCAAGGAATGTATCCCTGTCGCCTTGCCACAAGGTTGGTGTCTTCCATTGTTATGTCCCCCTCTGCCCCTGGGGGAAGAATCACCATGTGCATCCAGAAAAGCTCTCTGGGACTTGCAGAACCACACCCCCCCCTTCTGGCCTCTGGGGTAAGGCCTGGTAGGAAGGGAAAAATGGACTCCCAACAGCAGAAAGAGTCTTTCCCTCTAGCTCGGACCTGGTCAAAGTCTCTTTCACTTTCGGCCCGAATAAGGACGAACCATCAAAAGGGGCATTGATAAAGGAATACTTGAAGGGTTCTGCAAACTCGCACAAGCGCATCCAGGAATGCCTCCTTAAGGAGATTTGTGTACCGGTGCCCTACTCGCTCCATTGGCCGCATAACAGATAAGACACATGGAAGAGTTTACCACGGAATTTAAGGTGGAAAGCTGAAAGGTCACCTTGTCTGAAACTCCCGCAGCTGTTAAACCTTGGAGGGTATCACCTAGCTCTTTCAGGTAATCCCTCTCAAGCCTCGTAAAATGCGTCAAATAGTTCAGAGACCTAAGGGTGAAGGAAACCGAAAATATACACTTTCTGTATCTGTCCATCGTGCAAGATTCTTTATTCGGTGGATGGACAGATGAAGAAGTCTCAGAGAATTCCTTTTTGGTGACTGCCACCACCACCACAGCATCTACCAGTATACCCTTTGTGAGGAACTCTTTATCAGAGTGCACTGTAATAAATTTGGCCTCCTAGGAACAGGCTCCACAGACTATGGAGAGCCCCACGCCTTCCGACTGACTACATTCTGGAGTTAGTCGAAAGGCGGAGTCACCCAAGAGGTGGAGGGGTGAGACCCGAAAACCTCCAGGTACACAGACTCATCCTCAGAAAGCTTGATAGAATTCCAGCCACCTCTCTGTTTAAGGATCTCTAGGATGTCCACACAGGAGACATCCTCAGAGGGTGACCGTGGGGACCCTCCTTAATCATCGATGTCCATGTCTGAAGTGATGGACTCCTCAGGGGAATCTAGATGTTTCTTCTTACATAACCTCTTCTGATAGACCTCTTCAGAGGGGTACTCAGGAAAGGTTTTGGAGGAGATGGTATCGCCCAGTGGGGTATCCTGGGACTTCGGGTCCACACCTGGGAGGGAGAGATGATAAAGACACAAACTCTAGTGCTTTAGGGGTAAGAGTGTTTGGATCAGACAGTGGAGCCATCTGGGGTGACAGTACACTCCAAACAAATAAAGCCAGCAGCTGTTGGTACCAAAGTACAGATAATTTATTACATGATAACTGAGAGACAAATCCCTCAGATGTCAGATATACAATACAGACCGGTTTCGGCTCGACAGAGCCTTCCTCAATGAAAAAAATTTTTTAAATGTCTGCTCACAAAAGCTCCAAACACAGTATATATATTGGCAAAAACCAATCACAGTAAATAATTAGCCAATCATGATTAACAAGTCACAATTGGTCATTAAGACCAGGTGGAAACATTGCCCCAAGTTTTATTATCCATTTCCTCTCTTTGGAAGTCAGCAATTCATGCCACTTTGTTTTATCCTGACATTTACCCTTGATGTAATCAATAATGCAAAACATAAAACTAGCTGTAGTATGTTTTAAACTATGCTTATATAGTGCATTATTACTACGCTTGTTTTTAATATCACTGATGTGTTCGCCAATTCTAAGACGGAATGCCCTAGAGGTCTGGCCCACATAAAACGCAGAACAGGTACAGGTCACTAAATATATAACCCACCCAGAACTGCAGTTGGCCCAAAAATTGATCTCAAAAATGTCAGGTGTATTCTGACTGCTAAATTCCCCAATATGTGGAACCTTGTTACAAAATTTACAGTGGCCACATGGAAAACATCCAACCACTGGAGCCCCTGTAAGAGTTGATTGAGTATAAACTTTGGAATCAGGCAAAGACTTCTTATAATGACTCAAATGTGACCCAATAGTGCGTCCCCTTTTGAAAGAAAAAGAACATCTGTCCCTAAGAAAATTATGCAATCTGTTATCCGCCAAAAGAATATTCCAATGTCTATCGATAATTTTCATAAAGCCTCGAGTATTGCGTCCATAAGAAGTAACTAACCTGAGCGGTTGCTGCAACCCATCTCGGTTATGATCTTTATAACGCAATAAATCAGTTCTGTCAAATTTTGAAGCCCACTGTTTAGCCATATATATTGTCCCTGAACGATACCCCCTATCCTTAAATCTGGCGGCCAAGTCATCACTGATCTTAGCATAAGACCCTTGGTTGGAACAAATTCTCCTAGCTCGTAAAAACTGAGACTTAGGAATATTCCGGATGATATGTTGTGGGTGGAAGCTGGTGGCATGCAATAAAGAATTATACTCTGGAAATTTCCTGAATAGGGTAGTAGAAAGAGTATTGTCCATATTCCTATGAATTTCAACATCCAAAAAAATTATTTTGCACCTGTCAAAACTTATCTTAAATTCAATACCCCATATGTTGTTATTAAGATAATCAAGAAATTCCATAAGATACTTGTCATCAGCCTTCCACACCAACCAACAATCATCCAGATATCGACGCCACATATCCATTTCACACATGTAGATGTTATGGCTGGCGTCATAAATTATAATCTCCTCGATATATGCCATAAACAAATCTGCATAAATGGGTGCAAAAGATGCACCCATAGCAGTTCCCTTAGTTTGCCAAAAGCATTTATTCTGATAATAGAAGATATTGCTAGTTAGCACATATTCCGTGAGACAAACCAGAAAAGTGTTGAAACCTGGTTTGTATAAATCAGATCTAACCAACCAATATTCTAATGCTTGTAGGCCTGCCCAGTGTGGAATGTTGGTATAGAGGGACGTAATATCAAGGGTACATAATAGCCATTCGGGCTCCAATTGAATATCACCAATAATATCCAAAAATTGTGTGGTGTCTTGGATTCGAGCTCTAATCAACCCTAATAAAGGTTTCAAATAGAAAGTCAGATATTCCGATAAGGGTTCCGTCAAGGACCCATGTCCAGAAACAATTGGTCGGCCAGGGGGATTACTAACATTTTTATGTATTTTGGGAAGCATATAGAGATATTGTTTTGGGGGCGACACCATCAATTGTTCCTTGGTAGCCTGTTGGATTATACCCTCCTCTACTGCTGATGTGAGAAACTCATCAATCTTACGCTGTAAATTGGAGGATGGATCCAAAGGCATGGCCATATAGTGGTCTCTATTCCCCAACTGTCTCATAGCCTCCTGATCATAAGAATCTTTATCCTGAATCACCACAGCCCCACCTTTATCTGACTGTGTAATCACCACATTTTTATTTTGAGCTAACTCATCCAAACTACACACTTCATCCCTGGATAAATTGTTGTAAGACAGAGGAAAATCCTTATAGTGATAGTGTAGATCATATAATACATTCCTTTGAAAAACACCCACCAATTGAGTCATAGGTGGACTAAAAGATTTCTTAAATCTAAACTCATGAGATTTGTCACTATCACTATCAGCAAATAACAGTTTTAGATTTAATAATCTACAAAAGTTAACCACATCCAAGGCTAAAGACTGTTCAGGTACAAAAACCGGGACAAAGTTCAATCCTTTATTTAATAATAAACTCTGTGTAGTAGTTAACTCAATAGAAGAAATGTTATGAACATTGGAATGGAACATTACTGTGCTGTCATCAGTTTCAATAATGCCTCCATGCTTTGTTTTGGCGTATCCTTTCCTATGTTTCCTTCGCGTCTGTAAGTGCGGGAGGGTGTGACAAATTGTCACGTTTTGCATTTGGCAAAGCATCAGACTGGTTCTCCTCAAATTCCCCTTCTGTATTGGATGAATTTTCATCACCTGAAGTAAAATTAGAAGATTCAGAAGTATTCTTAAGAACTGATTTAGGTCTTTTTCTTTTTGGGGTAGAAAATCTCTTAATCCCCCTATCATACTCTCCAGGTACCCTAAACGAAACATTTTTGGAGCTATCAAAAGGTTTCCTCTTTTCGTAGTCCCCAACATCTCTAAAAAATTTTTTAATCTTCCTCTAGTACCAATTCCATCTTGGAGATCTGATGTAAGTTTTTTAATCTGTGTTGAAAAAGAGTCACAAGTTTCAAACTTGCTAGCATCAACACATATTGTTTCCAGATCTTTAACCCCTTTCTGTACTTTCCGTTCATAAAAAGCTGTTAATGCATCAACAAACTTAGAACTAGCCAACTGTTGAACCTGTCCCCAATCTTCCAATAATTTGTCGTCAATATCAGAGACCAAAGGTTGCACCTTAACTCTAAGGCCCGGTGATGTTTTACGTTGATATGCTTTAAATAAACGTAAGTGCCAGACATTAGTCCTAACCATTCTCATGTTTTTACTAAGTAAACCAAAAAACATGTCACATTCACTATTAGATGCACTAGAAGAAGGAACATGTGTAGAACCCAATGGGCCCAAACCAAAAACCGATAAATCATCCATATCGGATGCTAACCCCTGAATAAGGGGTGATAATGCCATGATTTGATGCAAAGGACTTGATCACTCAAAAAAAATTATATATGTATGTTCTTTATAAATAACCACTATTACAATACAACCACCACACCAGCATCAGAATAATCAGGGGTATCCACCAATACCATCAACAACACTTCATTGATGTAAGGTTCGGACCTGTTCATATACAAAAACAACCAAAAAAACCTAATACCATAAACAGTCATGAAGCACGTAATTTTGGGCTTCACACTGTGTATAGGTTTAATGAATATAAACATTCATTAGTCTATACAAATACAATAAGCAGCCAAAGATCAAAATAATACACTGCGTATTTGCATAGGCAAAATATGTTAAAATGCAATGAACAATAAGTCCAAAACCCTAATTCAAATATCAGAAAATAAAAAAGAACCCCAAAAATTTACTGAAATGTGATAGTGAAGTGGTCAAAATAATATATATATGCATATATATAAATATATATATATGTGACAGTACACTCCTCATGACCTTGAAAGCACCATGGCCCAGCTCCAAGGGAGCTCCCAGCTCTCAGGAACCAGAAGACTCCCCCAAACCAAGGCTGTGGACTCCAAGGCTGAAGTAGGCACTGAGCTCACCTGTGGCTAAGCCCCAAGAGGTAGATTCAGGTCAGACAATTGTCCAGTTTGACTCTCCTCCCTGGGCCCGATGGGGGAGCATCGGACCCTAGACTCCTCAAGAGATGGAACCGAGGAGGTCAGAGCGGTAGTCGGGACAGAAGATACTGGACCAGGTCTTGGCCCCAACATTTCCTCTACAATCGGATCCAAGCACTCTGGCTCCGAAGCCATAACATGGGTCGGAGGAGGAATCGATGAAGGGGGAAGTGGTGGTTGCCGGTCCCGAATCCTTCTGGGTCAGGGTTGACAGAATCTTGGCCAGCATCCGTAACAGCCTCTTGACCACCTGCTCCACATCGTCATCTGAAAGACTCCTGGAGGACCGAGAGGACGGGGTCTAGGATCTGACTGATTGCAGGATAGGCGAATGCAATACTGAGGAGATCAGTTCCAGAACTGGGGACCAACTCCAAAATGACTAGTGGAATTGAAGAGGTAGCTTTTTCAGGCCTAAAAGCCTTCAGGTCCATGGATGATTCTTTTGCCTGCTTCTTTGACAGTTCTGATGCTGGAGCCGTGGAAGATGATCTCTTTGAAGACTTCTCCGACCTAAGAGATTGAGACTGGTGAGAGGATTTGGAGGAACTCTGTTTCCCCTTCTAGCGCCTCAGAAAAAGGAACTTTCAACAATCCCCTTACAATCAACTTATTTTTTCTCTCCAATAACACTCTGCAGCTGAATGCATAGCAAAAAGAACATGACTCTTGCAGATGGACAGCACATAAACAATATACACAACTGGTGTGCCCATCTGTCAAGGACATTTTTTGGTTGCATTGATCACATTTTTTAAAGCCTGAGGGCTTTGCTTCTTTAGCATCTTTAGACATGACTAATCCACAACAAAGTCAACAACTAATAACTGTACCAACAACAACAAAAACTATTTTTTTTAAACAAACTACAATAAGGAGCAAAAAGTAGCCAGAGGAGAAGTCGCTAACTTAAATGACAGCCTCCTCACAGTCAGAGGAGAAGTCTCTAATTTAAACAACAAACTCCTCAGAGGAAAAAGGGAATGGGGAAGTTGGAAAGTGCTCTAATTTAAATGGGATGAAAGGAGCCCTCCAACTCAAATGGACTACCTAACAATAAGGAGATAGGTAAGCAAGATAGTTTTATGGCTTTGAAATAAGGAGAATTGTAGGTCAGGTGGTAGAGGAAAGTGATCAAGTGGTTTAAAGTTCAGAAGAGGAATACTGGGATTTTTGTATAGACTTGGGGAGGATGGCAGTGGAAAGGGAGATAGAAAGGCTACATAACAGAAAGGAAAAGGAAAGCAATCTCTCTAAGTTTGACAAGTGGTGAATTGAACAGTGTGATGCGACTGAAATTCTAGACAGCTGTATTCTGTGTAACATTAGCATTTATGACTACCATTGATGGCACAGAGCTCCTAAGTGAAGAAAAATGAGGGTTAGTGGAATGATTTCTCATGTTTGATGTGGAGTAGGAGAGAAGAAAGAAGATAGTTTACACATATGGTCACAATATGAGAGGAGTATGAAAAAGTCTGTTCCTATGGAAAAAGATCTAGAGAAAGGAAGGAAGAAGAAGACTATTTTGTGCACTTGGAAAAGTACAGAGAAATCACTGATGGAAGAGAGTTGGAATTACATATAGTGAATGGGTGGGTTAAGTTAGTCATTTGGCAAAACAGAAAATGGTGCGAGGAAACTGCATTTCAGACATGAGTAAGGAAAGGGTCAGAGGTTTGGGGTTAACAGGTATGGAAAACAGATAGAAAGTCAGCTGAGTAATGAGGTGAAGAAGGGGGGCAGTGAGGTTGTTGCTTATTTAGCTAGGAAACAGCAGAAATGTTTTTTGGAACAGTAGGTTGAGTTTTGGAGTACTTTCTTGCAGCCAGTATTTGCCTGACAATAACACATCTGCTCTCAGAAAGACTGAAAAATTATACTATATGTTCTAGTCCTACAAATTCTATTTTTCCAACCCTGCTATAACTTCTCTGTCAAAATGAGCTTCTTAAAAACTGCTTATATTAGCTAGCTTTATTCCTTCTGACAAGCTTAAAAGCCATTACAGACTTTACTTCTGCCACTTTAGCATTCAGGAAAAGGTAATTGTCAGGCTCACATGTCTAAGATTCTGCAGGTTTTCTTTGATAATATGAGAAAGTTAACTGCTGACCTTTCCTTCTTCTGACACCAAGGCATCACTGAATTTATTAGTATCCTCTGTCTTAGATAACCATTCTCTAAAATGTGCTCATGACACTGCTGATGCTGTTTAAGGCAGCTGCCACCTGGCTAGTGACAAGAAAATTTGTCCAGCTAGTTTCTCAGAATTTACCAAAGGATATCAGAGCCGAGATCCTGAATGCTCACCTGGATAAAAAGTGTTATTTGGTCCTTTGCAGAAGTCCTTAAAAGGGTGAAGAAAAAAGAAAAGTTAATTTGGGGGAAATGCAGATTCTACAACCCTTCTTGCTAGTATATAATAGAAACTATTCCTCCAGTTCAGGTTTGCTTTTCAGGAACCAGAATAAACACTGCCAGCAAGGCACAGGTAAACAAAATTTAGAAAAAAAAAATGGCAGGGCAACTCAAGAAAGGAGGGTCCTGCCAAACAGTGGATAATCTAAGAAAATAGAGTGACTATATGCCTCTTCATGTGCTTTCCCCTCCCCAGCCTGGTAGTCTCGAAATGCTTTACCAAGTCTAGGTCTTCAATTTATTCTGTGGAACCACACAACTTCAGACACTTGGGTTCCAAGAATTATTCAAAAATGTTACAACTGGCAGTGGGATTCCCTTCCTCTTTCTCAAGGGATTTCACTTCATCCAACCAATCAAACATCTTTCCTTCCTATTCTAAGCCAGATGCTGTACTGGGGCTTTAAAATCTTTTTCCTCTTAGTCCTGGGGGAACATATTATATTAAAGGATCTTCTTGGCGCCAAAGAAAGATGAAACCTGGCGTCCTGTCCTAGACCTTTCTTTCTAAACATTCACATCACATTCTAGTTCTCAAAGAATTTAGGCTCCTTTTTACATTTTTTTTTTTTTTTTGCTGCTGTTTCTTGTTTACCTTTCAGTTTTCAGCTTTTCCCTTTGGTTTGCTCCAACAGTATTTACAAAGTGCCTGGCTCCTTTAACCATGGCAGGTTGCAGGGCATTCACATTTTTCTGCATTTAGGTTGCCTTATGTTTACAGATTCTTTTACAAGTCATAAATAATCCTTGGCCTCTGTAAAAACATTTTCTCACTTTGGGTTTCCAGGTGAATATAGCAACATTTTCTCTCATCGATTTTCACAGGATATTGTTTATGGGATATCTATTAGACACATCCCTCATGTTGGCTTTTCTTCCTCAGGAAGGAATGGAATGATACAAGAAATAGTTTGATGATATTTCCAACCAGACTATGTTATCTTCCAGGTGATCTCAGAATTCTACATTTCATGGCTTCTACTCTTCAACAACTTCACATGGAGAATATTCAATGGTTCATGAAAATGGCTTGGAGCCAGCATCCTCGTTTATTTCAAAGTGCAGTGTTTGGGTTTATTAGAAAGTAGTTATTCTGGTGGATGAATTAATTCTCTCTTAATCCAGGTCTCCCTTTTTCACCTCCCACCTCTATTCAGTATATAACCACAGATACATCAGACTTTTCTTGTGGAGCTTTGTCCAAGGGGGATGATGAAAGCCTGCAGCCTCTGGAACAAGCAAGACAAGTTAAACCACATCGATGTCGAAGAAATGATGGCTCTAACCATTGTTCTTAAATTTCTAAACCGTCTTTGGACTACAGATCCTCTGCTTGTAATTACAATCTACACCACTGTGATGTGGTATATAAACAAGGGAAGCAGTTCCTTCCCCCTTTGCAGACTACCTGTGATAACCTGGAAATTTGAGACTTTGTTCAACTCGTTCCTCCCAGCTACCTAAATGTAATCAGAACAAAACATACTGCAGACAAGCTGAGTAGGACCAAGGCACACTTTCTCAAATGGAAACAGAGAGATTCTTGCAGGATTGTGTCCATCTGTGAAAAACTCCTTAGGTATATCTACTTGCCCCCAGCCACAACAATCAGTTAAATAAATTGTGCACCAAACTTCTTTGCACACAGGTCTGGAAGATAGATACCTTTCATTCCCATGATCAGGAATGTTCCTCTCCATCCTTCCTGTGATAACCAGGGTTCTTCTAAAGGTACAGAAGTCTCTAAGGATAATTGTGCTGACCCACTTTTGGCCAGGCATCGATGGTTCTCACTTTCTTTAAAAAATGGCCAAGAGTAAATACCACAAACTTCCTCAAAGAATGGGCTTATTCACTAAGACATGAGTTGTTTGATTCAGACCAACTTCAACTGATTGCCAGGATGACAGAAATTTAGTACCCTTTTTTTTATCTTATTTCTGAGGACATACAGCAAGGTATTATGGGAGGCAAAACAAACCTGCTACTAGGAAATCATACATTGGTAAGTAGAAAAGATTTTCTAGTTGGTGCCACGGAAAGAAAGACCCTATAAACATCAAGATTCCATGGTTTTGCAGTATTTGCAAGATTATCTTCTACTCCTTCTTACTTTTCTGTCAAGACTCACCTTTAGTCAGCCTTTGCTTGTTTGCCCTTTGACACCCATCTTTCTACCCTACCACAAGTGAAACAAGTTTTGAAAGGGTTTTTTTTAACATCCTTCCACCTAAAGGGCAGGTGGCTATTTTTTGTGATCTTATTTTTGTACTCCAAAAACAAAAATTCTTTTTGAACCTGCTCATGATACTATTTGAAGTTCTTATTAAGAAAACAGTGTTATTCACTGTTTTGACTTCTGCAAAACAAGTATGTGAGTTACAAGCGGTTATAGTTAAGCCTTCCCTACCTCATTGTTCACGGAGAAAGGGTGACATTGAGAACAGAGCCCTCTCTTTATACTTAAGGTCATTCCAGAGTTTACATAGAGCCAGGCAATTCATCTCCCCATTTTCTTCGTAGAACCAAAAAAAAAAAAATTCAGGGAGCAAGAATTTTGTAGGTTCTGGAAATTCACTGGTAATTTACATACTACATTGACAATCGTTGTCAAAACAGCATTTTTTTAAACGGCTGAGTCATGCTGTTGCTTTTTGTTATTTTCACCGAAACAAGACTTTTCCATACAAAATCAGGGCCCACTCTACAATGGCTTTGGCTACTTCTGTGGCTTTTTACAAAGGGGTCAACTCTAGAAATATACTAAAGGCATTAACAAAGACTACAAAGTAGATTCCTACTCTAGGTCTACAGCAAGCTTTACTAAGACTATTTTCCACGGGCTTCTGAACTCGTCTATCTTCATCCTCTATTTCTTTCTAAGCTTTGGTATTTCTCCCATATAGATTAGGCTAATGCAATGCAACAGTGATCTAATATAGCAATAACCCACGCCTGGGTGTGGGTAATGCTAAATTTACCCACGGTTGGCAAACAAAGCCAACCGTGGGTAAATTTACAATTACCCACACCCAGAAGTGGGTTATTACTATATATGACATTATTTAAGAAAAGAAACTATTACTTTTCTTAAATAATGGCATAGTATAATGCCTGTTTACTGCCCTTCCGCAGATGTCTGGCATCTGCGGCAGTTCTGATGTACTGCGCCTGCGCGGTACATCAGAGTTGTGAGCAAAAGCATGAGAGAAAGCAAGATCTCCGTTGCTTTTTAGTGTTCGCTATGTTAAATGAGTTTAACATGGCGAGACAGTTTAAAATAAGCAACAGAGATGTCCATTGCTTATTTTAAAACTGTCTCGCTATGTTAAACTCATTTAACATAGCTGAACACTAAAGCAACGGAGATCTTCTTTCTCCGTGCAAACACTGTCTCGCTATGTTAAATGGGTTTAACATAGCGAGACAGCTTTAAAATAAGCAACGGACATCTACGGTGCTTATTTTAAAGCTGTCTCGCCATGTTACACGCATTTAACATAGCGAACAGTGTTAAATCCGAGTTATACTAATGGAAAAAAGTCCGGCAACCGGACCTTTTTCCATTAGTATAACTCGATTTACAACGGGCACGCTGGCCAATCAGCGTGCACGTTTTGGGGGGGTCATGGTATAATGATGAATATAGTTTAGTTGCATAATTAAAATTTTACCATAACAGATATTCAAATTGATCACTGTTAAATTAACATCACACTCTATCCCTCCATACCCCTCTTTTTTAACTATTTTTAATCCAGGATGTGACATTTTTTTTATTATTGCTGCTCTTATTTGGCAGAGAAACTAGCCTCCTTCTTCTGTGGCAAGAACATTTTCACATTCTTGTGTCCTAGACATGGATTCTCTACTGCTTTCCTTGAGCTGTGCAGGAGCTATGGAGAATGGAAGGAGCCTTAAAGTTTTGGAGGCTGAGCAGATAGTCCAGTACTTGACAGGGTATTCCATATAGCTTAGGTTACTGCAACAGTGATCTATTCAGTCTACTGCTGGAACAGCACAGCGGTACAGGACAACAGTCCATTAAAGACAGGAAGGATGCAAAGACTGAAGAACCCATCCTATTCTGACAAGGATGGAAGAAAGTTTGCCTTCACCTTACTCCTGAAAAGTGGATGTGCTCTTATCCCCCTCAAGCCATACAGTCTGTATATGTCATAGCAGTTTCACTGCATAAGAATTGTGTTTAAAAAACCACAGGAACAGAAGTTAGTGGAGTGACTGAGAACAGCTCAGCCACAAATCTACTTACTCAAAAAGGCCTCTTTCCTGGCCACAGGAAATCAGACAAGAGAGCCAACTGCCAACTCTCTAGGCAAAACAAGCACAGACAGGAGTTTGGACTCCACTAAAGCTAGTACAGGCAGCCCCTCTGGGTTTCCAAATGGCAAACAGGATGATACCTCAGGATATTTGGGTTTGCTCAAGAGATGATGAAAGTTTTGGAAGAAAAGAGGGGGATCTGTTTCTTCTAAAAGAGATCAGTTATCCAAATGTGAGAGATCTTACCACTAAGAATTTGAGAGTCCAGACTACAGTATTTGAGTAAGTCTTTGAAGAGCAACATTAGACAACATTTTCTGCAGACCCAGGCTCAATCATGTAGCCCTAACCACAGCATCCCTACAATTCAAATCACAAATGACTAGTCAAGTCAAGTCAAGTCAAAATTTATTTATATAGCACCTTACAAGCAATAAATGCCACCAAAGTGCTTTACAAAACAATAATGGAAACAATAAATAACATATAACATAAAATATAGCTAAAAATAACAATAACATAAAACAAACAACATTAAAAATCATATTACCTCATTAAAGGCCAGTTCATAAAAATAAGTTTTAAGGTTTTGCTTAAAAATTGTCACAGAAGAAGACTACCTAGAAGCCAAGTGAACACGTGGGCACAGTGTCTGAAAGTGGCCCTCCTTGTGCCTTTTCAGCACCAACTCCACATGGAAGGAATGGAATTCATATAAATAATGCAGACTTTAGGATCTAAGGCACAATATGCCAGAGCAGTACAGCTTCTAGCCACACTTGTCCAAAACTCCAGACTCTATACGAGGCAGTAGAACGAAACAAGCAGTGGTCTGACAGCCATTGACAGCTGACAAACACCATAAAACACTCCATTTTAGGATACTAAAAAGTAAATTAACCTGGGATATGTGTCATACAATGGCCATTTCAGAAGCCACAGTAGGACAATGAGGGTAGACCAGGGCTTCCATAAATCCCTAAATGATAGTTAAATGTTGGTTCCAAATACAGCCATGACTATGATGTCCAACAACAACTCCTGCAGCATGAAAATCAAGGAAGTAGAAGGAGATGGAGGCCAAAGCAAGCTACATCTTTGAATTGAAGTACAGTAGAAGTCTCACCGTCTTTGACCATTGCTAAAATAAGGTCCTAACAGTGGCCAGGCCCAGGTGAAGGCTGGGGGAGGGAACTTCACATCTTCCAAAGACCCCACAAAGAAAGGATCATGCACAAGGTCATGCAAGCATTAAACATGCATGTGCCATGTGGTAGAAACATCACCTGCACAACAGAGGTGGCATACAAAGTAATGTAGGTGTTCAACAGACCTGATATTGTTATCTCACTGTAATCCCAAGGAAAAGACACCCTATAAGAAACAAGCACACTTTTAATATCTTGTTCCTGGGCAAAGCCTTGATGGGGGTTCACTTTATCGACCATCCTCTACTGAGACTATCAGCTCTCCAGGGTTGAAAGTAGTCCCCACCAGAGTACTTCAAATCCATAACCAGGTGATATGATGTACCTCACTCACCTATTCCTGATGAGGATGAATAGCCCCAGTCCATCCCAGTCAGCTCGGAAAATGTACAGTAAAAGCTCTCTAAATTGCACCCCAGGAAGTGGGGCCACAGACATGTTACTACAAGGCCTCTGTATATCACCACATTGGTGGATCAGGATGACTTCAACTTCTTTTAATTGGGAAATCTTTTCCACCTTTGCAAGAAACAGGAGATCATGACAAAACTCTAGCAGGAGTGGGCCTCATTCAGGCCACTGAAACTAATTCCAACTGAAGAAACTCCAGCCTTCCCCTCAGACCACCAGAAAGACCCTCCTGACAAACACACTCACTCTGATAGCATAAGGGGCTTTCTTCTACCTTCTGGTGGAATGTTCAGACACACTTCCATACATCATCCATAATCTGGAAGAAAAGGCATGCAAATTCTGAACATTTTACCAAAAATAGCAAGTATCTAAATTTGAACTGTAAAAGTGACAAAAAAAAGAGAGAATGCGATAGATGCGGAAGATGGGCATGGTTATGCAATAAGTCATATCATGGCATTTGCAAAACATGGGAAAAGGATATTGAATTCTGAATGGTGGAATGGATTAACCTAACCACGGCACACAAAAAAAGAAGGACCTCAATGCCACAACTTCCATTTCTTTTGCAGCTCTTTCTGTTAAGCTACTCTTTTTGACCCGTGAACTTTAAACCTTGGAACATACCTAGCTTCATGCTGTGATACAGAATGAATGACTGAAGCAGCGGCATATATTTGGCATATTTTAATGCTTTAATTTTCTGTTGGCCATTTAGCAAGAGTTAGCATTATTAGTTGGAATGGGCACTCTAAATTGGCCATAGGCATGTGTGTGTGTGTGTGGGGGGGGGGGGGTATGAAAGGATATCTGAGGCAGGGCTAGCCACCTGGTGGTGTAAACATTCGCCCTAGATTACTGTTTTCTTTTTTTTTTAAACACCTTTATAGAATTGTCACTTGTGACATAGGCAAATTTACATTTATATAAAAGCAATCAAATTGTATTAACAAGTCCACTTTTACACACATTATACTTTATATTACTGTACATCATATAACCTAAGCCGTATTACATAAATTATTCATTTCCTGCATCTCTCTTTTTTAAACAAGAAACATCTTTATTGAACAATCACTTATGACATAGGCAATCATACTTTTATATAAATGAAAATCCACACCGACACAATCCTAGCTGCATGCATTTTACATCACAAACCATATACTCCCAGCTGCAAACATTATGGATCACTTATAAGCTAACCAATCATTTTCAGTCAAACATTACATAGCTCGTTTTTAAGTCCTGCCTTCTTTTAACCCTCACTCCTCCCCTGTATTTATTGTTCCCACAATTCCCATTTTATCTATGTAGTTTGCTACTACCCTTTTCTAAAGATCTCAGTTCCAGTTGTTTTGTCTCTGTTACTATATTCACTACTTCTAGTATAGTTTGTTTAAAATCTGATTTCCATTTTCTAGTAGTTGCTTTTTTGGCAGCCACACTAATTAGATACAGCAAGGCCTTACGAAGTCTAGGCAATTCTGATTCTGTATTATAGCTCAGAAAAATCATCTCACTCGTCACACCAATCTGCCCAACATGCATCTCCAACAGTGAATCATCCTTAAACTCTGCAGCTCACCGCACTCCCAGAAAGTATGTTTCCAATTACTTCTTTCTTCCCCATCACACCTCCCAACATTTGCTGCCTACCTGAGGAAAAATTCTCTGGATTCTACTTTGGGTATAAAAATATCTACGTACACATTTCAAAGCAAAAATCCTAAATCTTCTAGATTTTGTTCAAATCCAAAAAGAAAAAAGCAGTTACCAAATAATATGGAAATAATTTATTCTTCAGATGAATACGATGACAGGTAAAAAACACAATAAAATCCAAACACTATATTGCAAGCGCTTTCAGGTGACTACCCTTCTTCAGACAAATGACGATACAAACAGAAAGCATTTTAAACTAAAATTAACCAATTAGTGTTCAGCATTGAACCCGCCTTTTCTTTAAGGCTGGCTTAATAGGAATGACTTCACTGAGACCAGGCCGTCTGTGTGCTGTCAGTTCTATGATCCATTTAGCCTCTTTTAGCCTCTTCACATTCTGTTCTATTAACAGTATCGCCCCCTTTGTTTCCTTGAGGTACGAGGCTAATAACTTGAAATTTAAATGCATGTCCTGAAGCAACTAAAATGTGTCTGTAAAGTGCTTTATGTTAATTTCTAAGCCTAACAGCTGATAAATGATTAAAAATCCTAGTTTTTAGCATGCAGTTGGTTTTGCCTATGTAATAACGACTGCAGAACTGACATGTGGCTAGGTATATCACGTTCCTGGATCTACAGTTTACATTCATTACAAAATTATAAGTCCGAAGATGCACAGGGACCCTATTGACCCCCCCCCCCCCGAGACCCATCGTCTCAGGAAGGGGATGGATCACTGAAAATATGTCCATATGGTTAGAATGTCTGTTGAGACCATGTACAACAGAGATTACAGAGATACTGAGAGATTCAGGACATTGTTTAACTACATTAAAGGAAACTGTAGAAGCGAATGAGGCCAGGCAGTATATAATGGTAACACGTGATATACAGAGTCTTTTCACTGTGATCAATAACAACTACTTCATAGATGCCATAGCACAGTTGCTCAAGGAATCAAGTATTATAGGGGAGGATAAGCTTAAATTGATGACAGAGATGTTGAGGATGGTCCTGGAATATAATTTTTTTTTATGTGAAGGGTGTTATTATAGGCAGACACAGGGGGTAGCCATGGGCAACCCCTGTGCGAACACCTATGCTAACTTAGTCCTAGCATTCTGGGAAAAGCATTATATATTAGGGGAACAGAATATGTGGAAGGATATGATACATCTTTACATGCAATTCGTGGATGATATTTTTTTTTGTGGGGGGGGGGATGAGGCAGAGCTGACTGACCTCGTCAACTACATGGGTACATCTACCACGTTCTTGAAATTCTCTATGAAGCACTCAACTACAGAGATATTCTAGACATCAGATTGATACAAGATGCAAGGGGCTTTAATACGACACTTTTCAGAAAGCAATGTTGGAGAAATAGCTTGCTGGCACGAGACAGCATGCATCCTTAATTCACCTTCAATAATATTATTAAGGGTCAATTGGATAGGATTTCCAGGTTATGTACTGAACAGAAGATTTTGAGACAAAAATATATGAGTTACAAGATCATTTTATGGATAGGGGTTATAATGAACTGCAAGTGGGGAAGACTCTAGCCAGACAGAAGGTTCATAGGCAAAGTAAAATGCGACCATGGTTTAGTTCAGGTGGAGCTGATAGGAGTTTTTCCACCATTGGTAATCCATCAAATAGATGCCCCAGGTTCATGCTCACCTATAGTAGCAATATACATGGCGTCTGTGATATCATTAGAAATAATTGGAAAATACTTACTTCAGATGAGAAGTTGTCTACTATTGCAGGGGCTACACCGTCATTTGGGTTCAGGCGGAACAAGAACCTTAAGGAATAGCTTGGTAGAGTTCCTAGACAGATGACTATGAGAAAAGGGACAAGGCCATGTGGTTCTTGTAAGGCATGTTGTTATATCAGCTCTGCGACTACATTCACCCATCCCCATACATGTAGAACTTATAATTTTGTAATGAATGCAAACTGTAGTTCAATGAACGTGATATACCTAGCCACATGTCAGTTCTGCAGTAGTTATTACGTAGGTAAAACCAACTGCATGCTAAAAACTAGGATTTTGAATCATTTACCAGCTATTAGGCTTAGAAATGAACATAATGCACTTTACAGACACATTCTAGTTGCTTCAGACATGCATTTAAATTTCAGGTTATTAGCCTCATACCTCAAGGAAACAGAGGGGGTGATCCTGTTAACAAAACAGAATGTGAAGAGGCTAAACGGATCACAGAACTGACAGCACACAGACAGCCTGGTCTCAATGAAGTCATTCCTATTAAGCCAGCCTTAAAGAAAAGGCGGGTTCAATACTGAACACTAATTGGTTAATTTTAGTTTAAAATGCTTTCTGTTTGTATTTTCATTTGTCTGAAGAAGGGTAGTCACCCAAAAGCACGTACAATACAGTGTTTGGATTTTATTTTGTTTTTTACCTGTCATCGTATTCATCTGAAGAATAAATTATTTCCATATTATTTGGTAACTGCTTTTTTCTCTTTGGATTTGTGTTTTGTGTGAGCAGTTTACCTTGGTGGAGGACCTCCTGTTTGTATTTTCACTTCTAGATTTTGTTGCATATTTGGGAGACACAAAAATATCCTCTCATTGTTTCTTTGTGAATTGCTTCTCCAGCCTCTCTTCCAAATCCTTTTTAACATCCTCTGATTGATTCTTATAGTTATTATGCAATATTTTATACGCTGTACTAATTATTCCTTTTTTAATGGCAGCTTCTGTTCTAGGCTCTACTAAAAACTGTACCAGTGCTGGACTTTCATTTAGGACAACCCTATTTCTTTCTCTTTGCCTAAATGCGCTGATATCAATCCTTGACAGGAAGGCAATCTCTAACCTGCAGTCCAAATCAATTATCAGAGTCTTCCCAATCTATCATCTTTCCCTCTCTAGTTAGACTACTGTTACTACTGAGAAGTGATATGCTCACCCCATGTACACAAATGGGAAAAAGGGGTTGTGGATGGATTCTGCTTAACAGGTAAAAAAGCATGGCATCCTTTCCTGGCTATGCAGCATTTAAGGGCGCTGTCAGCCTTTTCAGTTACCATATGAATATTTAAACATATAAATGGCAGTTCAGTTTGTTCATTTGCAGATGAAATTCTCATCTTTATATTTTAAGGACAGCTTGAGGTGTAGTTCAACTCATTATATATTTTTTTTAAATTGTAAGGAAGGTGGCAAATGTAAGGAAGGTGGCAAAGTTTCAGGTTTGCTTAATGGCCATTATCACGTCATCAAAAATATTTGAAGGTGATAAATATTCCCATCCAATCCCCAGTCTCTGGGAAAGAAACACAGATCTGTTTACCATTGTGTTTCTTGCATTTCAGTGTTTTAAAATGCTATACAAAAATGTAATGTATAATAACCTGAATGACTCGATGGTTAATGGACACTTCTGTAAATAGTTTTTTCTTTTGTGTATGAGGTTTACTTGAAGTTTTTTTCATTTATTATGTTCACAAATCTGACTGTAAATATTGTGATTATTTTACAAACTGAAAATCCAATAAAAACTTAAAATAAATGCTATACAAAAAAAGAAGTTATGTACTCACCATAACGTTCCATCTGAGTAGTTATACTTCATTTTTCTGCAACCTGTGAGTATTCGGATCCATATCGGATCCGAGCCGGCAACTTTTTTTCTAGCATCTGCTCCAAGCTCCGAGCTCCTCCCCTTACCCATAATGCACTACCATCTCCTACCTTCCCTCAGATCGAGTTTGCTGCAACTAAATACATAAGCAACTCAGCCCAATGAACCAAACCTGTATAGACAGGACAAGGTCCGGGGGACGGAGGCAGGGAAGGTTGCAGAAAAATGAAGTATAACTACTCAGATGAAATGTTATGGTGAGTACATCTTTATCTGAAGTAGTTAACTTCATTTTATCTGCAACCTGTGGGACACAGTCCCCAGCTACTCCAATCCTGGGAGGCCCTTATGGAAGGATATCCCTGAGCACTGCAGAGCCAAAGGATGCTCAACCCCTAGAAATCAGATCTAATTTGTAATGGGAAATGAAGGTATGTGAATTGGCCCAGGTCGCTGGTGCACAAATGTCGTCCAAAGGAACCCTAGACCAAAAAGCAGCACAAGTCGCCATGGACTTGGTAGAGCGAGCTTTAACAATACCAGGAGGAAATAAACCTTTTGCTTTGCAAACATACGAAATGCAAAGAGTGATCCATCTGGCCAAAGAAACCTTAGAAATAGCCTTTCCCAGAAAGAATTTGGAAAAGGAAACAAACAACTGGTCAGTCTTGCGGAATGATTTTGTTCTATGACGACAGAAGCGAAGTTGTCTACGAACATCTAACAAATGAAGTTTGTATTCACCCTTGTTTTGGAAATTAGGAAAGAAAACAGGCAGATTAATGGACTGGCTTATGTTTGCTTCAGATGCCACTTTGGGTAAGAAGAAAGGATTAGTACAGTGGAGACCCTATCCTTATGGAAGGCCAAATAAGGAGGCACAGCAAACAGAGCTTGAAGCTCAGAAACCCTCCTAGCAGATGTAATGGTGAATAAGAAAGCTGTCTTCCAGGATAAAAATTTTAAATCCACCGAAGCTGCAGGTTCGAATGGTGGAGCCACCAATGCCTGTAGGACAAAGGTAAGGTCCCAAGGGGGCACTGAATCCTTGACAGGAGGGCGCAACAGAAAAGTGCCTTTAAGAAAGGCCTTACACAGCCTAGAAGAGGCTAAGGCAATGTTGTCTTCACCAACATGAAAATTAGAAATGGCTGCCAATTGTACTTTCACTGTGGAGGAGCTAGCTCCTTACTGAAAAATGCCAGACAAGAAATCCAATAACGCTGGAACAGGGGCTGTAAAGGGATCTAGGTTTCTCTGTGAGGCCCAAATGGAAAAATGCTTCCATTTACTGCGATAAAGTTTCATAGTGGATTCTTTAAGAGAAGCCACCAGGATGGATTTTACCAGGGATGAAAGACCGGGAGTTCTGGCAATCAATGGAACTGGAGCAACCAAGCTGTCAGCTTGAGGCTGCCCAGGTCAGGCGGACGGACACCTGAAGGATGGCAGATTAGATCCGGGCAGGGATCCAGAACCCACGGAGGAGCTAAGAGATGAGACCAAAGGAATGGGAACCAAATCTGACGAGGCCAGAACGGGACGAGGATAACTTTGCCCCGCAGTCGGCAAGATTTCTGAAGAAACTTAGGAATGAATGGCAATGATGGGTAAGCATACAGAAGCCTGGGGGGCCAAGCATGGACTAGGGCATCTTTGGGGGCTTCCCCTGGTGAGGGAATCAGAGTGAAGAACTCACTGCACTTCGCGTTGGAAGGAAATGCGAAGAGATCACAGCAAGGCTGACTCCATGCAAGGAATATCTCCACCGCTACTGACTGCTTCAGAGACCACTCGTACGGCATCAGAATAGCCCGACTCAATCTGTCCGCTAAAATGTTGGAGCTCCCCAGGATGTGCGTTGCTATCAGAAACCGACCGGTGGAGATTGCCCACTCCCACACTCTCATGGCCTCGTGACATAGGGGATAGGATCTGGCTTCCCCCCCTGCTTGTTGATATAACAGACAACCGACATGTTGTCTGACTGAACTGCAATCAATCCGAGAGGAAGGACAGTGTGAAAAGCTTCCAATGTTAAAAGCACTGCCATCATCTCTAGAACATTTATGTGCAACTTGGTCTCTGACTGGGTCCACATGCCTTGGACTGTCCTTCCTGAACAGTGTCCCCCCCACCCAACTTGGGAGACATCTGTGGTCACTGTGGCTTGGACTGGAGATGACATGAAGGGGCGTCCTAATATCTCCGGTGAATTTAACCACCAAAGAAGGGACGTCCTGCAGACGTGACTGATCCTGATCGGATGTTCCATGGGCAGGTCTAGCCAAGACCATTGAACAGCCAGAGTCCATTGAAGAACCCTCATATGACGGCGCACACAAGGGAGAATCGATATGGAGGCAGCCATGGAGCCCAGTGCCTGGAGACCCTCGCTCACCTTTGGAGACTTGAAGTTCGCTATTTGAGCTATGTGGCACCTAAGGTGTAAGATCCTGTCTGGAGTTAAGAATACTTTCATCTGCAAGGTGTCTAGCCGTGCCCCAGTGCAGTCTAAAACTTGTACTGGTTGCAATTGGGATTTCTGAACATTGACTGTAAACCCCAATAGATCTGCCAACTAAATGAAGTAGTCTTGGGCCAGACAAAGCAGATGCTTGATGGGCGCAGTGAAGAGCCAGTCGTCCAGGTAAGGAAATATGTGAATACCCTGAAGTCTCAGGTGAGCCGCTACAGCTGCCATTATCCTGGTGAACACCCTGGGGGCTGTGGTGAGACCGAATGTTAGGGCTCTGAACTGAAAATGACTGGCTGGGCCGTGCCCCAATGCAGTCTAAAACGTGTACTGGTTGCAATTGGGATTTCTGAACATTGACTGTAATCCCCAATAGATCTGCCAACCGAATGAAGCAGTCTTGGGCCAGACAAAGCAGACGCTTGATGGGTGCAGCGAAGAGCCAGTCGTCCAGGTAAGGAAATATGTGAATACCCTGAAGCCTCAGGTGAGCCGCTACAACTGCCATTATCTTGGTGAACACCCTGGGCGCTGTGGTGAGACCGAAGGTTAGGGCTCTGAACTGAAAATGACTGGCTCCCAGCCACAAGTGCAGAAACCTCCTGGAGCTTCTGTGGATCTTGATGTGGTAGTAATCATCCTGGAGGTCTAATGAGCACATCCAGTCACACTCTCGGAGCTAGGGTAGAATGGACTGTAGGGTGACCATCCGGAATTTCTGTTTGGCTACAGACAGGTTCAAAGTTGACAGGTCTAGAATGGGCCTGAGGTCCCCCGTCTTTTTTGGCACTAAAAAGAAGCTTGAGTAGATGCCTGATCCAGACTGGTCTGGGGGGAACTGTTCAATGGCTCGTTTGAGAAGACGCTTTGAAACCTCTAGAGCTGTGGCCTTCCTGTGAGTGGGTGGAACATCCGGGAGGTGTTTTGGAATATTTGGAGGGGCAACAAATGGGATAGTGTAGCCTCTGGATATAATCTGTAACACCCAGTGATCTGTCGTAATGGACTCCCATGTCACTAGGTGTAAGGACAATCTTCCCCTGACTGCCTAAAGAGTAGGACAGCTGGGCAACCCCTCAGGGCTGCTGACCGGGTCTATCAGAAAAAGGTTCCCTAGACCCAAAATTCCTGGGATCCCCTCTACCTCTGGGTCGGCGTCGATCCTGTCCTCCTCTTCCTCTGGGGAAATAGTTGTCCTGAGAATCCCAGGAAAACTGAGATTTATGGAACCACATCTTCTTTTGCCCTCTTTGATTCCTAGAGAAGGACCGCTGAGGGTTAGAGAAGCGGATCCCGACAGCAGACAAAGTCTTCCCGTCCTTTTCCCTCTGGACAAGTGTATCATGTACGGTCTTCCCGAAAAGGGAAGAATCGTTAAAGGGAGCATTAATAAACAACGCTTTGAAAGGGTCTGCGAACTGACATAACCTGAGCCAGGTATGACGCCTCATGGCTATGCCTGTCCCGGCTGCCCTAGCTGCTCCTTCCGTGGCATGGGAAAGGAGCTGCATAGACGTGTTTGAGACCAACTTCAGAGTAGACATTTTCACAGAGAACAACTGTTTGTCATGCGGCGATAAGACTCTGGGGGCGACTCAGCAAATTCTGATGTAAGGTCTCGCTGAAGCCTGATCATATGTGCCAAATAGTTCAGCGCATGGATTGAAAATGTCGCTGAGGCATAAATGCACTTCCCAAACCTATCCACCGACCGGGACTCCTTGCCTGGAGGGTGGACTGAGGAACTCTCCTGTGCTAGTTCCTTCTTGGTGGCTGCTGCGACCAACACAGCATCAACGGCGGCTCCTTTTGACCAAGGTTGTCTGTCTGAAGGGGGAGATAAAATTTTGTTGGGGTGTTTGGGGATGGGCTCTACAGTGTCAGGCTCCTTCCATGCCTGCGTGGTGATAAGGTCTACCAAGCGGTCTGCTGGCGGGGACACCCAGGAAGTAGATGGGCCCATGCCAAAGGCCTCCAGGAACACTGACTCATCTCCAGAAGGTTTTGGGGCTGACCAACCTCCCCTCTGGCGGAGGATCTCCATGATTTCTCCGAAGGAGACATCTTCGGGAGGTGACCTGGGGGAACCTTCTCCTTCATCTAAGTCAGTGTCTGTAGTGGGGGACTCTGGGGAGTCCAAATGCCTCCTTTTGCACTTGTGCTTATGGTGACCCTCTTCAGTGGGACTCTCAGAAGAAGGCTCGCGAGCCGCAGGGGGTTCCTCAGGGGAAATAACCTGGGGATCCTCTGGCATGGGCTGTCCCTGAGACAGGATGAATGGAGTCGTCGCCAAATCCAGGGGTGTCTGGGTGGAATCCGAGGGGATGGGCTGGGATCTCAATCCCTGGGAGAGAATCCTCTCCACCACTTTGAAGGCCGAAGAGAGTGCACCTCCTTGGCACCCAGCAAGGAAGACGCCCTCCCCGGATCTGAAGTAGGGACCAGAGCCGAAGCAAGGGTAGCCTGAGGTCCGAGGAAATGGGTTGGATCCGAAAAGAGTGGAGCCAAAGAATCCATTCCCTTGGGTCCGACTCCCTGTCCACAGCTCTGAGAGTTGCTCGGGTCTGAACTAGTCATATCTGAGGAGCTCAAGATAATAGCTGGAGTCAAGGCTGGGGGAACCATCGGCGCCGAGCTACCAGCTCCGAAAATCCTCGGATCCAAAAGCCCCGATGCACGGATCGGGGAAAGAGAGATGGGGTGTAAAAGGGGCATGGAGGTCCCCCCTCCAGAGGGAGAGGGGCCTGGCAAGACTCCCATCTCTATTTGGGTCTGAATGAATCTCCGCATCATCCTGTCCATGTGTAAGTCTGATAAGCTCAGAGTCGATGGCGAAGAAGCCACCGACTCGGATCTAGCTGGTCTACTCAGTGAGGGCGAGGAAGGCCTCAAATCCAAAGGTTCCAACGGCTCCGGTGTAAATCGAGGAGACCGGAGCCATGGAGAAACTGGCCTCATGGACTTAGAAGGGGGAATAAGGAAGAGCACCCTGCCAGGGGATATTCTTGCAAGGTCTGTCCCTTTTCTTGTCCCTATCCTCCTTGCGCCTTTCTCGGTCCTACACTGACTGTAGCCTTTTCCTTGCTTGACCCAGCACCAGAAGAAGTGGGAATTTGAGTCCCTATCTGGGTGGGAGGTTGAGTACTAGGTACCGAGGCCGTGGCAGATTCCAGCATGAATGTGGGGAGAAGGCCTGTAGCTACTAATTTGGCCTTCCGATCCCTGAGGGCTCTAGGATTGAACCCAGTGCAGACTGCACATTGTGTCGACAAATGTGACACTCCCAAACACATAACACACAGAGTGTGACCATCAGCCGGGGAGAGCTTATGGCCACACTCTGTGCATTTCTTAAACACAGATTTTGTCTGATCAGCCATGGTCCTGCACCAAACACCACTACCTACTAAATCACCACACACAAAACACATGTAGGGGAAGGGCTGGCCTAAGAACTACTCTACAGAGTTTTACAACAAAAACTTTTTTTTTTTGACTAATCGACGAACAAGCGATGTACTAGTGGGGGAGGAAGGGAAAAGTACAGTTTTGTACCTACCATAAATGTAGATGTTCGAAGATCCACATTGCTGCAGTCCTAACACTTGGGTAGTCCGAATATCAGTAGAAGGCTGGCGTCGGTCAGGGCGCATTTGACTGACATCATAGGGTACAAAAACGCGCATGACCGGCGTCATATCCTCAGTCTTTTCTTGCCCCAGATGTCAGAAGACCCTAAAAGAAAGGTCAAAACCATAGACAACAACTAAACAACCAACTAGCCTAAACACCAAAATATGTATAATATATACAATATATACAAAATGCAATATACCTCAGATGGATAACCCAACCCACACAACCACCTCAAACAACACAATGTGGATCTTGAACATGTACATTTATGGTAGGTACAAAACTGTACTATGTTCTTCATCTCACATTGCTGCAGTAGAATCCCAAAGCAGAGGTAAGGGAGGATGGCTAAACTATAATGAAGCAGGAGCTGCCAAAATGCCCTGCAACACAGCAGTGGCAAAACCAGCCCTGGATTTAGAGTACAATGGAAGGTGGTAATGCCTAGAAGGTATGCACTGAACTCCAAGTGGCTGCCTCCAAAATATCCTTAGTAGCCACCCCGGCAGCAGCCCTAGTGGAATGAGGTCTAATCCCAGCTGGAATCTCTTTGCCATGATGGGAATAACAGAAAGCAATGCAAAATCCAATCCACTTAGAAATAGTTTGTTTTGACACGGGCTTGCCCTGAGAGCACAAAGCAAAAGAAACTAATAACTGCTGAGATTGTCTGAACCCTTTAGTTCTGTCCAAATAATATCGCAACTGCCTGTGTACATCTAAAGTGTGCAAAATCTTTTCCCCTTTAGTTTGGGGATTTGCATAAAAAGTAGGCAAATGAATAGTTTGGTTTAAAGCCACAGTAGAAACCACTTTAGGCATAAAGGAAGGATTAGTAGGTAAAGATACCCTATCCTTGTGGAAAATTAAGAAGGCTCAGGGCCTGCAATTCAGAAACCCTTCTTGCAGAGGTAATGGCCAACAAAAAGCAGTCTTCCATGACAAATATTTCAACTCAGCAGTAGCTGCAGGCTCAAGGTTGTAGAGTGAGTTTCTCCAACACAAAATTGAGATCCCAAGCAGGAGTAGGAGCTCTTCGTGGGGTCTTATATTCTTTGCCTCTAAGAAATTGCTTGAATAAAGGATGAGAAAACAATGGTGGGTCACAATCGTAGTGAGCTGAAATTGCTGCAGCATGAATCTTAATAGAAGAGAAGGACAAACCTTTGTCCAATAACTCAGTAAGATATTGAAGAGCCACACTTAAATCAGGCTCAGAAACATCCAAATCCTTTGCTGCACTCCAAAATAAAAATCTCTTCCATTTATCTCGTACACTTTCCTTGTACTAGGCCTTCTAGCTTCCAAAATCACATTCAAAACTTGTTGTGGAAGTTGAGACCCTCTATGGTTTAAAACAGAATATGCCATGCTGTTAGGTGAAGAGAGTGAAGTTTGACATTGAGCAAATGACTGTCCTCCTGGGACAACAGATGTGGAATCAAAGGCAAAGGCCATGGAGGCTTCAGTACTAGACTTCTCAGTAGTGGGTACCAGTGCTGTCGAGGCCAATCTGGAGCTATCAAAATCATCCTTGGCTTGTCCTGTCTGACCTTCAGAAGTACCTTTGGGAGGAGAGGCAGAGGTGGAAAGGCATACACATGAAGATTTTTCCAACTGAAAGAAAGAGCATCCACTTTCCAAACTGTGGGATGAAACCTTTGTGCAAAACTTTGGCAGCTGGTGGTTTAGTGGAGAAGCGAACAGATCTATGTCTGGAGTTCCCCAGGACACTGTCAATTTCTGAAATACATGAAGATCCAGTTTCCACTCGTGGGGATCCATGATTTGTCTGCTTAACACATCTGCTAAGGAGTTCTGTGCTCGGCAGAAACCTTGCCTGAAGACTTAGTTGTAAACTGAGAGCAGTCTCCCACAAAATCATTGCTTGCCTGCATAGAGGATAAGAATGTGTTCCCCCTTGCTTGTTGATGTACCACATGACAGTTGTGTTGTCTGTTAGAATCAACACCTGCCCTGGAAGAAGTAAATCCTTGAAAGCTATTAATGCAACCTGGACTGCTAACATCTCCTTCATGTTGATATGTAGATGTTGTAGTCTGGCAGGCCACTTGTCTTGTATCCACTTTCCATTTAGATGAGCTCCCCAAGCTATGTCTGAGGCATCTGTTGTTAAAATCTGACTCGCCTCTGGCCGGGTCACAGAGAGTCCCTTGTTTAGGTGACATTCCTGAGCCCACCACAAAAATTCCTTTTGAATGCAAGGTATTATTTGAATGACAGTGTCCAGATCCTGGCAGTGCTGTGTCCATACAGTTTTGAGATACCATTGTAGCTTCCTGATATGCAGTTTGGCATTGGGAAGCACCAGAATACAAGATGCCATGAACCCTAAGGCTTGAAGGACTGTCGCAGTCAGCCCGGACTGATGAGATAGCTGATGGAAGTAAAGGGATAGACTTTTGTTTGTCCGGGTTAAAAGGCCATCTGGGATGCTGTATTCAGTCTCACACCCAGAAAGCACATGTCCTGACAGGGTACTAGACTGGACTTTATTTAGTTCACAGAATACCCCAGGCATCTTAGCACTGCTATCACATATTCCAAATGATGAAGAAGCTCTTCCTTCCTTGAGCCAGAATCAGGCAGTCGTCCAAATAAGGATAGATCTGTATTCCTTTTAGCCTGAAGAAAGCTATCACTGGAGCCAGAACTTTCGTGAATACTCTGGGCAGTAGATAAGCCAAAGAGCAATGCAGAGAACTGATAGTGAGAAGTCCCAGCTCAGCAGATACTTCCTGCAACTTAGTCTGATAGGAACATGAAGGTAAGCCTCCTTGAGATCCAAAGTTACCATCCAATGATCTTTGCCCAGCAGAGGTAAAAGCTGCTGCAACGTCAACATTTTGAACTTGGGAATGTCCAGATAAGTGTTGAGGATAGATAAATCCAAAATTGGTCTCCACGTGTTCCCCTTCTTTGGTACTAGGAACAGGCGAGAATAAAATCCTAGGCCCCTTTCTGGCATAGGAACCGGCTGTATGGCCCCTATTTGGAGTAACAGTGAAATTTGCTTGTGAGCCTCTATTCTTTGTTGAGGAGGAATGTCTGGCATGCCTTTGAAAGGAGGCAAGGTATGGAAATAAAACCTGTAACCGTGATGTATGATATCCAGTACCCATTTGTCGATATCCAGTACCCATTTGTCTTGGGTAATCAAACTCCAATTTTCTTTGAAAAGTGCCAACCTTCCTCCCAAAGGTGCTGCCAGGCGAGAAGGTTCTGGCAGCTGAAAAGGTAGGTCATTGTGTCTGTTTACGAAAGGACTGACCCCTGCCCTCACTCGAAGACTGTGCAGGAGAACTCCCTGTTCTAGGCCTGAAAGAGCCCTGACCTCTGCCCCTGCCCCGTCTAGATCTACCCCTAGACTGGGAATCATAAGAAGGATACGTCCACCCTTTAGTAGGCCAATTTCTACTAAACTTTGGAGGCTGAACCTGCAAAAAATCTTTAACAGTCTGCATAGACTTAGCCTTGTCTTCCATTTTCTTTAAAACTGCCTCAACAGGAGAACCAAACAAGACATCAGATTGCAAAGGGGCATCCAAAATCCTAGTTTTAACATGGTCAGATAAATTTTGATCCCTCAGCCAGGCATGGCGCCGAAGAACTGACCCAGTGGCAGCCACCCTAGACGAGGCCTGTACAGCATCAAAACCACATTGCAAAGAATGCTTACCCACCTGTTCAGAAACATGCACTAAATCTTGTAACTCTTTACAGTCAATACCTTCCGCCAGAGCATCAACCTTAGATTTCAACTGAGAAAGGAGATAATTTTGATATTTCAACATGTGAAACTGGCAATTCAAAGCTCTCATGGCTAGAGTGGAAGAAGTATAAACTTTCTTTCCCCATCTATCCAAGGCCCTGGCCTCTTTATCTGCAGGAACCGGATTCTTGACAACAGAAGCCTTAACACCCTTAGGCCCCTGGCTAACAGTTTCTGGGTCTGCCCTAGGACTCTAAAAAGATACTTATGAGCTTCAGGCACCCTGTAATACCTATCTGGTTTAACAGGAGCAGGAGGCAAAGAATCAGGATTAAGAGAAGCCTCTGCAAACACATCTTCCACCACATTCAGAACAGGAGGTATAGCTAAAGGCCTATGCTGGGGTAAAACAAAAATTCCCTAAGCCTTTTCCTGGAATCAGAGAAATCCTGACCTTCCCATTTAAAATGCTCTCTCATGGAGTGAAGGGTCTCTGAAAAAGAAAAATCCTCAGGAGGAGAAGCAGAAGGAGTAGAATCATCCATATCAGAATCAGAATAATGAGAATACTCCTGCAAGTCTTCAAAGACTCAGACACATCCGAAGCCTGCTCATAATTCCCCAACACAGGTTCCATCCTAGGCCTCTTATCAGGAGGGGGCATAGAGCCTCTAATTAAAGTAATTAAATCCTCTGCCATTTTGAGCATGTGCTTCTTGGGCACAGCACCTGAAGAACTGGGAGTGACACCCACAGAAGCTAAACTAGACCTGCCTCTAGAAGAAGCCTTGGAAGCAGAAAGAGAGGGCCTAGACCCCTTAGGAAGGGAGGGGAGTACAGTTACTTGAGAAGCCCCTACAGCCTGCCCTGCCTCCTGGGAGGCCACATCCTGTAAAATCAAAGTTTCTCCCTGGGACTCCAGAGAGGCCTCCGTGGAACCACCGGTTCCACTGGCGCCTCTAAAGAACCGGCGTCGGTTCGGACGACTCTCTAACCTAGGTTTAATTGCCTTGTCCTTGCGCTTCTTTGAGGAAGCGGTGTCGGAGCATCCGGCGGCATTTTGTAATTGCACCGCTTCCCAAAGACCAACCTTGCACAATCCAACCTCCGCTTTATAGTGCGTTTATTAAACCTAGCACAAAAGCGGCATCCAACAACGTCGTGCTCAGGTCCTAAACAAGGTATACACAAATTATGGTAATCCCTATGCGGTATCTGTTTCCCACAAGAAATACAGTTATTCACTTTTTCTGACATCCGGTAAACCACTGAGGCAAGAAAAACAAAATATTCCCCAGGGTACTTAACCAACTCTGACTTTGGTCTGAAACTCCGAATTGAAAAATTTCAGAACGCGAACGGCACTTGCAACACTGCTTCTGCATCGGACCATGCGGCAAAAAAGACTGAGGATATGACGTCGGTCATGCGCATTTGTACCCTGACGTTCTGATGTCAGTCAAATGCGCCTTGACCGACGTCAGCCTTATACTCTGATATTCGGGCCGACCGAGGGACAGCGGACTACCCAAGTGTTAGGACTGCAGCAATGTGAGATGAAGAACATCAATTAACTCAGACACACTAAAGACTAAGTATTAATAAAACTTACTATCCCTGAGCTCAGAGTGAAGGAGACCACGATGCACATTACTGGTGCGGCAAAAGAGATCTGAGGGAAGGTAGGAGATGGTAGTGCATTATGGGTAGGGGGAGGAGCTTGGAGCAGATGTTAGACAAAAAGTTGCCGGCTCGGATCCGATATGGATCCGAACACCCACAGGTCGCAGATAAAATGAAGTTAACTACTTCAGATGGTTTCTTATTTCAAAACTAAGGAAGTTTGCAAAATGTCTCAAGACTTCCATCTCATAAAAAGACATCTGAAGAGAATAATAATGTCACCCCACTCTCAAAAAGCAACCCAGATGTCTTTGCATTTGTGTATCTTACCTGCTGTATTTTAGATTACTTTTTGGGTTGGGATTCTGTACAGGTAACCCTAAATTACTTCTTCCCAGATGCAGCAGTCTGCATTTTGATTCATTAAAATGCATTTCAAGGTTTTCTGCCCAACAATATAGGCTACGTAGATAATGCTGGAATTCATATGGATCATTTATGGAAAAATGATTCTTGCTATTATAATATCAGCAAATTTCCCAGCCTAGTACTTACTTGACATCGGGGGAGGAAAAAAAAAAAAAAAGGACAAATGCATGAAACACAAATGGGTCCAAAACTGATCCCATAGAGACACCCATACTTAGCAATTTATGCTTACATCCCGGAAAACAAGATTTTGAACTTTCACAATCCTATCATTTAACCAGTTAATTATCCATCTAATAACAAATACAGTAAACTTCTTTGGTACTTGCATATTATCCCAACCATGCATTCATTGCAGTAGCTGTAAGTACGCTTCTGCAATGAATGTGCAATAGAACACAGTGACTGACATGGTTGAACAGAATCAGTCTAAACTGTTTGTTTATGGTGTTGATAGTGGTTTTCATAAGGTCATCTGGCTAATTTTAACTCTGTGAAGTGGAAGGTAAGAAAACCTGACACTTTGCTGACTTGTGTTTGTATCATCATTTCCAGCGTGTGTACAGTCTTCACTTTCAGTAGATGTTATGTTAAAAAAAAAAAAAAGGACCGTTGTGTTGTCAGTTTGTCAGGACTAGCCTGAGTGGTGGTCTTACTATTAAACTAAAAGGTGTGCCTCAGTAATGACATTACTGCAATTTGGGGGAAAATGTGCAGACGGTGGATCACTGGTCCATTGTCAAGTCGGGAGCTGCTATTAACTGATGATGAAAATAAAGCAAGTGGAGTACGAGTCCTTCCTTCTAAGAAAACTTTGCACAGTTTTGGGTCTGCAGAAACACGGACTGATCTGATCGATTGCGATTGACAGGTAACTTAGCCCATGTATGCACCCCTGCTGAAAAGATGTATTTAGTTTAAGGTGTTAAAAACAATGGATCCTGTGAATATTCTGAAGGCAGACAATTTTACTGAAATACCAAGCATTTTTTTGAGGTTTTCTACTTCCTAATATGTAACTTGAATGTGAAGAAGAAAAACAAAAGTTTCAATGTAGATGGTATTCTTTCAACTGATTCTGAACATATTATCACAACCGCATATGTCAGCATTGTCAGCAGCATGTTATTTCACTGAGAACAGAATGCTGCCGCAAATGCGTTAATAATCAGATAATGTGGTACCATAACAAGCGGTTTTGCCACGTCTAAATTAATCAAATCCACAACTATCTCATTATCCAAAGACTTTACTACATCAGAATAAAGACTAAGGTTTGAAATAGTTGATCTTCCTGCTGAAAAAACTTACTGATGTATATCGACATATAAATTCTTTACTGTTTACTGTATTACCTGAATCAGTATTCTCTCGTAGCTTTTTCTAAAAAGACAGGTAAGAATAACAGATGTAAAATGTTCAGTGTCATACTCTAATCTGCCCTTATGAATTGGTACAATATAGGCACACTTCCACTGACTGGGGGCTACATCTGAAATTAAAGATTTTTGATACAAAAGTAATATTTTCCTAATACTATCCTTGACCGAAACCAAATAAGAGGCCATTTGCCTCAGCAGGCCCTGCAGCTGTATCTGATTTTACCTTCGCCAGAGTTTCTCCACCATATCTTGTAAAATAATATGACAATCCTCCGCCGGTCTCCATTTTTAGTATTTAGTTACTCCTCTAACTATTCCCCCACTTGCTTCTCAAAATATTCAGAAAAACAGTCAACTAATACACAATGGGCAGTTACCATTTTTTGATCCCGAATTAAATAAATATTAGAATTAACCACTTTACTGCATTGTCTCACATATTTATAAAATTATTTTCTATTAACCATATTTTTGGCTACATTCATCTCATGTTTACCCTTAGCCTCCCTAACCATCTAACTCTAGCAACAGCTTCTTTATATAATACTCAGTTTTGCTAAGTGGGAAAAATGTCAACCTCTCCCAGCACTTCCTTTTCTTCCTAATACTATTTTTAATATTAATATACAACCATAGTGGAATAGAAGACTTCGTACTTCCTAATTTCCTAACTGAGGGCACATAGGACCTTATAGTTTTATACGTTTATTTCATTAAAAAAAGTTATCTTTCCAATAGGAAGACCTTCCAATTCCAGCATCTTTAAAAATGAAGTTATATACTTACCATAACGTCCCATGCGAGTTGTTCATCTCGCCTTCATTCTTACAGATGGGTTCGGTGCCAATCCTCAGCTCCTAGTCGGCCTACTACAAAGCTCGAGGCCAAGTCCCTATCTCATGATACACTTAGAGTTACCTCAGATCTTGTTTGCTGCGTATAATAATACCATGTGTCATTCTATCACTCTTTAGGAGAAACCCATAGAAAGATTGAGCAACCAGGAAAAATCTAGTATCTTGGTCCACAAAAACCCTGGAGGGGGAAGGACGGTGTGAAGTAAAAATGAAGGTGAGATGAACAACTCACATGGAATGTTACGGTGAGTACATAACTTCTTTATGTGAAGTTGTTCTATCTCGCCATTCATTCTTACAGATGGGTAGCATCCTAAGCACCATCTTTCTCGGGTGCCTCAGAGGAGTATGTTTTTTAGCACAGTAGACCCAAAGGAGGCCCTGTCCCTGGAGCCCTTGTCAACTTTGTAATGATAAAGGTATGAGGTTCTGACCAAGTGGCTGCTGCACAAATATTGCCTTTAAGAAGCCTAGCAGAAGCAGAAGATGTGGACACTGCTCTGGTTGAATGCGCCTTAATCTTGTGTTGTAAAGGTAGATTAGCAGCTGAATAAGTAAATGTGATACAATCAGACAACCATTTACACAGTGTTGTTTTTGCCACTGGCATACCTTTTCTGGAATCTGAAAAGGAAATGAAAAGCTGTTCAGATTTTCTAAAGTCTTTTGTTCTATCAAGATAAAATCTGAGCTGTCTATGAACATCAAGCTTGTGCAGCATATACTCCAAGTTGTTTGTGTGTTTGGGAAAGAACATTGGCAAATCTATGATCTGGTTAAGGTTAGTTTCAGTACAAACTCTGGGTAAAAAATTAAGGGTTTGTTCGCAGGGACACTCTGTCAGCATGGAAAATCAAATAAGAAGGCTTTATGGACAAGGCCTGAAGCTCTGACACTCTACTGGCAGAAGTGATGGCTACTAAAGATAGTCTTCATGACAAATATTTCAAATCACATGATGAAGTTGGTTCGAAAGGTGGGAGAATAATGCGTGAAAGCATAAAGCTTAGACTCCATGGAGTATAAGGGGATTTCACAGGTGGTCTGAGATGAAAGGTCCCTTTGAGAAAAGCTTTGGATAGTTTGTGTGACATTATGTTTAATCCTTCAAAGCCAAGGTGGAAATTAGAGATGGCAGCAAGTTGAACCTGAACTGTTGCTGCTGCAGCTCCTTTATTGAAGAGCATAGTCAAGAACTCTAATATGGAGGCAATAGGGGCTTGGTAGGGATCAATGTTATTTTGAAAAGCCCATATAGAAAATCTTCTCCATTTGCTAAGATATAGCTTCCAAGTGGAGGACTTATGAGAAGATATCAATATCTGCGATGTTTAATTTGAGAGGTTATGGAACCTGGCTATGTTGGAAATTGGAGCAGCCAAGCTGTCAATTTCAGGGACTGAAGAGACGGATGAAGAGCCCCCGACTAATGCGTCCAAAGATCTGGAAATGGGTCCAGAATCCAAGGGTCTTCCAATTGATGAAGTCGAAGGAAGGGGAAATTTGATGAGGCCAATGAGAGACTATCAGAATGATGGTCCTTCCCAGGGCTTTTGCTTTCTGCAATACTTTGAGTATCAAGGGGATTAGTGGGAATGCATAGATGAGACCCGGAGGCTAATCATGTACGAGTGCGTCCCTTGGGGCTTCTCCTAGAGGGGGAATCAGGGCAAAGTAGCTTCGGCATTTTGTGTTCATGTGGTTGGTAAAAAGGTCGCAGCAAGGCTGGCTCCACCTGTGGAAAATTCTGTCCTCTATTTCTTTCTTAAGGAACTACTCGTGAGGCAACAAAATTGACTTGGAGTTCCCCGGGATGTGCATTGCTAATAGAAAGTGCTGGGTGGATGTAGCCCACTGCCATACTCTTAGGCCCTTGCAACAAAGGGGATACGACCTGGTTCCTCCTTGTTTGTTCAAGTAGCACACCACTGACATGTTGTCCATCTGAATCGCAATTGTTCCCAGAGGAAGAGAGTCCAGGAAGTACTGCAATGCTAAAAGTACCGCTCTCATCTCCAGGACATTGATATGCAGATGCGTTTCCTGTTCGGTCCATGTGCCTTGGGCTGTACTTTCCTGAAAATGCCCCCCCCCCCACCTATCAGGGAAGCATCCGTGGTCATTGTGGCCGCTGGTGGGGGTAGTACAAAAGGACGACCTATCGTTACATGAAGAGAGGTCAACCACCACTGAAGATGCTTTTTGCATGTGTTTGTGATCATTATGAGATGAGAGAATGGGAGCTCTTGGTAAGACTATTGAGTGAATAACAGCCATTGCAGAATCCACATGTGCATGTGACCCAATGGTATCACTAATATTGCAGCTGCCATCATGCCTAACAATTTTAGCACTTCTGATGCTGGAGCCTTGTCTTTGGATATGATAATGTGAACCTGTTGACAGAGTAATAAAACTCTTTCTGTTGGAAGTCTCAAAGTGGTGGTGTCCAATTCTGCTCCGATAAAAATGATATGTTGCGATGGCGACAAGGCAGATTTTTCTGAATTTATCGTAATGCCCAGATGACTGCAGAGAGAAAGAGTGGTGCCCCTGGCTTTTATTAGCTGATGCCTGGTGGTGGCAGTGAGGAGCCAATCGTCTGAGGATGGAAACACCTGGAATCCTAAATGCCTCAGGTGAGCCATGACCACTGCCATACATTTGGTGAACACTCTGGGGACTGTAGTGAGGCCAAAGGGCAGGGCTCGAAACTGGTAATGATTGGCTCCCAGCCAGAATCGCAGATGATCCCTGGATGGTCTGGTTATTTTTATATGGTAGTACGCATCCTGTAGATCTATCGAGCACATCCAATTGTCTTTCCCTAAAAAGGGAATTATCAACTGAAGCGTGACCATCCGGAATTTCTCTTTCTTGACAGATCTGTTTAGTTTACTGAGGTCCAAAATAGGTCTCCAGACCCCTGTCTTTTTTGGAACTAAAAAGAATCTTGAGCAAGTTCCGAATCCTGTCTGGTCTGCTGGGACTGGTTGGATGACTTTTTTTTTTTTTTTTTTTAGCAATGTTTCGACCTCTACTGTTGCTTGTTTCCTGTAACTGGGTGGAACGTCTGGGATTTTTGTTGTCAATGGAGGGGGAGTGACAAAAGGAATGAATTATCCTCTGGAAACTAAACTTTGTACCCAGTTGTCGTTTGTTATTTTGAGACAGGCGTCTGGATACAAAGATTAGCGACCCCCGACTGTCTTTGGAGCAGTACAATTGGGCCTCCTTTCAGGGAGCGCTGGTAGGGCTTCCCAAAGAACTGATCTCTGTCACCCTGATTTTGTGTACCCCCCTCTGCCGCGAGGTCGGTGCTTTCCATTATTGCCCCCTCCTCTGCCCCTGGAGGGGGTTTCGCCACATGTGTCCAGAAAGGCTCCTTGGGCTTTTCAGAACCACATTCCCCCCCCCTTTGACCCTTAGGGTAGGGTCTAGTAGGGGTGGAAAAATGGACTCTGACGGCAGTCTCTTTCCTTCTTGCTCACACCCGGTCAAAGTTTCCTTAACCTTGGGTCCGAAACGGGACGAGCCATCAAAAGGGGTACTGACAAAGGATGACTTAAAGGGCTCCGCGAAGGAACACAAGCGCATCCAGGAATGTCGCCTGAGAGCAATTCCTGTACCTGCTGCCCTACTTGCTCCATCAGCTGCATATGAAATGAGGCACATGGACGAGTTTACTATGGAATTCAGGGTAGCGAGCTGGGAGGTGACTTTGTCTGAAGCTCCTGCAGCTACCGTACCCTGAAGAGTATCTCCAAGCTCTTTAAGGCAGTCTCTTTGAAGTCTCGTAAAATGAGTGAGATAGCTCAGTGAACACATGGCAAAAGTCGCTGAACTGTATGTGCGCTTCCTGTATCTATCCATGATCCTAGAGTCTCTGTTAGGAGGATGGATAGATGAAGTTTTGGACATCTCCTTTTTGATGGCTGCTGCCACCACCATGGCATCAACTGGCATTCCCTTGGTAAGGAAAGACTTTTCCTGGGGGGCAGAAATAAATTTATTGGGCCTCCTAGGAACAGGCTCCATGGTGTCTGGAGACTCTCACGCCCTTCGTGAGACCAGCTCCATGAGCTCTTTGAAGGGCGGAGACACCCAAGAGGTGCAGGGTTGAGGCCCAAAAGCCTTCAGGAGAACAGACTCATCTTCACTAGGGTTGGTGGACTTCCAGCCACCTCTCTGCCTAAGAATTTCTAACGTCTCAGCAAATGAGATATCTTCAGCGGCGGACCATGGGGACCCTTCTGATTCATCTAAGTCAGTGTCTGACGAGACAGACTCCTGTGGGGAGTCTAGATGCTTCCTCTTACAAATTCTCTTCCTGGGAACCTCATTAGTGGGAACTTCTGGTGAGGTCTCGGAAGAGCAGGGGCCAACTGGTGGGGCTTCCTGAGGCTCAGGGTTTCTACGCTTTGACAGGATCTGTGAGGCAGAAGTGGACACAGATGCTTTTGGGGAGGAGGTGGTTCGACCTGAAGCTGCAGATGTTTTGGGAGACATCACTCTCCTCATGGCCTCAAAGGCACCTCTGCTCTGATGAGAAGGGACTGCTGGATCCAAGGAAACCATTGATCCCCTCAGCATCGGGACAGTGGCCTCCAAACCAGAGGCAGGAGCCGAGCTCATCCGAGCTGAAGCCCCGAGAAGCAAAGTCAGAACTGACAAGTCAGTCTGACTATCCTCCCCGGACCCGACCAGACAGTGTCGGCTCCTAGACTCCTCAACTGGCACCGAGGACATCCAAGTAAACAGAACCGATGACACTGGAACAGGTGTCGGATCCGAAGGCTCAACAATCATCAGGTCTGACTCCTCCAGCTCTGAAGGACCGGTTTGGCTCGGAGGAGGAAATGCAGTTGACGGCAATACAGTCTTCGGTTCCGAAACCGCTTGGTTCGGCGCCGATAAAAATTTTTGCAAACGCCGGTGCCTGTAGCAACTTCTGCACCACACGATCCACATCCAAATCAGAAAGGCTGATCAAGGACCGAGATGAATGGATGGATGGAGGCACTGATTGAAGGACTGGCGATTTAGGTACCTCGGATACCAGTTCCAGGACTGGGGACCGGCTCCGAAAAGACAAGACACTTGGCTCCGAGGGCTGTGGAGCCGACATCGATGGTTTTCTTGATTTTTTTACTTCTGAAGAAGTAGAAGCCTTAGAAGACTTTGAAGATTTACTAGACCTGTCCTGGTCACTCAAAGCTTCCTGAAAGGACGGTTTGAGACTTCCTCTAGCTATTAACTTTCTCTACTGAAGAACCCTGGAAGAAAAGGAATGACAAATGGAGCAGCTTTCCTGAAGGTGCAAGGCTTCCAGACAATACAATCAATTAACATTGCTATCTGTAACAGACATTCTTTGTCGACATTTTTTAAAGCCTGACTTAGGATGCTTATCCCTAATCCTGGTCAGCCATAATGAACTATACAGTATTTATAAAAAAAAAAACTACTGTAGTATAAAAAAGACTAGACACACCCAAAACTATTTAAATAAGCCATGAAAAAAACTATGGGCTAAATATGCTGTGACAAAGTGTCACTATTAAACACACACACACACACACACACACACACACACACACACACACACACACACAGTATTTATTTAAACCACTCTAAATAGCTAAATATATATATATATATCAAAATACTGTGACAAAACTGTTACTGTTCAAAAGCACACAAACTACTATTTAAACTACTCTAAATATAACAGGCCTATAGAAAAAAACGAAGACCAAAGAGAGCTATATCTAATGATGAAAAAAGCACACCAAAGGGAAAGGGAATATACACTATAAAGCTATAAAAGCTAAAGGTACTAAAGACTAACTATAAAAGTACAGAAATAATGTCATTTAGATAATATTTAGAAAAGAAACTTGTACTGGCCCAAGCTATGAGAGGAACCTCCGATCTACTGCAGCAGCAAACTAGATACGGGGTAACTTTAGGTACATCATGGGATAGGGACTTGGCTTCAAGCTGTCTGAAGACCTCGAGCTTTGTAGTAGGCCAACTCATTGCCAAGGATCGACTCTGAACCCATCTGTAAGAATGAACGGTGAGATAGAACAACTTCACATCATTTTTTTATTAGCAGAGAGGTAGTCAGCTCTATTACATTTTCTCCATAAAATTGTTTTTGGGTCTTTCGGCTTTTCCCAATTAGGGGTCGCCACAGCAGAACTCCGGTCCGTTAATAACTGGCAGTAGATTTTTACGTGCCGAGTTGCCAGCCCTGACGCACAACCTTCAATGAAGGTACGCCCATTCACGCATGTCTCCACACAGAAGACGCTCTAGCTTAGAATCAAACAGGACAATGTCTTACAGGCCATGGAAGTAGTCATAGCTTGGACAGAATGACTTTTTTGGTTTGCGATGAAGGGTTTACCTGTCAAAGTATAAACAAAGGAAATGGAGTCTGATAGCCACTTGGATAGTGTAATTTTAGAAACAGGTTTACCCAGTCTTGACCATGAAAAGGAAATTAACTGGTCAGACTATCTAAAAGACTTCGTCCTGTGCAAATAAATTGGGAAAAATACTGGAAAGTAAATAGTATGGCTCAGGTTATTTTCAGTAGCTACCTTTGGAAGGAAAAAAAAAAGGTCTGTGCTAACAGACACCCTTTCTTTATGGAAAACCAGATGTGGGGGAATAGCAGAAAGAGCCTGTAATTCGGACACATGCCTGGCAGAAGTAATGACCAGCAAGAGCAATGTCTTCCAAGACAAAAGCTTAAAATCTGAGGTAGCAGAAGGCTCAAAGAAAGGGCCTGCAAGGACCTGCAGCACAAACAGTAAATCCCACAAAAGTATGGGGTCCTAAAATGGGAGGGGCTATGCAACAGAAAAGCACATTTGAGAAAAGCTTTGGAGAGTTTCAAAGGTACATTATCCCTGCCTACATGAAAATCAGATATGGCTGCCAACTGTACCTTAACTGTGGAATAACTGGAACTGTTGAACAAGTCCACAAGAAAGTCTAGGAATACCTCCAACAGAGCTGAGAAAGGGTTCACCGGTTCATAGGTGTGTACTAGGCTATTGGTCCTGGAGGCTTTACAAGCCTAGCCCATAGGATTACCCTGGCATCGTGTCATCAGACATTAGTTCCCAGTGCCTCTGTCGAGTAGAGCTACTGGAGTGATCATTTTTGTGAGGTACTTTTGCGGCCTCTCCAGTTGTTGCAGGTGTCTAGTGAGGTACATGCCAAATGGGGGATTGTACTCGATGAATGGCCTAATGAGGGAAAAGTAGAGGGAGACAATTACCTCTTTCTTCCTGGGTGCAAAACCCTTAGTAATGAGATGTGCCACATAGAAGGACTTTCTGACCACAATGGCAATGTGGTGGTCAAAAGAGAGGTTGCTACCAATCTGTGTTGTCAGATCTCTTAGAACACCTTCTGTGTTCAGTGGCAATTCATGGAAACAGAGTTTTTCCCAAAGGGGATGACGGCACATTTTTTGGCATTGAGCTTAAGACCATGGTTCTGACACCAGTCGTTTGTTTCAGTGAGGCCTTCTGCAGGATGTCAACATCACTTGGGGAGGATAATAACTCCCAACTTGCAATCATCTGCAAACTTTGTCAGCCAGAGTGCCTTCGTGTTGGCCTGGACATCAGAGAAGTAGATACCAAACAGGAGAGGACCCAGGATGGAACCCTGTGGGACTCCACTCATGACTGGTCAGTAGTCTGACTTGGAGTCAGCTACTTTCATACTGTGGGTTCTATCTGTGAGCCAGTTTGCAACCTACCTAGTGATATAGGGGTAGATGCCTAGCATAGTGGGTTTTTCTAATATTCCTGAGTGGGGAATGGTATCAAAGGCCTTGGCCAGATCAAGGTAGGCTGTATGAACCCCCTTGCCTTCATCCACAGCTCTAGTGACTGACTCAAAGTTGTCGACCAGGTTGAGCAGGCATGCTCTACCCTTCACAAAACCAAACTGTGTGGGATCCAGAGTTTGCAGATTCCCTATATTCTTGTTTATTAGGTCCATGATGATGCGTTCCATAGCTTTGCATAATGGGGCGATAGTTCCCAGGGTCTGTAGTCGCTCCTCCTTTGTGGAGAGAGATGACTGTAGCAGTGCACCATTTGGTAGGGACAAAGTCTGAGGTGACGCTGTGACCAAAAAGAGCACACAGCTGTGGTGCCAGTTCACTCTGTAGTTCATGTAGAACCCAGTCCAAGCTCAGAGAATCAGCTCAAATGGCAAAACATTTCCATTTAGCATGCACCTTTGTAGTAGAGACATCTAGGAAGAGGACAATACATGTACAACACAACGTGAAAGCTTGAGATTTCTAGCCATCTTGGGTACTGGAGAAACTAAGCAGTTAATCTGAGGGTCTGATGGGAGATGAGACCTGGAATGTGATTTAACATCCACTGCACTTATCTCAGAAGAAGCCAGAGGAAGGGGAACCACAACTGACTGGGCCAAAAGGGAACAATGCGGATCAAAGTCTTTCTGCAGCAGGCTGTCTTCTGAAGGAACCTAATTATTAGGTGACTAGTGGATATGCACAAAGGAGACCCAGGAGCGAAACATAGAGGAGAGATACTCTGGGTGACTGTCCCTGAGAAGAAACTAAGGCATTATAGCTGCTGCACTTGGTGTTGGAGGTGTAAGAAAATGGTTTGCAAGAGAGAGTGCCCCAATGCCAAAAAATCTGAGCAGCTACCCTTGAATCTAGGAATAATTTGTGAGGACAAAGAATGTTCATGTTTAAACTGTCTGCAAGAGTGTTGTATTTCTCCACTTCCCTGGGATGTACATTGCAATCATAAAATGCTGACAGAAACTCTCCAGTTGTCAAATCCTCATGACCTAGTGGGCAAGATCAGGTTCCCCCATTTGTTCAGATGCCAAAAAAACTGATGTACTGTCCATTTGGATCCAAATCACACTGCTGGGGAGAGTTTTCTGCAAAGCAAGGAGGATAGTTCTCACCTCCAAGATACTGATGTGAAGGCTGGCCTCCAAAGAAGACTAAGTCCTCCCTCCCACCAGGGGGGAAGGTAGGTGTCTGTAGTGACCTTGGCCAGTGGAGGAGGATGAAATTACAGCCATGTAAAATCTTACCTTAACAGCTGATGTGTTTCTCCTCATTGTTGCAGTAATCATAACCTAAGGGACTGCCTGCCAAGGATAGCCCTATGTCCAGCCAATTTCCAAAGCCTTTAGTAGTCACAGATGTCGTACATCACGTGTGCGCCTTGTACAAGGAGTAGGGCATAAAGGTGATATACGGACAGACACACCCAGAACTGGAAAAGCCTAAGAAGGAACCGAATGCCCTAGGGACAAGGAAAAACATGCATCCAGAAGGAGAAAAAGGATAAAAGACCCTCGGCCAGTAGGGCAAGAAGAACAGGTTAGATCTGTGGGCAGTAAGAGGAAGAGAGAAAATACTGCAACTGTGAAGAGATGGACCTCTACTGTTATGGCAAGATTTTTACACGACTGTGCTATGTCCTCCCATATCACTGTTGCAGTATTAACCTAAGGGACAGTACAAACGCTCATGAGGAAGCTAGGAGGAAAACAGCATGGAACAGCCCTCCAGAAACCCATGCAGGATAGCCTGGCAAAGACCACTCTGGCCCTAGAAATAACATCTAACTTGTAATGCTTGGTGAAAGTATAAAGAGAGGCTCAAGGATAAAACTTGCATACAGTCCCTTGAAAAGGGCATTAGAGTTGGCAACAGCCCTGGTAGTGAGTCTTTACTGATAAAGAAACACATTTACCACGAAAAGAACAAAAAGAAATGGCCTTAGAAATCCAGGAAGAGAGGATTTGCTTAGATGCTTAGAAACAATCACATTCAAAGATCTGAGATGAAAGAAAACAAAAAGCTGCTCAAATTTGCGAATAACTTTAGTTTTATCCAAATAATATCTGAGCTGTCAATGCAAATCCAAAGTGTGGAGAAAGTTCTCACGGACAGACTGCAGAAAAGGTAAAAAGGAAGAAAGATGAACAGACTGATTAAGTGACAACTCATTGACCTCCTTGGGCATAGAAGAAGGGTTAGTATGAACAGACACCCTGTTACTATCAAAAACTAAGAAAGGATGAAAATCCATGAGAGTCTGAAGTTCAGACACTCTCTTGGCTGAATTAATCCAAAAGAACAGTCTCCCAAGTACAATGTTGTAAGGAAGCTGAAGCAGCTGGCTCAATTAAGGTCCCAGGAAGGTGGAATATGCCTCCTGTATGGCCTGATATGAAGGACATCTTTAAGAAATTGCTTGACTTGAAATCTAGAGGTCAGAGGAGAAGTCAAGGACAGGAAAAGCAGAAACTGCTGAAAGGTGAGATTTAACTGAAGAATATGCTAACCCAGCATGGAGCAGATCACAGAAATGAGAAAGAACCAGAAGAACCTTCACAGATAGGGGATCCTAATGGCAAGACATGCACCAAACAGAAAATCTTTTCCATTTGGACATATACGATTTCCTGATAGTGGGCTACCTAGCCTCCTGCAGAACCTGAAGCACAGCTTCAGAAAACAAGTGCCTGAAAGGATCAAAACCCTATCCCCCACAGCATCAGTTGATGAGTGGACAGGTGAGGATGGATAAGAGAGCCTTTATTTTGTGTGAAAAGATCCAACCACTGAGGTAAGTTGTGGTGACTCCCCATGGCCAAGGGAGAAATAAGGGAGAACCAGTGTTCTCTGGGGCAAAAGGGAGTCAGCAGAAAGATTTTGGAAGAGTCCTGCTTGATCTTGTGCAAGACTCTCTGTAACAGAGGAAGGCCTACAAGGCATCCTCTTTCCAAGCCAGAGGACTTGGAACTCTGGAACAGAATAGAAGAAGTTGTCTGTTCAGAGACGATGCAAAAAGATCTACCTGAGGAATACCCCACCAACGAGCAATCTCTGTGAAGCATCCATTTGTGATCTTGTGTGCTAGACCTGCTGAAAGAGTCTGCCACTAGATTGTGCTTCAAGAGAATGTAAACTGGCTGAACAGTCACTTGATACTGGACAGAGTGATCCCAAACTAGAAGAGCTTGTCTGTAAAAACAGGACCTTGCACCCCCTTGTTTGTTGGCATTCCACATCACTGTTGCATTGTCTGTGAAAATGTTGAGGGTCCCAGGATGAAAGAGGTAAATAAAAGTCTGAAGAGCTAAAAGAAGAGCCCTTATTTCCTTTATACTGATGTGGTCTGATCTCTGACGAAGAGGCCAGAGACCCTGAACCTTGAGAGAGCTGAAGGAGGCCCCGCCCCCTGTCTGAGGTGTCTATAAAGAGCTTGAGTTAGAACTGGAGCCTGAAAAGGAGGCCCCGGGTTGACAGAAAGTGGAGGAATCCAACAATGAAGTTTGAGCTTGAGACCAGGAAGGAATGGTACAGGAAGTCCAAGGGGTGGCAATGTTGCAGCCACACCGATGAGATACCACTGGAGAATTTCTCCCCGGGCCTCCGCTGAAAACAGGATCTGTGGAACCTAGTCGGACATTCCCGGTCAACAAATGTTAAATAAAAAAAAATAAAAATAAATAAAATAAAAGTTTTCTCATGTGAAGCCTGATCAGAGGGAGCATGGGAATGATAGAAGCCATCACCCTGAAACCTTGAGAAATTTCCTGGATGAGATTGAAGCCAGAGGAAGAAGGGACTGGAAAAAGGCAGTAAGAGCCAGGGCCTTGGAGGCAGGCAGAGATGTCAGCATGAGGATGGTCTGAAGCCTGCAACAGAGGAAAATATGATTCTGAGAATGCGTCAAAGTGGATTTCTGGAAGTTTATGGCTAACTCTAGACTCTGTAACAGGGAAACAGTAAACTGGAGATCCTAAAGCAGAACACCAGGGAAGAAGCTTGAATGAGCAAATTGCCCAGCTAGGAAAATATATGAACTCCTCTCAGGAGCAAGGTATTTGGTGAATACCCTTGGGGCAGTACAGAGGCCAGAGGGCAAAGTAGAGAACTGAAAATGCTAGGAAGAAACACAGAAATGCAAACATTTCCTGAAAAGGGAGTGAATGCGGATGGGAAGGTAGGCATCTTCGAGATCCAGAGAGACTAGAAAGGCCTGGGGGTAGAAGGGGAAAGATTCGGATGAGACAACATTTGAAAGGAGAGAATCTTGAGAAAGGTGTTGAACTGGGAAAGATCCAAAATTGGTCTCCAAGTGCCCTCTTTTTTGGGAACCAAAAACATTGGGCAGAAGGCACAGCATGAATGCTGCCCAGGACCAAAAGACAATGGATCACCTTTAGGAAAAGAGGAAGGCATTCCAGAGGAGGTTGAGGGTATGCCCAAAAAGAGAGGAAGGGAATTTCCAAACCATGGTGGATAATGAACAGAACCCAAGAGTCTGTTGTAGTCTTTAACCAATTTGAAAGATGGAGGGATAAGGGAACCTGGCTAAGGGAAAGGGGAAACAAATTATTAAATGCACCCCAGCTTCTCCTGAAAAACAGGCTTCTGGGAGGTAGGGGGTTGAGTAGACTTAGCAGGAGGCACATGTCTAGGACTCTTTTTCCCTTAGGCAGAAGGCAAGACTGCCTACAAACAAAAGCCGATTTGGAGGGACAATTCTGTTGAAACTTGGGAATAAGATAAACAAAAATATGTTTCAACTCCAAGGGTAATGCCTCATGACAGACCCAAAGGCCGTAGGATGTATCAGCTACATCGTAGCTGCATTTGATAGAATGGTAAGCAACTTGGGAATTGCATCTCAACAAGGAAAGGGCAGAAGACTGTCCTTCAGAGTCATGAAGGTCAGAAATCACCTTGGACACCTGAGAAAGGACGTCCAAAACATATCTGGTCATAGGAGTCTGGTAGTTGACAACCCAAAAGGATAAAGTGGCAGCAGTGTAAACCTTTTTGCCCAGCCTCTCCACAGCCCTACTTTCCTTATCTGAAGGAAGCAACTCGAAAGGAGGTAACAACTTGAAGGACTTGTCAGAAGAGACCGACACTACAGAAATGTCAGCAGAAGGGCATTTATAAAGAAATGTACACGCATCAGCCACCTTTTAAAATCCATCAGGTTTCTTGAGTGCAGGGGGATGAGAATCAGAGGCCACAAATGCTGCTGAAAAACTATCCAGGAGGGCATCCAGAACAGGGGAACAGCTGATAACTTAGAAGACTCCAGATGGAGGAGCTCATAATACCTTTTCTGAATGTCTGACAATTTAGAACAATCCCACTTAAAGAACTCCATCATGTGGGTAACAGCATCCCCGAAGGAGAGTTCCTCCAAAGGAGAATCTTGACTAAGAGAACCCTCTTCCTCTGAATCATAGTCTAGGGGGAAGGATTTTGAGAAGAGTAACGAAGGGACTCTTCCCCAGAATCCAGATCCTCATCTGAAGGCATCAAAGGAAGATTTCTTCTTACATGGAGTAGCGGTATCCTGAGGAATTTATTTTACCCATTTTGGATGAAGTAGTGTTAAACAGGTATAATGGTTAATATGTACCACTGTTGGGGGACTCTGGTAAAACAGCTCTATGGGTCAGTATGGTTAACAAAGGGGGGGGTTGAACATGCAATGGTCATAATATTCACTGACAATACGAAGGATGTGATGAAAGCAATACATGAGAACTGGACACTTGAGGCACATCACAATGAATTCATGGGACATGCAGGACAGACCTCCCGATTTATCTTTAAAAGAAGCACAAATCCTAGAATGCAGGATATAGACGCAAAGTGAAAACAAACAGGGCACCTTCAAATGTGGTAGGTGCATACAATACCCATACATCATGAATGTTGAATCGTTCTATTTAGAAAATATGAAATACAAGGTCAAAAGTACTAGGTACTATAACTGCAACATGACAAAGGTAGTATACCTTGCACTTTGTCAGACATGCTGAGGATATTATGCAGGGAAAACTAACAGAGCCCAGTGTAAAAGAATATATGAGCACATTTATGACATAAATAGGAAAGAGATGACAAAGGCACTGCAAAAACACTCTTGTTTTGCAAAAATTGTAAAGGGTTTGAACTCCTTGTACATGAAAAAATTAAATGTGAACTAAGAAGTAATCCCTAGGAAAATGTTTTAGAGGAAAAGGAATTGCATTGGCAGTTGAAGTTGATCTCTACAATGTCTCCAGGTTTGAATGAAACAGTCAGTAGTAAAAGTATACTGCAGTGAATGTGCAACAGACTGTAGGGGGTGGGGTTGAATAACAGCTATGAATCAATGAATGAGATTCAATGTATGGAAGCATTTCACTGGTTGTAACACAACTGAGTAGGTTTTAAGATGTTCCAGGGAAGCAAAAAGTTCTATGGCATTCCCACTGCAGCATGATAGCTTTGAAGCCCTTCATGTTCAAAGGCTGTTCATGAGGGTCCTCCACATCCCTGCTTAAAGAGTCTGCCACCACGTTCTCCTGAGAGAGAATTTACATTGTTTCCTACTGGAATCTTACACTCAATGCAAAGTGCCAGGCCTCCTGTGCCAGCCTACACAGGTAGTAGGATCGTGTCCCTCCCTACTTGTTTATGTATCACATCACCTTTGTGTTGTCTGTGTATGCCAGCAGAGTGGCTGGCTTCCAGAAATGTGAGGATCTGCAGGGCCTGCAGAAGTGCTCTCTGTTCTTTTAGGTTGATGTGTTCTTTTACCAGTCCAAACCCTCCATGCCCTGTCAGAGATGTTGGACTTGGTTGTGTGAGGTTGGAGGATGCAGATTAGAAGGATGGGGCATCAAGAGGATGAGAATGTTGGAACCACATCAATTTCAGATATCACTATATTTTTCTCATTTGTACTCTAGTGAGGGGAAGCATAGGAATTATGGCAGCCATGAACCTCAGAGCCCTGAGGATCTCTCTCTCTTGCTGTGCAGTGAGTCTTGGTGGAGTGTGTCCTGAAGTAGTTGGCTAGGGTGGCAACTTTCTCCTGAGGGACAGAGGCAAGTGTTCAGTCTGCAGCCCAGAAATGTCAAGTCTTGGGTGGGATTGAGATAAGTATTTCTGAAACTGACAATGAACCTGAAAAGAATCAGGAGACATACTTTGTAATGAAGACGCTTGAGAAAGACATCCTTGGACAGACCCTGGATTAGAAGGCTATCCAGGTAAGGGAAGATTTGCATGGCTTGATTGTGGCAAAAGGCCACCACTGAAACTAAACATTTTGTGAAAACCTTTGGAGATGTAGAGACACTAAAGGGCAAAGCAGTAAACTGAAAATGTGATGATCCATTAAAAAAAACTCAAATTTTCTGCAGGAAGGATGAATGGGAATGTACAAATAGGCTTCCTTTAGGTCTAAGGATACCAGGAAAGTCTGAGAAAGAAAACGCAGAAGAGTATGCAAAGAAAGCATTTTGAATGTGGGGATTTTTATGAAGGTGTTTAGTTGACAGAGCTTTAGAATGGGTATATACTCGACCACCTTCCTTGGAACAAGAACAATTCTTAAATGGCAATGTTTTCCTAAGAAGCTTAAAAGGACCTCCACTACGGTTCCCTTTACTAGCAAGTCTTGGATGATAGGGTCCAGAAGGTGAATCTGGTTGGGAAGCAGGAGCATTCCCCCAAGAGAAGGAATGCTTTCCCAAGTCATAGTGTAGCCTTCCTTGATAATGTTCAGGGCCCATTTGTTTGAGGTCAGCGTTTTCCAGAATTGGGGGGGGGGGTCTTCTTGACAGGGGGAGTAGTGGTGCTGGGAATGAGGAGGGAAAATGGTTATGGGGGCCTGCTTCCAAATTTAGGCCTCCGTGAAGGGATATCCCTGTGAGGTTTATCTGGTAATCTTTTCCTAGGTGTTTTCCTTTGCTTATAGAGGGCCTTAAGTCTCTTCACAAAGGAGGTAGATTTTGCTGGATAATTTCTAATGTACCTAGGAACTGTGGAGAGAAGAATCTGGCAGCAGTCTTTCATTGTTTTGCCTTGTTCTTGCAATGTTTTGGAAAGACTATTAACTTGTGAGCCAAACAAAACATTACTATCCAGAAGACAGTCTAAAGGTTTAGACTTGTAGCCTTCAGGGATAGGCTGACCTCACAGCTAGGCATACTGCCTGATGGCTGAGCCAAGCAGCAGCTGCCCTGGAAGAAGCATCCATGGCATCAAAGCTGCATTTAATACTGTGTCTGAGAAGCCTGGCCCACTAGGGTCTGCATATGCTGTTTTTGATTCTAGTTTCTGAGGCTCTGTGATGGCCTTACTCAAGGAATGAAGCAGAGAGATTATTCAGTCATGTCTGTTTGATAGTTAATGGCTCTAAAAGCCAGTGTGGAGAACATACACATTTTATTATCCCACCTATCCATTGCTTGACTATCCTTATTAGTGGGAAGGACATTTAGTGCTAGAAAGCAGCCTGGAAGGCTTGTCCGAGACCAGGAAAACTGCAGCAGGATCCGTTACAAGATTTTTGTATAGGTACTTAGGTGCATCAGGAACTTTATAAAACCCAGCTGGCCTTTTGGATATGCTAAGAAACAGGTGTGGAGGCAATAGCTTGAAATGCATACATGTAAGCCTCTAGAAGAGGGGGAAGTGGAGTTAGTGCAGGACTCCTCATCTCCAAAAGGAAGCCTCTGCCAATGGGGATGCAGGACAAAGGGAGTCTCTCTTGTCAGAGAATAGCTGTTTTGGAGACTGTAGCTGTGATGAATTGTCCCAAGAATGACCTGAATCCACCTCCAGTTTCTCCTCCTCAGAGAAAGGATCCAGTACTTCTTGCTGTGGTGTAGCCTGTGTAGGCTGCGATACAGAGGGTAGAGGCTTCAGGGACATAGTGGCTTTAAATAACCCCTGAGAAAAATCTATTCATTTTCACTGGCAGCTAAAGGAGACATAATATTTTTAAGATTTTGTTTTTTCTTTTTGAGGTAAAGTCTGCCTGTATCAGCTTAGGAGATTCAGAACCTTGGCATGTTTCAATAAGTGTTCTTGGAAACTCTTCCCATACTATGAACCAAGAGACTCAACGTGGGTCCTCTGAAATAATAAAGGCATGGTTCATCAGATGCTTCAGTCATCTCCAAGGCCTCTGGTGGGGGCATGGTTGCAGGCTCTTGAGATAAGGACTGACATACCATGGATTCAACCACCTCAAAGGGTGCTTCCAAATTCAGAGTTGGTGAAAGATGAATCCTTCCTGGGTCTTTTAAGTTTTCATTAGAATGGAAGGTCGATGTCTGGGATTCTGGGATTACAGCTTGGTAGAGTGGGCTAAGCATTTTAATTACTGTGTCTCAAGGAAGGTATTAAGATGAAGAGCCTTAACCAGTGGAGTTCTAGGATCAAACCACTGACAAATGGAACAAGATTTGTAGTCATGTTTGGGGCCAAGACAGAACAGCCACTTAATCTGCAAGTCCTTGTATGGAATTTGCCTATAGCACTCGCACTTACTATTCTAGCTGACATCTAATAAAAGTTAATACACAGTCAAAAGGTTAGAAGGGAAGGATCTCCAATGGGGTACTTATCTGAATCAGACAAGTGAATCTACCTGTACCTCTAACCTGTATTCCAATGCTTCAAGTCCCACCCAGTGAGGAATGTTGGTATACAATGAAGAAACATCCAGCGTGCAAAGTAACCACCCAGGCTCAAGCTGCATGTCTGAGATAATTTTAAGGAATTCCACTGTGTCTTGAATGCAGGCCCTAACCCATTTTAGAAGTGGTTTTACATACTGTGTCAAGAACTGGGCTAATGGTTCCATGAGTGAACCCCTACCTGAAACTATGGGTCTACCAGGTGCATTCTCCAGATTCTTGTGTATTTTGGGTAAAAAATATATGTATGGGCTGGATGGGTCAGGCACTGTCAGGTGGTGTAGTGTGTTGTCCGTAATAATTCCCTTGTTTTTGGCTGATGTCAGAAACTGGTCTTTTTGTTTCTTGAAACCAGGAGTTGGGTCCAATGTCATATGAGTATAATAGTGATCATCAGCTAGCTCTCTCACCACCACTGCACCACCCTTATCTGCAGACAATATTGCCAAATCATGGTTAGTTTCAAGTTTTCAATCTTTAAGAGATTATTTGATTTGGCACGGAATTCCCTAAAATTGAAATGCAGGTCTTTGAGAATGCAATTCTGAAACATTAACACATTGCGATGCATTGGTGGCATGCAGCTCGAGTCTGGGTGGTTATTTTGCACCCTGAATGTTTCTTCATTGTATACCAACATTCCTCACTGGGTGGGACTTCGATTGGAATACAGGTTATACAAATCAGAGCTGTATCAACCGGATTTTAACACCTTTTTACTTTGCCTGGCTGAACACGTTCCTACGAAAAATGTATTTTATTACCAAAATAAATGCTACCTACAAATACAAGGTATGGGTGCTTCATTTGCTCCCATATATGCTAATTTATTTATGGCCCACATTAAGGAACAGCTCATCTATGATAACTCACACAACATCTACCTAGATGAGATTGACATTTGGAGAAGATACTTGGATGACTGCTGGTTAGTATAGAGATCAGACCAGGAATACCTTATGGAGTTTGTCGAATATCTAAATGGTAACAGATGGGGTATTCAATTTACTGTCACTTATGACACCAATAAGATCACCTTTCTAGATGTCACAGTAAGTAGGAATGATAACCATACTCTAACATCTGAAGTATATCGTAAATACCCCCCAGTATAATTCACTTCTCCATGCTACCAGCTTTCATTCTCCACATATATGCAGAAACATCCCAAAATCACAATTTTTGCGAATGAAACGTATATGCTCAAATGATGCTACTTATGAGGTATATCAAGAAGATCTTACTACCAGATTCAGGAATAGAGGATACAAAACAGGAAATATCTTTCAGGCCAGGCATTGGGTGGCCAGTCATAATAGGCAAGATCTCTTAACATATAGGGATAAGACTAAGAACAAGAATTCAACCATTAGACTAGTCACTACATATGGTAGAAATACTGATGTCCTACTCAACATTGTCCACGAACATTGGAATATACTTTTGGCAGACAACAAATTATGTGAGTTTCTGGATGATAGATGTCAATATTCCTTCAGAAGAGGCAGGAATTTGGGTTCATTCTTAAATCATTACAAACATGGTTGGAGAAGTAAAGGTGACCCTATACAAACCACTTTGGTGGGGGATCAACTCAAAGGTTGTTTTCCCTGTGGCCACTGCACCCACTGAAGAAGGGTGAGGAAGACATGCCAGTTCAGCAGCAAAAACACTTGGGACAAACATCCAGGCCTTTAAAATTCAGAATATCTGAACATCTGGGTGACATCGGGCACAAGAAGCTTACAAATGCCCTATATAAACATACTGTGGCACATAAAAATGCATCTTTCATTTTTACTGTGACTGACAGAATCATTGGACAGAGAACCCATAAATCAGGATGGCATCAAATATTAAATAACAAGGAGAAAAAATGGATTATCAAACTGGGGGCACTGTTTTCACCAGGTCTTAATGAATATCTTTAAGTGGTTTGTTTAACTGAATAATTAATTAATCAAGTTGTAAGCTTCATTCATTGGTAAACTATATAAGGGAGATGAAGTGAATATGTTTCTATTGCACTGAAGAAGGCTTTGCATTTTTTACAGCTGAAACCAGTCTGTTTTGTCTCCTTTTCATGCTTTTGAGCTAATAAATACAACAATTTATGCTACAGTCTACTGGCTCAAACTTTTTTACTGATATAAGGTCTTTTGAAGCCGTGCAGTTGACGTACTTGCAGGGGCTGATTTATCTAAAGATGGCGTGTAATCCACCATTTAAGGTCAAACTGGAGCAGCTCTGAACCAAGCGAGGAAGAGGAAAACTCTGGTGAATACTCCAGTGGGCTAGAAAGTGAAAAAGGAGAAGCCACACATCCTAAGAGAGCTCCCTTAGCCAAAAAGGGGCTGGGAATACTGATAGCCAGAGAGGATGCTTATCCCGATGCAGGTACCAGAGGCGATCGGCATTGAGGAGTCAGAGCTGACGCCAGTGGGGAGGTCATCGTAGAACCCGATAGTCTCAGGACTTTCGGGTCCATGGACCAGACGATGAAAGAGTCACCGATGAGGAGACAGACCTCTTACAGTCCCCTTTAGCAGACTTGGGATCCTTGGATGACAGCTTCTGATCTCAATCTGACTTTCCTCTGGGCAAGAAAACTAAGAGGAGGAGGAACTGGCTGGAAGGAGGCCCTTAATGATCAGCTTGGCTCTCCTTTCACTGATGGGCTGAGTACCTAACTCCTCATAAATGGCACAAGGGGACTCCAAATATGTAGCCTCCAAGCAGCAGACATACCGATAATCAACATCTTCTGAGAGGAGCTTGTGCCACATGCCACACACTTTTGTAATCCTTTTGGATCCATCACTGAAAAGTAACAAATAAATACTACACTAAGAGAAAAATCACACTAGCAGGCTAAACAAACTGTTACCTAACCAACTAACGCTATTAGCAACAACTACAACACTAGACAACTAAAGAGCAGAGAAAAACAAACACAGGTGAGAATGCCTGTCAATAAGACATTGAGAGCCCAAGAAGCACACCTTTACTACCTATTTACCTGACCTAACAAACTACCTACAGCTAGCTATACTGAATTTCTACAAGGTAGGAGAAAAATGGAGAATAAAATAGTGACAAAAGTCTTTATAAAAAGAGTACACTCCAATGGAGCCAATATTACGCTGCTATCCTGGAATGGTGGCAAAGTAAATCTAGGGTATTCTTAGGGAAGTGGGGGACTGTGGGTATGAGAGGCGGAGCCTGTTGAGTTGACATCTTTGAGAAATGGCCGGCCTCCGATGCGAATCATATCAGATAACCTGTAGGTTGAAGCTAGATGAAAAAGACAGAGGATACTACTATATTGTCTATTATTTTTCTGAATAGCCACTGACAAAATCACACTGTTCATTTATTAAACAAAGATGAGAATTTAGGAATTCCGTAACACATACAGACATCCCAACCCCCACTGGAGGACACTAACTTTATGAAACCTCTTATAACCTGGCAAATCCAATGGAGGTGATATATCACTAAACCATATTTCCATGATAAATGCGATATCCCCCTAATCCTATTCTCTTAATAACTGAACTACATTGTACTCAATTGAAGAATCTCACATTTGATAGCAATAATCTCAACCAACCCTTATTTTTACTCTATTACTTACAGTGTTACTAATTCTATTTCTAAAAACATTTAATAAATTTCTCCAATGTATGATGCAAAAGTTTTATTTGCCATATGGCTTAAATGCAGTCCATACCTAGCAAAACAGTCGTCTGTCCACCATACACTCATGTATAACTGGAAATTTCCAAATATAAGCACATGCTTACTATCGTGATTATTTAATCTACTAGCTCCCATTTTACAATCCTCATATTTAGCTCAAGTAAAAATGTCCATGAAGAAAATCTTCACCTCCAGTCTTTGAGCAATACAAAATAACTGCGGTTACCTCCTCTATGCTAATATTCCCAACATCACTGTTCCAACCACATACCACTAATGCAGAAAAATGAGTTTTTTACCAGCCTTAGGATTCCATCCTTAATATGCCTCATCCTTGCACTATGCTATGATAGAACCATACCCTTTTATTCATTCATTTGTAGTTAATAATTTTTCATACCTTTCAGTATTGAATCTCCAATAATCAACATTCAACCATTTTTTTCACTACCGTTCTCTGTGGCAGTTTGCATTATTTTTGCCGTTTCACACTTTAAAACTGACCTTGTTTAACACTACAGATCTTTTACATATAACAAAATACCACTACAACTGAGAGACCGTAGTTAAAAGAAAAATAACTGTAGTAAAATAATAAACTGCGGACTGAACACGACTAGGCAAGACTTTTAAAACTGTATAATTGTATTGTGGTAAGCGCTTTCGCGTACCTTCCTGTACGCTTCCTCAGACCATAAATGTTTCAGCAAGATAGCAGCTTTTTATATACATAGACTTGAACACTTAATTATTTAATCACAATCAATTAGACACAATCAAAGACTCAATAAACAATTAAAACAGTTTAAACCAGCTACTTTAAAAGGGGCAAACTCTAAAAAGCATTTATGTAGAAAGAACTTAAAAATACTATGTAAAACAGGAACAAATACTAAACTTTCTCTATGAACATAAGATAAAGAAGTAAGTTGATCATTTTGTGGCATGTATATATACCAAATAAACCAAAAAACTGATAAAGGCATGTTCCTAACAAATAACCTCTATATAAAATATGCATCATGTCCAAACAAATAAATAAATAAATGAATTTTTAGATGTTTAAATATGTAAAAATAAATATATATATATAAATACTTTAAATAAATATATATTAAGGAATGAATACAACTAACTTATATATAAATATACCAATTGCTGTGTACAAATATGAAAAAATGTGTATATAACAATTTCATAAGGCTATTAGGGCCTTTATAAGGACCATTGTGGAAAACCATTATAAAAACAAAGATGAAGGAAAATAGGGAAGAAATAAGGAAGAAATAAAGGAAGGCGGAAGGGGGGAGGGAGGGGAAGGGGAAAGTGAAAAAGGGGGTGTAAACAGCAATAATGGTAAGGCATATAATATATGAAATATTAATACATCAAAATATCACTAAACATGCACATCAGTCTAATTAAAAGAATGTATATAAAAAGCTGCTATCTTGCTGAAACATTTATGGTCTGAGGAAGCGTACAGGAAGGTACGCGAAAGCGCTTACCACAATAAAATTATACAGTTTTAAAAGTCTTGCCTAGTCGTGTTCAGTCCGCAGTTTATTATTTTACAACACTACAGATCTCTGTACATACTATCAATATCGCCACCGCAGGTAACATAAAATTTATATGCTTAGAAATTAGCTCTGACTAAAATTGCTAAGTTATCTGCCAGATATAAAATATGCATCTCTCAGGCTTTGTGCAGGAACATTTGCATACACAACTGTGCAGGCAACTGGACTAAAGTTTATCACTATAATGTCATTGAATTCTGATCCATGGTATGTGAATTACCAACAAGTCTAAAATAAGCAGCATTTTACTTACACTACTACAAAGCATTGGTGAGTTACAATAAGTTATTAACTTAAGCACTGGGAAAATACAGTTCCCCAAGTCGTAATCAGAAGTCTCTTGTTGAAGTTCTTTAAACAGGAACAGGATATTGCACATTGTCATATAAAATCAACTGTGACACACATAGTTAACTAACAAATATACTGTAGTGAAAAATCAGCAATACTAGTTAAAAGTAATATCTTGCAAGGCTCTTTTTTTTAATAATTTTTGATGAAAATCAGCAGTAAAATCTGTTTAAGTCAGGTCTTGAACTTCAACAGTGTGAATGCATTTGCCATTACTTATATTTTAAATGTCTGGGTCTCTTATTTGGGAGGTGAAGAAAGCCAAGTAGCTAAGTTTTGGTAAATGCTAACAGCCATGTTCCCCAATGTGTTTTAGTGAAAGAAAAAGAGCGAGAAGACATAATTAACTATACCAGGCAATAAGGTAAATCCACATCATGCCCAATGTCTTACTACGCACCTGCTAGAAAGATAATGTACAGCAAATCTGCATTTAAAGGTTTATTTAAATATTTAAATTTACAATGCAGATCCAGAAAACTCACCACATACTATAATGACAAGTAATTTGAAAGTTCTAGAGGTTTGATCACGTATCAATATATTTTACTCTATTTATCTTTGTTGACTGAGATAGATACCTTTTTGCAGTTGAGGCCTGGGGAGAAAAGCTCCAATATTCACAAACACAGGCAATATACGCTATACTTTCATTTTCCACACTGTACATATTTTCATCTTGGTTACATATACATACTTGCATACAAAATTAGGTGTAACATGATTAATGCTAACCTTGTATCATACAATCTGTGACTACAGGAAGATGAGAAAATAGGAGATTACCTGTTAATTTGTATAAGGTTGCAGCATACAGAAATATAAAGAAAATCTATGGCAACAGATTTAAATTTGGGTTAAAATTAGTAAATAGCAGTACAATGAGGGAAAACAACGATCAAAGAGAAAAAGATAGTTAAGAAATATAATCAGTTAAATGTTTACAGTAGTAGACAGAAGGGAAAGTGTAATAATCACAATATGGGAACTTAGTACAGAACAGCTATTGTTTTGTCAGAGAAAGGGCAGCTTGCATTTTCTTCAAGATCAGAAATTATCTAGGTGTACAGCAAGAGCAGAGCCAAGTGCCTTGCAGATGCTGTTTTAGCAGACAAAGCATTTGTTGTTTTCTATAAGCTTTAATTCTAATGGGATGGAGTTGCACAGTTTTGAGATACAGCAAAAACAAAGTTCCTGGCAGAGTTTTTTGAGTTAGGTACAGCTGGAAAAGATTTGTTAATGGATCGTTGTGTTCTGTTGTTGTTGCATGGTAGTAATATGCTTTTTTGAGATGGGCAACTATATAACTGGTAGCGATTTTTGTAGGCAGTGTTGAGTTGAGAGTAGGTTAGCTAATTTGGGAGTTTTAGCCAGTTTAGGTCATTTAGGGCAGTGCAGTGGTGGATTTTATGAGATGAATATGTGGCGAATCTTGCTATTTTATTATTGCATGCATCAAATTTGGACTTGCAGGCATTGAGATTAGTGAAGATAGATGATACATACAATATGATTGGAGTAAATAGGTTGCTACTTTGGATTGTCTTGAGGATATTGTATGATATTGATCTGTTCTATATAAGGAGCCTAGTTTTTTGTGCATTATTGATAGGTTGAAGAATATGTTGGTCATATTTGAATTTGCCATCAAGGAGTACTCCAAGTAATTCGGCTTCTGTCACAGTTTCAATTTGTGTACTGTCAGATATGACAATATGGAAATTGTGTTTTTCAGTATCAAACTGTTTTGGTAAAAAAAAAAAAAATTAGTTTAGTCTTTTTTGCATTTAGGAGTAGGTCTGCAGTGCCTCAAAAAATGAGGACTCTTGTGTGATTTCTTGGAGGATTTGTAGTGTTGTGATGGAGCAGATGAAGGCTGCAGCAACTGCATACTAAGCTACATTTGCTTTTTTGCAGCAGTATGCAGTTTGTTTACAAATATATTAAATAGAAGTGAGCCCAGTATTGATCCTTTAGGGACACTGTGACAGGAAGGAAAGAAGAGAATTCTTGTTTTTCCATTTTACTGATTGTTGTCTGTGAAACGGCTATTAAACCAAGTGAGAGATGATTTATTTAGACCTAGGAAGGCAAGTTTATTGAGAAGTTTTAAGGGAAACTGAGTCAAAGGCCTTAGACAGATCCAAGAAGAGTGCTGATACTAGGTTGTCATTATTTCTATTGTGGTTGCTAGCATTGGTAAAGCTAATAAAAGCAGTAACCATGCTATGACTGGGGTGGAAACCGTGTTGGGATCATGAAGAATTTATTTTGGGGAAGACATCTGAGGTGCTGGGTATAGTTACATTTTTCTAATATTTTTGATAGTGGTGGTAGTACAGCTATGGGTCTATAGTTGGATAGGTCAGCTGAATTTCCACCTTTGTGGAATAGAATTATGAAAGACTTCTTCCAGATTATTGAGACATGGTTTTCTGTTACAGTTCAGTTAAATAGTACAGAGACAGGGAAGGCTAGAGCTTCAAAAGCAAGTTTTAGTAATCTGTCGGTAGGTTGTCTGCCGCTAGGGTTGTTTGAGCTTTTGTAGATATACAATTTCAACATAAAAACTATGCATAACTTAAATATGTCATTTTAGTTACTAAAGCAAACTAAAGATCTGCATGTTGGCATACTCTGTCCTCCTGGTAGCGCAAACTATGCTGCAGCTGTTACCAATATACTTTTTCACTGGTTGATCTCTGGTTGAAGTTAATTTCACAGAAGAAAAAAAAACACTTTCAGCAAAAGAAAGACAACAGATTTGCTGTGTTTCTAAGCATAATCATACAACTTTTACCAAGCCAGTAGAAGGAAGAACTACAAACAAATTATTTTTATCTGTAAACTGAAATGCAAAAATTACAAACTTCTATGCAAACATAAGCTGCAAAATGCACACAAATAAACATCTTTCCCCCCAGTTTTCATGTAGTAAGTAAACTGCAACAGCAAATTAAACATTTAGAGAGAGAATTTTCCTCTTCAACCATGCAAATTTTTGTTAAAATCTGATGAAAAATTAAAAAGATATGACTGTACACAGTATCCAAAGTTTTAAAATAGTTGTTTGAGGTTTGAAAAGGCATTATGCTGGAGAAAAGATAATACAACAGTTCTAATATGAGTTTTCTTGTAATGCTACAGTGTTTATTCGGTTTATCTTTACAAAACCGAATCACACTGGTGCGATTGCTCATATGAGTGAATCGTAACCACGAAAGTCAGAACAGCGACAATTCCTTATGTTTGAAAATCAGCAAATTGAAAAGCAGATTCGCTGATTTTCGAACATATATATCGAAAGAAAAAAAATGAAGTGTAAAGCAGAGGGGCAAGCCCCCCTGCCCCCCACACCCCCTCTACTTAATATTCTAACTGAGATTGCACTACAGTGGGGAAAGGGACCATTTTCCAATCCCCACTATAGTGCAATCTGCCCCACAATATCAAATGTGCAATGAGCGAATGTCACTGTGCATTCGCTCATTGCATATTCAAACCTTTTTCCATCTGGCATTTGCAAACGGCCTTTCGGACAATTTCTGTTTGCCCGTGTGCAATACACACACATGAAGGTAAACTGTTTATTCCCTCTCCTGTATGTACATATAAACATTTAACCAAGGAAAGCTTCATAGGAAACCAGGGTCTTTTTCACAACTATAGTTGGTTAGGCAGCCAAAGCAGCACTGAACGGAGGTGAAGGGAATACAGTAGTATTGTTGAGTTTCTGCAAAGAAGCAACATTAAATATATACGTAGATATTTAAGCATATACTTTAAAAATGAACCAAAAGCAAGTAGAAAAAAAATTACAAGGTAAAAAAGTATTTACTTTTAAATGAGATTTTATGTGGCATCTCTGAAAGTTTTTAATTAAGCAAAGGTTTCATCTATAGATCTGATAAGAATCAGAGTTGTGTGTTTAAAAAAAAAGAAGCAGGGTAATGTGATTGCAATGATCTTACGTAAACAGACTGCCGGTTTTCCAGCAGCTAGTACAATTAATTTACTGGGTTTTATTTGTTAGCCAGTCAGGTTTCTGAATTGCTAATACCCGCTGAATAAATGCCATGTTTATACCCAATGACTTTATTTCACCCATTTTAGCACTAACAAAACTAACACTGCCTTGACCTTAGACTCTAAGTGTTTTGTAACATTGTAGTGTCTGGTGAGTCAAGTGCCACAATATATTTTGCCACAGTCTACCAGTATTTATTTGAATAGCTGTTTTAATAAAAAGCTTTGTAAACTTTTTTTTTTTTTGAAACCATGGCCCTATTAAATTTAGTACTTTCCCTGGTGACATCATATCAGGCAGGGATCCACAGACTAGATATGGCTCTACACAAGTGCAGTAAATGTCTATTAAAGTCTATGTACGCATCCTACTTTTTTCCCCCAGGTTAATATCACTGAGGGTTAAAGATCACCCTTACCTTTCAGTGGCATTAGCGCAGAAAAAACACATTTTGAAAGGCTTTTTTTTTTTCATTTTGGAACAAAAAAAATTGCTATTAGAATTAAGATCCTAGTCGACTCTTCCTGCACCAGATAGAGTGGTGCAAAAGGTAAATCATGCTAATGTGACAAAACACTTAAAAAAAAAAAAAATAAAATAAAATACAAAATAAAAACAGTATTTGTGGAAAGTATTTTAGTTTGCTTTTTCCACTGTCTGAGTCTGTAAATACTACATTAACTTGACAGTTTTAATACCATACCCTATGTAAAATGCTGGTGTTCTGTTTACTAAACTGATTCCAGACAACTGAAGGTGGGATACAAGTAGCCAAAAAAGTAAGCAAGCAAACTACAGTGCTTCATAAAATTCAAAACATTCTGCAGTTTTGTTTAAAATGTGTGTGAAACCAAAATATCCAAAGCACAAAAAGAATGGCTGTTAAAAGGAACTGGTAGATGAACTGCTAAGCATTAACCACCTGAAAGATGAAAGAAAGATTATACAAAACAAAGGTGCTTAGTATTCTGAAACAACTACACTGACTTGACAGTGCATTCAGCATGCTCATTATCAATCAAGCAGATCCCAACAGAAAGAAGCCCAGTGCTGAAGTCTTCTTAGGCAACCAGACATTTGATTGGTTATGTACTCATTTACTACACCCATAACATTTTTTGAGGTAAAGGGCAAAATATGTGAAAATCCAGGATATTCTGCAAAACTAGACAGACAGATGAGATGCACGGTTACTAACAATGATTCTCAACTACCAAGAGCTTTGCAAAAAGTCCCTGATTTTTCTCATATTTTTGCCCAATCCCTGATTTTTTTATTTTTATTTTTCTTGTAAATCAATGAGGATTTCTGCCTGTCAATAATACTAGATATTAGAGTTTCATAATTCTTACTGTACACAGAACACAAATGCTATCATACAATGAAATTATTTAAGGGAGGTAAGCATTTTTATTCCTAAATAATGTCATTACATAATAGCAATAATCTACAAGTGGGTTTTAACAGAATTTACCCACAGTTGACCTTAGCCTTCTTGATTTTCAACCAAGCCAACAGTGGGGAAAATCCTGAGATACTTGCACAGCATTGTGGATTGCTGCTAAATTATGTCATATAAGAGCAGCACTTTCGGAATGTGAGAATAAAGCATGTTAGCATGTTAGCATGAGTTATCCTCATCTCTGAATTCAACAAAGATTCAGTTAAAATAAATATAAATGATAATTATAAAGTAAACCACAATTTTACATTATCTGAGAGAACATTTCTTCCTTAGAAAATTATCCAAACTCTCTTATATAAAGTATGACTTTGCTGTTTCTCTGTCCATGTAGCACTCCTATGCTACTCACCTTCCTCTGTGTGTGTACCATGTTAAGTTTGCATCAGGTCTTAAGAAATTTCCTTAAGAAATCTGACTCACCGGTTCTTATACTGTAGTGACTTTCAGATATATTATTTTTGGACCAGTAGAAGCTCACATAGTCAGATATCTGCAGTCCTGTCTTGTTTTCATCCTGCTCTGGCCATAAACCTGTTCGGTCTCTGGGTATTAACAGTTCTGTTATTGTTTACTGTAAGTTAAAGATGGCTGAGCAGCCAATGCTGTAATACTAGGAAATGTGACAACAGTGGCCAACATGTAGCTTGAATAAGACTATACTTAATATATAACCTTTCCAAATAAAAACGAGTACTGTTTGTAGCAGAAGGAAAAAAGCTCATAAACAATGAGTTAAAATTGGCAAATAACTCACACTAGAAAATATCATTAGAAAAAAAGGTCACTGATACATTTAAGACTGAAAATAAGCAGCAGAGTAATGTTACGCAGTTTGAATGGACAATCATAAAGAGAGGGATATTTTTAAAAAATCTGTATTCAGAGGAAAGAGTGCATTACAGGAAGCAAAAGAAATTGTCATATCATGTCAATATGGCTGCCCCTGACAAATCATTTTGATATACAACAAATTAAAACATTACTATTAACAGTGCTACAAGGACATTAGCACTGTACAGAACACTAGGCTAAGATACACATTATTTTCAGTTTAAAGTCATAGTGACCTTTTTGTTTATTCCTTTATTATTGTCATATACTAAGTAGAGCACTGATCCCTAGGGACGAATTGCAGACACAGTCCAGCATTAACATAATTTTCAAACATTTACAATACTTTTTTTTAAAATATTTATATCAATACAGGTATATTTCTACTTAAATGATGCTCAGAACATGAGTCAATTAATATTTTCCAAGTGACACCTCTTGAGGAGATTTAAGGTATTACACAGTGAAGACTCGGTTGGCTGGGTCTTTCTTGCAGTTTTTACTGAATTTATAGTTTTAAGCATAGCATTCCGTCCTAAACAGTAAACAATTTTACACATTCAGAAGCATAGCAGCTGACAGGTTACCAAGCTCACTTCAGGAAGGTTCCTCACACTAACTCCACAAATTCCACCCTGCAGGTATAACTTAAGGAAAACCATAAAAGAGACAAACAATAAAACTGACATGACCAATTTGGCCACTTGATTGTTTCAGAAACCATTAGCTGCATGGGCTTGGTTCCTGAGTACAAGCTCAGAAAAGTATAGATAATATTTTGCCTTCCTCTCAAGGGTGTTAAAATTCAAAATATCTTAGCCAGTAAAGCTCTTAACTTTAATATTAGCAACAGTAAAAACTACATTTCAAAAATACAAACTCAAGCTATAAAAGCATTATTTCAACAGCTTTTCTAAGTATCAATTAACATACTCTCATAGAGAAAATAAAAATAAAACAAATTATTTAACACCAAAATGCAATGATTATAAATATACACAAATGATTACATTCTGGAGATTACAACAGCAATAACACTAACATTACATTTCACAGATTACATCACCACAAAAATTACAGCTATGGTATGCACACTGAACAAGCAAGCAGGAGATACTGCCAATGACTTGCATACTGTTTTCTTAAAAAATACAGAGTGGGATGGCACAGAAGTGTAGCTGTTAGCAATGCTGTCTCACACAGACTGGCCCTCTGGCTCATTTAGTCCCTGCAGTATTTTCTATACAGAGTTCGCATGCTGTCCCAGTATCCAAGTGGATGTTTGAAGTTGTCTCTATACTTTCCTCCCACATCACAAACACACAACAGACAGAATGTAGACGTTTCAAAATTCCTCAGGTGTGTGAGTCTTTGCATGTGCGTCTCCCTGTGAAGAAGTGGCATCCTGACCACCACCTGGTTTGTGTGAAGCTTCCTCTCCTGAAGACTGTAACTATAACATGAAGGAGTGCAGGATAATTCCAAACCATGCCAATGAATCTGATGTGTTCTGCTGCAGGAATAGAAATGTTGCACTATAGCAGGCTGGAATACTACACCACTAAAAAGTCTGGCGGCAAGGGTCTGATATGGATGCTCACTGATCAGCTTTTAACTATATCAGAAATGACATTTCACAGCCCACTGCAGCACCTGTTTTCTCAGGTATGCAAACAGAACTGGGAAGTATGTCCAGCTATCAAGGTCAGAAGATGCAGGAGGGATCTTAACTGAGGCCCTTCTGCTATGCCTTCATCCAAGAAGCCAGAAACATGATCTCTTTGTCCCTTTCTGAAGGACAGCATGACTGTCACTTTAGAGTTTCAACGTTTGCCTAGATATAAGCAATCCTCTGGGTGGGGCTCAGAAAGGAATTATTTCCGTTAATAGGTTCATAGGTGTGTACTAGGCTAATGGCCCTGGAGCCTTTACAAGCCTGGCCCATAGGATTATCCTGGCATCGTGCCACCCAACCTTAGTTCCTAGTGCCTCTGTCGAGTACAGCCACTGGAGTGATCCCCGGTGTGAATTTTCTATTTCCCTTCCACTCATCAAGATTTTTCTTGTTGACATGTATGGGAAGTCTATTCCATAGCATGGGCAGTCTTTGGGTTATGAACCTGTCCCTCCAGCATTCTCTGTTGATTGTGGTAATGAGGCTGAGGTCTCTGGAGCGTGTGGTGTGGAGCGACTGGGATTTCTTTAGATGTAGTATTTCTAACAGAGTTGGGTCAGACATGGCTTTGTAAGTCAAGCAGAGAGCGCCTCGAAGTAGGCGATATGAGACCGAGAATAGTTGGGAGTTTTTTTGAGTCTGTCCATATAGGGCAAGTGTTTAAGGCCTAGGATCCTCTTTGTAAGGTACTTTTGCGGCCTCTCCAGTTGTTGCAGGTGTCTAGTGAGGTACATGCCAAATGGGGCATTCTACTCGATGACTGACCTAATGAGGGATGAGTAGATGGAGACACAGATGTGCCACATAGAAGGATTTTCTGACCGCAGTGGCAATGTGGTGGTCAAAAGAGAGGCTGTGGTCAACCTGTATTCCCAGATCTCTTATAACACCTTCTGTGTTCAGTGGACTACCATCAATGTTGTAATTCAAGGGAACTAGGTTTTTTCCCAAAGGGGATGAAGGCACATTTTTTGGCATTGAGCTTAAGGCCATGGTTCTGACACCAGTCATTGGTCTCATTGAGGCCTTTCTGCAGGATGTCAACATCACTTGGGGAGTTAATAATGACTCCTAACCTGCAATCATCTGCGAACTTTGTTATCCAGAGTCCCTTCGTGTTGGCCTGGACTTCAGACAAGTAGATACAAAACAGGAGAGGACCCAGGACCGAACCCTGTGGGACTCCACTCATGACTGGTCAGCAGTCTGACTTGGAGTCAGCTACTTTCACACTGTGGGTTCTATCTGTGAGCCAGTGTGCAACCCACCTAGTGATATAGGGGTTGATACCTAGTTTAGTAAGTTTTTCTATGATTTCTGAGTGGGGAATGGTATCAAAGGCCTTGGCCAGATCAAGGTAGGCTGTATGAGCCACCTAACATTCATCCATAGCTCTGATGACTAACTCGAAGAAGTTGACCAAGTTGAGCAGGCATGATCAACCCTTCACAAAACCAAACTGTGTAGGATCCAGAGTTTGGAGATTCCCTATATCCTTGTTTATTAGGTCCATGATGATGCGTTCCAAAGCTTTGCATATCAAACTCATCAAGCTAATGGGGTGATAGTTCCCGGGGTCTGTAGTTGCTCCTCCTTTGTGGAGGGATGACTGTAGTAGTGCGCCATTCAGTACGGACAAAGCCTGAGGTGAGGCTGCGATTGAACAGGGCACACAGGTGAGGTGCCAGTTCACTCTGTAGTTCATGTAGAATACAGCCAGGGATATTGTCAGGTCCCATAGAAGCTGTATTCTTGGCCTTGAAAAGTGTTATTTTAACCTGTGCATCAGTAATACTGGGTGCCTGGCAATCTACTAGTATTGTGATTGGCCCTTGGTGGGGGGAGGGGTAAAGATAGCACTGAATCTGTCCGCCAGTATATAGGAGGTACCATTGTGCTGTAGCTCAGAGCAAATCTGGGTATTGCCATGGAGATTCTTTACATAACTATAGAAGGCCTTGTGGTTGTCTTTACTATCTGCTGCAATTCTGTTTTCATAGCTAGCTTTAGAGGATTTGATGAGGGATCTCAACCTTTTGTTGAGGCTGATAATGGAGTTTTTCCAGTCTTGGGACTTCACCTTATTCTGCATCAGTTTCCTCCTTCTGCTGTAGAGTTTGTTTATGGCAAGGGTCCACCAGATTGGCTTCCTTTTTTTTTTTTTTTTTGAGGAGAGTGTCTTAGTTCTATTGGGTATGGCGAGTTCCATTCATTTGTGTATGTGTTCATACAGTGCATTGGTGTATGATTTGGCGGTTATCCTATTATTCTCCATTTGCATGAGTCCGGTGAAGTTAGCCACTTCTGTTTTTAGGAGCCCAAAGTTAGCTTTGGCAAAGTTTTTCATGGTGGTTACCTTTGTTGGGGGGGGGGGGGTGGATGTGGATTTCCAAGATGATTAGCTTGTGATCGGATCTAACCAGGGAGGAGTTGACTATTGGTGTAGAGCAACGGTCGCCCATGTTATTAATGACCAGGTCAAGGATGTTGCTACCTCTAGTGGAGGTAAGAACGAGCTGGTCCAGGGCATTGGAATTAATGAATTCCAGAAAGCGTTGGGCAAGTGTATTGGTACATGAATAGTTTTGCCAGTTAATGGAGGGGTAGATGAAGTCACCCAGTATGAGAGTGTTAGGTTCCCTAACATTCTCCAGGGTGCTTAGGAATGTGGAGTGTGAATCTTGGGACATGGTTGGTGACCTATGGCAGGCTATGACCTGAATCGCTGTCTTACCCAATGTTAGTTGCACCTGAAGTATCTCAGATGCATTATGTTGGGCTACCAGTCTGGAGGTGTGTGCATCCTTTATAAATATGGAAACACCTCTGCCTTTGGAGCTTCGGTCCAAGTTCTGGGGCCGAAAGGTGTGGAATGAGTTGTACCCTGGTAGTGCAGGGGTGCTTTCTGCTGCCTTTAACCAGGTCTCTGTTACAGTACAAATGTCGATGTTCTCCACTTTAAGGAGTACTTCAAGTGCGTGCATTTTGAGATTTAGACTTCTAACGTTGAGCAGCATGACCCTCAAACTGCATTTGTTTTTAGCTGTTACGGTGGTAATTTGGTCTTTGGAATACCACCTAAAAAAGGCACTATAGGGGTGGCAAGAGCCTTGGCCAGTATCCGGAAGCACTGGGGTGAGAGATGCAGGGCATCTCTGGCAAAGCATTGAGGTCTGTCAATCATGTCATCCCAGGCAGACAGATACTGGACCCCCTTAGAATGACACCAGAAACTTAGTCAATTGTTGAAATCAATAATTTTCTGCTTGTACTGTGGTATCATTCTGGGTGATGGTAGGATGCTGCTCAGGGCTAGGATCATACTCGCCTGGGCTACATAATCCAAGAGCTCCTCCATGTCTCTTTTCATGTAGTCCAGGGAGGTACGTCTCAGGTCATTCACACCCACATGTAAAATGACAGAGTCATATTTGTACCTGTTGTTGAGGGACCTGAGTGCGTGCTTTATTTGATGGATCCAGGCACCTGACAGGCAGCTAACTGTTACTTTCTCCTTATTCAATCTAGTGAGTGGGACATCAGTGTGCCTCACCATCAAATCATCTATGACTAGTGTGTTGGGCATGCTGTTTTGCCTCAGGGGCTTTGGTTGAGTGGCACACTGTTTAGGAGAGTTATGTGTCTCGTGATTAGTGTTGTGTTGTGGTGGTCGAGTGCATTTCTGCCTTGGAGGTCTCTGCTGTTTGGTTAGATTTTTAATGACAGCCACCACGAAGGTGGGTGTGTGGTTTGTGTTTTTATGTGAAGGCAATGCTGGTGTGTGTCCTGGAGGGCTACATGTTCCATGTGGTGCGGTGCAGTGTTGACCTTCTCCTCTTGACCAGCTATTCCGGTCTTGGCTGGCGAGTGCATGGCTTCCAATTTGGATATATAAGTGCATCTCTCACAAGTCTGAGTGTTGGGGGGTAAGACGGGAGGGTTGTCAGTGTACATGAGACAGTTGCTACATTGCCTCAGGATGCCCAAGTTCACTAGGTTAATAGGAGAAAGCACAGGGAACTGACCTTTAGACATGCCTGGAGGGGTGGGCATTAATAAGTACTGGAGCTGTTTCCATGTAGAACGTTTAGTGCTGGTAGCACCAATGTGTACTACAATAATTGCTACAAGAAGTCTGTTAAAGTGCTAAATTAACAAGCTAGTAAAAGTGCAGTAGAGGAGAGAACTAGTAGATCTAAGGGAAAAATTGAAGAGCACACTTTAGCATTGCTTGGAAGCTTACAGACACTCCTGGATACAGCAAATCTGTATCTGGACTAGATTAGTTACAGGAAAGGTGGGAAACAAGCGCCAATGTGGGCTTTTAAACCAGAAAGTTGAAAGAGATGGAAAAACTGCCCAAATGGTCAATAAACTACAATTCCTGGGCCAAAAACTACTCCTCCTGTGGTAGATAGGCTACCTAGTAATTACCACTCCCACTGATAAGCTAGAAGGCTTCCCTCCAACACAGAAAGGCTTGGGGGGGCTCAGAAGCTTACAAACAGTTCTGGATACAGCAAATCTGTACCTGGACTAGACTAGTTACAGGAAAAGCAGGAAACAAGGTTAGAACATTTTTTTTTATACAGAAAAGCAGCTAAAACAGCAGTAAATACAATTCAAATGCAGTGCAGGCTAGCACACAAGTGTGTAGCAATATTACGGCAAATACAGTTTAAATAAATGCAATTAAATTAACAATGACTAAAAACAAGCGCAGAATGCAGTAAATTAGAAGGCTACTAACAAGCAGTAATAAGTGCAGAGTAAGAGCAAATGAACAGACAACAGCACGCGGAACAGCAACCTAAGACAGTCACAGTAAGAACAGCTGAATAAAGTATATATATATATATATATATATATATATATATATATATATATATATATATATTTTTTTTTTTTTTTTGGAAGGAAACAGAGCAGGATTAAGAGGCTACAGGGGTTGTCCTTCCCAAATACTCTTTGTACACAGTGGATACAGCTGAAGAGATAGGACTAATAGGAGTGCCTGAAATCAGAATATGATCTCACTGCACTCTGTTGAGTGAGCAAATGAGATGAGCCCAGAAGGAGTATCCAAATACAAATTTACAAGAAGGGCAGACAATTTCAAAGCTACCAAGATTAACACCAAAACAAGAACAAGGAGGGTGGGAAACTAACTGTAGAGACACAGAGCCCACAATATTCAATTCAATTAATATTCAGTGAAAAAAATAAAATAAAATGCAGTACTATATGAAAAAGTGCAGATAAAAGTGTACTTAAATTCGCTTATACGTCCAGTTGATTGCAGGTAGATCTTAGCCAGCCAAAACTCAGATATTTTAGCAAAAATAACACGAGATGCAACACTTATATGGCAAGACCAACCCCCCTAGCCTAGGAGTTAAAAGTGAAGATATTTCCACGGCCTTTCAACCATGGAAGCACCCAAGTCAAGGAAGCCATCCTGCAGTCCCACAAGAGGACCACCAGAAATCAAAAGTACAGGTAGGAGAACTCATGGCATCCCCTCTCTTTCAAAGCCTCATCCAATATGGCTAGCACTTTATTAAAAACCCTGAGTGCAGAGGATGAACTAAATTGAAACACTACGTATTGATGGAGGTGACCACTAATGGCAAAATAAAGCAACCTTCTGTCAGAACCCTTGCTGTGATGTGCTAGAAAGCATCCATCATATCTAAGGCACCATTCAAGTGTCTTGTGGTAACAGCAGTCTATCACCTGGAGAGTCATTATCCAAAACCTGATGTACTGGATGGGATTGCTGAGTCACTAAGATTCAGGATGAGACAAATTAACCCACAAGTGACAGCCAGAGTCTGGATATTCTTTAGTCAATTCCAGAATACTACCACTTAAGTTCTCAAAGCTGATCTTTTACTTGGGATGGACCTAAATAAACTAGGAAGCAGTCTGCCAAGAGCATACCAATGACCTACTGATCTTTAGTAAAGATTTTCCAAACTAAGACAAACCTGAAGAACCACCCATCAATGACAGTCCTGGACAGTAGTCAGTACTGCCAATGCAAGGATGAAGCATCAACCTCCTGGGTAACATGCAGTGATAGCAGGCCAAGTTGTGAATAACCTTATAACTCAAGGCTGACTCATTAAATAATTGTTTCTTCCTTGAAAACTGATATGGTTGTAGTGATAGAAAAGGAAAAAAAGATAAGAATGGAAGATACACAGTACTAAGGGGCTACTGGCTAGAAAGGAGGATTACACCGGCATGAATTTAAATTCCACCTAAAATTGATATAATGGAACTTAAGAAAATTCTGGGAGAAATAATCAGCTTTCAGCAAGGAATATTACTTATATGTGGAGACTGGAATTTGGTTTCCAACAGTGAAGATGTGTCTGGCATGCCTAGAAGGGAAAATATAACAAATGAGGATAGATTCTTGAAGAAATTTATGAAAATGTGTATCATGGAAGATGTGAATTCAGTACTACGAGTCCGGAGTGAATTTACATATTATTCATAGCGATACAAAAACTGGGCTAGGCTAGACAGATTTTATATCTCACAGGAACATGTGCATTTAACTGAAGGTCTTGAAATGTACCCAATAACTGCTTCAGATCATGTGTCAACCTATTGGTTGGAAAGAGTGAAATTTAAGGAATGGGTTTTGGAATTATTAATTCAGGAGCTACTAGAGAAGATAGAATTTCCCTCTGAAAATATAGCTAGGGGGTGGGATAAAATTAAAGTGGAGTTCAAAGCTAGGGTGGAAATAAAGGAATGGGAGATATGGTTAGGAAGTAACAACAATTATTTATAGGGACTGACAAATGTTAAAGTATTGCAAAATAGGGGGATCTCTTAAAACAAAAGGATCAACTGGAGGATGCTAAACAGAAAATAAGAGATTACCTTGATAATATGCACAAGTTTAGAAAGAATGCTGTTAAGTTTTTCGATAATAATTCTAGAGCACAAAAAGTTTTAGCACAATGACTCAGGCAACAGAAAGTGGAAAGGGCTATCACCAATCTTAAGGAGCCTATAACAAGGAAGATAAGAGATCGTGTGGAAGTATTAGAAATATTTCGGAAATCTTATGAAAGTTTGTATAAAGCAGAGAAATAAGGAAATCAAGAAAAAAGGTACAAATGGAAATGTTTATGAAAGAATTAAATACGGCAAGGTTAGAGGTACATAAGGCTCAATTACGAACAGCCATTTTTATCTCATCTCTTCCTATCCTATGTATATAACCAGTCTACAGGAAAGTCTCCAGGAAAAGACGGCATTCCTGTGGAAGTTTATAAGTTAGGAGGGCAAAAACTGATAAAGATATGGAAGGTTTTGTTCAACAGCATTTTAACAGGAGAAGTACCAGCATTCTGGAAGAAGACAGTGGAAACGGTAATATTTAGAGGGTAAAGAACCATCAGATCCAGCTTCATACAGGCCCATTTCAATACTAAACCATGATTATAAAGTGTTTATATCTATAATGGCTATATGAATGGCAAAAGTGCTATCAAAATTGATAGATAAGGATCAGTGTGGTTTTGTGGAGTGGAGGCAAACATATGACAATATTAACAGAACACTGATGATCCAGAGGGAAGACAAATGTAAGAAAATACCACTTTTATTGGTGGGTCTTGATACAGACAAAGCATTTGAAAGAGTAGACTGAGACTTCATGAGCAGGGCAATGAAAGCATGTGTTTCCCTGATACAATTATACGGTAGATTAGGAGTATATATGAGGGATTGGAGACTAAAATTAAAGTGTGTGGGGTCTTCTCTGATGACTTCTGCTTGAGTAGAGGAACCAGGAAGGGACGTCCACTTTCCCCTTTGTTGTTTGCATTATATTTAGAACCATGGCAAAGAAAATAAGGGACTCAGAAATTAAAGGATATAATTGATAAGGCTGTCAGGAAAAGCTGGCTCTATTTGCAGATATTTTATATATGATAAAACCAGAAAGGGGCAGTACAGTGTTGTGGAACATTTTAAGACAGTTTCAGATCTTCTCGGGATACAAAATTAATTAAGCTAAAACAAAGGCAATAGCAGTAAATTATGTACCCACACACAAATTGGTCCAACAATATCCATATTTATGGGGACACGATAAAATAAAGTATTTAGGACTATGGATTAGAAATGACTCTGTTGTGGCAGCTAAGGATATGTGGGAAGAGACTAAACAGAAGATAATACAAAAATTGAGAAACTGGAAGCTTTGTTACATGTATATGGCTACTAAGGTACAAGCAATTAAAATATTTTAGTCCCTTTATTCTTATACACAGGTCAGGCATATTTTATCAACGACAGGAGAAGCTGTGGATAGCACTTAAAGAGTTTAAGGATTTTATCTGGGATGGGAAGACAGCAAAGGTCAAGTGGGATAAACTGATTCTTCCAATAGAACAAGGCAGACTAGGATTACCCAAATTTGAGTGGGTATTTTACAGCAACACAGTTAAGGCTCTTATAGATAGCACAAGTAGAAAACTATAATTCAAAGTGGAAAGGAATGATGATGACACAGCGAGAGGAAGCTCAAGAAATAAGGAGAGATTGGGATTTTGGATGCAGACTCCTAAGGAGAACAATAAAAACCATACAGAGTGTTACATTCATAAAATAGCAGGGAGTATTCTAACAACTAAACCAGCACGAGAATGGAGAAAAGAGATACTGCTGACAGGGATGACTGTTATTAAGGATACAGATAATAGGCAAGAGGGAGCTGGAATTTACTGGAAAAAACTAGCAAAGGAACCAAGGTATTGGGAGCAAATAACTAGAAAGGGAAAAGTAATAGAATGGGAAGAGGTCAAGAACTTATTTGGACTGCAGGTTAGAAATTGCCTTCCTTATCAAGGATTGATATCAGAGTATAGGCAAAGAGAAAGAAATAGGAGGGTCCTAAATGAAAGACCAACACTGGTAGAATTTTTAATAGAATCAAGAACAAAAGTTGCCATTAAAAAAGGAATAATTAGTAAAGCATATAAAATATTGGATGATAATTACAAGAATCAATCAGTGGAGCTTAGAAAGTATTGGGAAGACAGATTGGATGAGCAATTCACAAAGACAATGGGGAATATAGGTACATCTCCCAAATAATGCAACAAAGTCTAGAAGACTTAGGATCTTTGCCCGGAAGAGTTTACACAGATATTTTTATACCCCAAGTAGAATTTTTCCTTAGGTGGATAGCAAATGTTGGCGATGTGACTGGCAAGAAAGAGTTGGCTGGGAACATATTTTTTAGGAGTGTAATGAGCTGGCGGACTTTTAGGGATTCCCTGCAGACCGCTCTGTCGGAGATGCTGGTTGAGCAGATTGGACTGACTAGGGAGATGATTTTTTTGAGCTGTGAAACAGTATCGGAATTGCCTAGACATAATAATGCCTTGCTGAGTCTAATTATGGTGGCTGCCAAAAAAGCAATTACTAGAAGATGGAAATCAAAGTCTAGACCAACTATACTAGAATTAGTAAATATAGTAACAGAGAAAAAACAACTGGAATTGTGATCTTTAGAAAAGGGAGGGAGCAAACTACACAGGAAAAAAATGGGGATTTTGGGAACAATATATGCACAGCAGGAATGAGGTTTAAGAGGCAGGATTTGAATGAGTCATATAATGCTTAACTGATGACTGGATAGATTATAAGGTGATGTATAATGTTTGCAACTCGTTTCAATGATGTCTGCGATGTATAATGTTTGCAACTAAAGTGGTGTCATTTTGTTTGTTTTTGTAATGTAAGACTGCTTATGTCATATGTGATAATTTAATTTTTTTTTTTTTACAGCAAAGACTTTTGTCAATTGTGTAAAACCACTTTTAGGACTGATCCAAGAGCATAGTTAACTGGCTAACACTGATCCAAACACTACGCAAATTCTCAAGGGAGGCAAAAGGAAACTAAAGAATAAAAGAATTCAAGAAAGAATTCAATCATGAAGTCCACTAATTTCTTGGGAACCAAATGGCAAAAATATTGGAGACTAAGGGTTACTGTAGGCCTAATGGTAGCACTTACCAATGTAGGACACTATGTCAATTTCTGAAACAACAATGTTATGATATCCAACTGCAGAATGCATTTAATAGATAACTTTTGGTATAAATAAATTAATTCTAGTTTATCTTCATATAATGCATGTTCATAGGTTCATAGGTAGATACCAGGCTATCTGCCCTAGGGCATTTATAAGCCTAGCCAGAGTGTATTTGGCTTCCGCCTCCCTATTAGATTAGCCTACTGTGCCTCTGTAAAGTAGGTCACAGAAGGTACCCTTTTAAGATTAGTTTACTGTGCCTCTGTCTAGCAGGGACACAGGAGAGATCCCAGGGGTGAATGTGCGATTTCCCATCAACGCGTCCAAATTTCGCTTGAAGAGGGTCAGGGAGGGGCTATGTCTAACATGAATTGGGATTCTATTCCAGAGTGAGGGGAGCCTCTGGGAAATGAATCTGTCCCTCCAGCATGTCCTATTTATTTTTGTGTTGACGTTTAGGTCCCTGGAGCGTGTAGCTCCAAGGAACTTGGATTTTTTGAGGTGGAGCATGTCCATTAACTCTGGGTTTGACATGGCTTTGTACGTCAGGCATAGATCGCCTCTGAGTAGGCGGTAAGCAACTGAGTAGAGCTGGAGTTTCTTTAGTCGAGCTGCATAGGACATCTGTTTGTAGCCCATGATCCTCTTGGTGAGGTACTTTTGGGGTCTCTCCAGTTGCTGCAGGTGTCGAGTAAGGTACACCCCAAAAGGGGCATTGTATTCAATTATGGGCCTGATGAGTGACGAGTAGAGGGGCACAATGACCTCTCGATCTAGATGCGAACCCTTTCGTGATAAGGTGGGCTATATAGAAGGTCTTTCTAACCACTTTGGTAACGTGATTATCAAAGGAGAGATTACTATCTACGTTGGTCCCCAAATCTCTAATTATTTCTTCCGTACTTAATGGATTACCACCTATGTGGTAATTTGTGGGCACCTTGTTTTTCCCAAAGGGGATGACTATGCACTTTTTAGCATTAGCTTGAGGCCGTGGCTCTGGCACCAAGCATCCGTCTCTATGAGACCCTTTTGGAGGATGCTTGTGTCAGCTGGATATTTGATTATGGCCCCCAGTTTGCAGTCATCTGTGAACTTTGTCAGCCATAATCCCCCCTGTGTTAGCCTGAACCTCAGAGAAGTATATACCGAACAAGAGAGGTCCCAGAACTGAGCCCTGTGGGACGCCACTTGTAACTGGTTTGGATTCGGACATGGCACCTGCGACTCTGACCATGTGGGTTCTATCTCTGAGCCAGTTTGCAACCCATCTTGTGATATAGGGGTTGATATTTAAGCTGGTAAGCTTATTTATGATGCCCGAGTGGGGTATTGTGTCGAAGGCTTTTGCGAGATACAGGTAGGCTGTGTGGACTACCTTGTCCTCATCTATGGCTTTGGTAACTGTTTCAAAGAAATCAACTAGGTTTAAGAGGCAAGATCTGCCCTTAACAAAGCCGAATTGGGTAGGGTCCAGTGTCTGGAGGCTCCCAATGTCTGTTTATGAGTTCCATGATAATACGCTCCATAGTTTACAGATCAGACTAGTCAGGCTTATGGGGCGATAGTTTTCAGGGTCCGTTGTGACACCACCTTTGTGGAGTGGGACCACTGTAGCTGTACGCCATTCTTTGGGTACATATCCTGTAGTAAGGCTAAGTTTGAACAGTGACTTAATGTGAGTGTTCAGTTCTTCTTGAAGCTCGTGTAAGACACAGCCTGGGACACCATCCGGTTCCATAGATACTGTGTTTTTTGCTTTGGAGAGGGCAGCTTTCACCTGTGCATCTGTGATGTCAGGAAGGTTACATTCAGTTGGGATAGGCATTTGCTCCTTTTGGGGGGGGGGGGGGGTTTGCGCTGAATCTGTCTGCCAGGATGTTGACTATGTCTGTAGATTCGGTACATTTTGTACCGTTATGCAACAATTCAGAGCATATCTGGGAGTTTCCGCCCATGTTCCTGACATAACTAAAGAAGGCCTTGTGATTATCTTTAGTGTCTAGGGCAATTTTTCTTTCGAAACTGGCCTTTGATGATTTTATGAGGGATCGAAGTTTCTTGCTAATACTGATCAGAGATGCCTTCCCTTTTTGGGATTTTGCTCTGTCATGTAGTAGCTTCCTCCTTCTGTTGTATAGCTTATTTATGGCCAGACTGGTCTCCTGTTTTTGGTGGAGTGGGTCTTGGTTTTATTTGGGATAGCACAATCCATGCATTCCTGCAGGTGCTCATAGAATGCATTTGTAAAGGATTCTGCGGATTGGGCTGTATTATCCCCTGGCCCAGGGGCTTTGAAGGATTCCACCTCAGTCTTCAGAAGTGCAAAGTTGGCTTTTGAGTAATTCTTTACAGTGATTTCCTTGGCTGGGGGTGGGGACGGGATATGGATGTCCAGGGAAATTTGTTTATGGTCTGATCTTACCAATGAGGGGTTTACCTCTGGTGTGGAACATAGAGTCCCCATGTTGGTGATGACCAGGTCCAATATGTTGTTCCCTCTTGTGGGAGTGGCGGCCAGTTGTTCCATTGCGTTAGAGTTTATAAATTCAAGGAACCGTTGGGCAAGGGTGTTTGGGCTTGAGTAGTTTTCCCAGTCAATGTTTGGGTAGTTGAAGTCACCCAATAACTTAGTGTTTGGAGAGACCTTTATATTCTCCAGTGTTCTCAGGAATGCCAAGTGGGGTTCCTGTAATAGGGAGGGTGTTCTGTAGCAGGCTACAAACTGAAAGGCAGTTTTGCCCGCCGTTAGTTGCACATGGATGGTTTCCGATGCTTCGTGCAGTGCCACTAACCTGGAGGTGTAGTTATCTTTGATGAATATAGATACTCCCCCTCTTTTTGTGCTTCGGTCCGAGTTTTGGGGCCGAAACGCATGGTATGAGTTATAATCTAGTAGTGTTGGGGTGCTCTCAGGAGCCTTGAACCACGTTTCTGTTACTGCACAGACATCGATTTTCTACATACTGAGGAAAGTCTCGAGTGCGTGCATCTTGAGGTTTAGACTTCTGGCATTGAGTAGCATTACCTTTAGTTTTTTTATCCTTGGGTTGTCTATGGAGGTGGGTTTGTCCTTTGAGCCTTGCCTAAAAAAGGCACTATGGGGGTGGCAAGAGCCTTGGCCAGTATATGAAAGCCTAAGGATGACAGGTGCAAGCCGTCCCTAGCGAAGCAATGTGGCTTGTTGAGCATGTCATCCCAGGCTGACAGACACTGGATCCCCTTTGAATGACACCAATACTTTAGCCAGTTGTTGAAACTGATCATTTTGTCTTTATACTGTGGCATCATTCTTGGTGAGGGCAAGATGCTACTCAAGGTCAGGGTCATACCAGCCTGGGCTACATGGTCAGAGAGCTCCTCTATGTCTCTTTTCATGTAGTCCAGGGAGGTACGTCTCAGGTCATTCACACCAGCATGGACAATGATGGAGTCATACTTGTACTTGCTTTGGAGTGACCTGAGTACTTGCGTTATGTGGTGGATCCTGGCACCTGACAGGCAGCTTACAGTGACCATCTCCTTGTTCAGTCTGGTGAGCAGGACGTCTGTGTGCCGGACAATAGAGTCCCCTATAACAAGTGTATTTGGTGTGTTGTTTGCCCTTAAGGGCTGTGACTGTGAGACACACTGATTTTATGAGATATGTGATTTGTGGGTATTGTTGAGGGGTGGCTGTTGCTTGGATATCTGCTTAGGAGGTCTTTGCTGTTTAGGCAGATTTTTATTTAGAGCCTCCAAGTATGTTTTTGTGTATTTATGTGTTGGGTATGCAGATGCAATAGGTCTGTGTGAGACTGGATTTGTGGTGTGGGTGGTTACCTTTTCCTCCTGACTGACTGTGCCAGTCTTGGGTTGAGAGAGCTCTGCCTCCAGTTTGGCTGTGTAACTGCATCTCTCACATGTATTAGAGTTTGTTGGAAGGAGGAGAGGGTTGTCTGTGTACATAAGGCAATTGTAACATTGCCTCAAAATTCCCGGATTCACCAGCTGGACTGGAGAATAACCTTGAAACTGACCCTTGGACATACCAGATTAGTATAGGGAACTGTTTTTTTACTGATCAGATTAGGGAAGGGAACTGATTTTTCACTTGATCAGCAAGGACCGATCGGGAGTCTAATATTTATGAGAAGTCAAGGAGGGTGTAGTGCTTTAGTTAGTTAGTGTTTCCTTATAAGAGCTGAGCAAGTGCAGGGCTTTAGAAAGAGAATAGAGTGATTACTTTGAGAGTTTGAATAGTTCTAAGGGAAAAAGTGAAGAGCAGACTTTGTGGAGCCTGGAATAGTTTAAACCTGTTTAGGCGGCGCTGCCCGACGCTGCTCAGTGCGCAAAACCGCGCAAAAAGAGAGTTGCAGGATTTTAAGAGAGAGAGATCAAGGAGTTTAAAATTGACCCAAAATGGCCAATAAAACTACAGCTTCTAGGTAGTAACCACTCCTCCAGGGACAGGCAGGCTGTTCAGTGTTAACCACTCCCACTGGTGAACACAGAGACTTCCCTTTAGCCCAAGCAAGCACTGGCCTTCTAGAAACTTCCAAACAGTTCAGAACAGCAAATCTGTAACTGAACTTTCTTAACTTTCAGAAAGTGTGAAAAAAGCAAGATTTTTTTTTCTTTTTGTTGTAGTTTAAAGGTAGCAGAGATACACAAGCAGCAAAATAATCACAACAGTGCAATAAATGACCCCACACTTGAGTGCTATGCAGTTTTTAGAGAAAAAACAATTTTAAATTAAGTGCAACACAGGAAATGTCACTGCACATTTGCTACATTTTGTCAGAAAACTTCATTATTAAGGTGGGATCTATTTGATTTTTTTTTACATCTTTTATAATACCATCTGAAGACAGACATTCTAGACTGGGTATTCCCTGCCATGAAAAGAAGTCACATGACCATCCTTAATGGATTCAAATTATAATGCAGCATGTCACATTACTACACTGAAGTGTCTAAAAGTTTCAATTTGGAAGTTATGCATAAAAGGCCATGTCAGAGTTTTGATGGTGGCATCCCTTCAGTAACACCAGACGCATGTATGATCTTAACTTCTAAGGCAAAGACAATTCACTAGAGAGAGAGAGACAGAATCTAGATAAATACTACATTAACCACCCTAAAAAGAAGTCCACAAATATCAATACCAACAAGAATAAAATGCAATATGCTAGATGTCTTTAAAACCTAGCAAATGAAAACTATATATAAAAGCCATATGCCATTTATGCTTTCAGACTTCCTAGCTAAAGCTTTATTTCTTAAATGGTAAGTCAGATGGTCCGAAAAACATTCTCAAACATTATGTAGGGTCACAAATCCCATTTACAACAAACTGTTAACTTTCAAACAGTGAGAATAATGACCAACACAAATCATTATACAGACCTTATCACAGGCAAAACTTAATATTAGAATTAATTTTTTTGTTGTTGACTATTACAGACTTCAGGTCCCAGCTCACCTCACTGAGCTCTCCCCAGAGACACTGCACTGGTAGTTATTCTCTGCATGTCCCTTTGATGGCTGGGTCTCATCTCACCAGAAGGGAAGATCTCTTGGCCATTAGGTTATGAAGCATCAAAATGAATGGGTGGGTGGGGGGAATGGAACAGCCAGGACCATCATACTGTGGCCAGATGGATTTTTCTTAAGGCTCTATCTGACGCTGATACAAAGTGCTAATGTCATTTAAGTGAGTGGGCAACAGCATCCTGATGGAAATATCCCCAACTATGCAGCATATCCCTCTTTGTTCACCCACGTAACCTAGCAAATGTTTCTCTTCATGGTCCCAATATCACCACCAGGGCTTATGAAATAGCCACGTCCTTAGCATGTCCCCATACATTCCCCCTTGGAAGCAGAAAATGTCTTGTCATGCCACTTCTACTTAGCCAGACCAAGACACTAATTATATTTAGGTCATCTAAGTTGTTGTCAGGGTTACCACTTTATACCAATATACCTGGCTAAAAACTGGAAGTATTACACATTACTGTAGAGATATACAGATAAAATGTTAATGTACAATTGCAACAAAAACAAAAATTCTATCTGAACACTCAAGTAAAAGATGCAGCCAAAGCTAACATTTTACCATTTAAATAAACCTCAGTGCTGATTTTGACTATACAATATATCCACATAGGGAATTAATGGAATTTTAATAGCAGCATTGCTCCACTGTGGGGAAAAAGTTATTTTTTGTGTAAACATACATATTTTTAATTCTGATGTAACAACGCAAGAAAGAATTTATGTTCTTACCATAACGTTCCATCTGTGCTGTTCATCTTCATTCATTCATTACTGACAGATGTCGGTTTCGTCCTTGGAACTGAGTCAGCCTTGTAGCAAGCTCATGCCAGCCAAAAAACTCTTGAGCTAAGCTTTTACCCACAATGCCCTTCTCCCTGTTACCTCAGATTGAGTTTGCCCGTTACAAGTAAAGCAGAAGCTTTCTGAGCAGAAACCCTAAAGCAGGAGTAGGACTCAATTTGATTCCCCAGGAGCCTCTGGAGGGGGAAGGATGGGGGGACATAATGAATGAATGAAGATGAACAACACAGATGAAACATTATGATAAGAACATAACTTCTTTATTTGATGTTGTTCATCTTCATTCATTCCTTACTGATGGGACAGAGTCCCTAGCTACCTTTAATCCTGGAAGGCCCTTATGGAAGGATGTGCCTGAGCACCATCGAACAAAAAAACACACTCTTCCCCTGGAGGCCAAATCCCATTTGCAATAAGTGATAAAGGGTCTGAGGGGTAGCCCAAGCTGCAGCCGCACAAATATCATTCAATGAAGCCTTTGCATGAAATGCAACAGAAGTTGCTACTGACCTGGTAGAATGTGCTCTAACTTTGCTTGGTACAGGAATTTTATTTTGTTGGTAAATCAAGGATATACAGTTTCTCAGCCATTTGGACAAGATTACTTTTGAGAAAAAGTTTCCCAATTTTGGGCCAGAACAGGGCACAAACAGCTGGTCTGATTTACATACTGACTTTGTTCTGTCCAGGTAAAAATGTAACTGTCTACGAACACCCAGCAAATGACGACAGTACTCTTCCTTGTTTGAATAGTTGGGGAAAAAGACTGGAAGGTCAATCACTTGGTTAATTGTAAAGTCTGAGATGACCTTGGACAGAAAGGAAGGATTGGTCTGGAGTGATACTCTGCCTTTATGAAATACCATGTAAGGGCGTTTAATACACTGAAATGCATCTGGCTGATGTGACAGCTATCAGAAATGGAGATTTCCAGGAGAGGAACTTAAGGTTGCAAGTGAAAGCAGGTTCAAAGGGTGAACGTGTCAGAGATTGTAGTACTAGGGTTAAATTCCAAGGTTTGATGGGTTCCCTGAATGGTGGTCTAATATGCAAGATACCTTTTAAGAAAGTTTTGCAGAGGTGATGGGAGATTAGGGATGAGTCTCGAAACCCATTATGGAAGTTTGAGATAGCAGCTAAGTGTACACGAATGGCTGAGACTGCTGCTCCTGAATGGAGAAGACTTGATAAATAATCCAAAATCACACTAACAGGAGCTGATCAAGGATCTAATTGCCTTTGTTGGGACCAAATAAGGAACCTCTTCTACTTGCTGAGACAGATTTTCTTGGTGGATGGTTTATGTGAAGCCAGAAGGATATCACGCACTGGGGAGGTAAGGTTATTCTGTCTGGCGATTACCAGAAGTGAAGAAACCAAGCTGTCAGCTTGAGACTGGAGGAGTTTGGATGAGATAACCCTTGTGGATGTGAGATCAGTTCTGCAATTGGATCCAGAATCCATGGGTGATCTACTAGATGTGGCCAAAGGAAGGGAAATCAAATTTGTCGTGGCCAGTAAGGAGCAATGAGGATTACTCTGCTTCTCAGATGAATGGCTTTCTTTAGAAACTGGGGATCAGGGGGAAGGGAGGGAAAACATACAGAAGTCCCGTGGGCCAGTCATGCATCACAGCATCCCTCAGGGATTCCACCTGCGGGGGAATTAAGGCGAAATAGCTGCTGCATTGGTGGTTTGCTGGAGAACCGAATAGGTCACAGCAAGGCCACTCATGAGGCAGTAGGATGCATCTGCTCAGCTTGTTCACAATCACGTTGGAACTCCCGGGAATATGCATTGCAATTAGAAAGCGGTTGGAGGCTATCGCCCATTGCCAAATTCTCATGGCTTCTCGACACAATGGGTAGAACTTGGTTCCCCCTTGTTTGCTGATGTAGCGGACTACTGACATGTTGCCTGATTGAATAGCAATTGTCCCTGATGGAAAGATGGACTGAAATGCTTGCAATGCGAGAAGCACCGCCCTCAGTTCTAGGACATTAATATGCAGGTGGGCCTCTATGTGTGACCAAGTGCCTTGGACCGTCTTCCCCTAGTAAAGTCCCCTCCCACCCTATCAGGGAAGCATCCGTAGTCACTGTGGCCCTGGGCTGTTGTGGGTTAAAAGGGGCAACTCCATTGTTGTTCATCTGGATTCATCCACCACATTAAATCCTGCTTGCATCGCTGAGTTATCCGTACTTGAAAGGACAAGGGATGTTGTAAGGGGTACCATTGAGTTACAAGGAGCCACTAGAGAATTCTCATGTGTAGTCTTGCCAAGGACACTATGGTAGTTGATGCTGCCATGGAACCCAGGAGCTGAAAAACTGTTCGAGCTGGAACTAGATCTTGACAGAGTTATCACCCATATTTGGGATCTTATCCTGTGTAGTCTGTGGTCCGGGAGAGAAACTAGGCAAGCATTTGTGCTGAAAATCTCCCCAATAAATTCTAAGAATTGAGGGTTAATCAGGTTGCACTTTCTCCAGTTTATTGAGATTCCCGGAGATTCTGCAAGTCTGAGCGTGTAGTTTAGCTCCATCTCCAGTAGAAGCTTGGTGGGAGCTGTGAGAAGTCAAACGTCCAGATACGGAAACACCCAGAATCCTTGAAGTCTCAAGTGAGCTGTTACCACTGCCATGCACTTGGTGAACACTCTGGGGGCTGTAGAGAGTCCGAAGGTAGCATGAAGTTGAAAGTGACTGGCCCCTAGCCAGAAGCGAAAAAATCTTCTGGAGAACTTGTCCATTTTTATGGGGTCTATATCAGAACATCAGAGTTTTAAAACTTCAAATATTCTAATATCGACCTGTTTTAATCGAACGCTAAAAATAGCGAAGCTGCAGAATGCAGAATTCTTTCCTAGGGAAAGAATTCAGATGGCCGGTTCTATGGCTTCTCTATTTTCAGAGCCATGGTGAAGATTTACGGGTCGGGTTCAGGTAAGTGTGCGATTGTGTGGTTGTTAGGATTAGGGTGTGGGTTAGGTGAATTAGGTTTAGGGGTGGGTTAAGTGAGTTAGGGTTAGGGCACGGGTTAGGGGAGTGTGCGATAGTGACGGACCTTAGGGTTAGGGTTTGGGTTAAGGTAAGTGGATAGATAGTAGTGTATGTATAGTTTAGTGTAGGGTTATTTGTAGGATTATAAGTGTATGTGTGTGTATTAATGTTTTTTAGGTGTGCTTGTGTTGTGTGTATGCGTTTTGGAATAGCAAATTTTTTCCCAAGGAAAGAATTTGCTGCTCTGAATGTTCGATATTATGTGGTCTCGATATTTTAGGTTCGATGAAATAGCGTTCGCTATTTTCATCTTTCAATAACGTGATATAAATGCATTTTTATGTGGTAATACTACTGAGCACATCCAATTGTCTTTCTCCAAGAAAGGGAGGATAGACTGAATCGTGACCATCTGGAATTTTTCTTGTTTGACAACTTTGTTTGGATGCTGAGATCCAGAATCGGTCTCCAGTCCCCTGTCTTCTTTGGCACTAAAAATAATCTTGAATAGAATCCAGATCTCAACTGGTCTGGTGGGACTATCTGGATGACTCTTTATTGAAGCAGCTTTTGAATTTCTAGCTCTGCTGTTTCACTTTGACTAGGTGGAACGTTGGAAATTTGACTTGGTGACTTTGGGTCAAGATTGAATGGGATGTGGTTTCCTCTGGTTATGATCCGTTGCACCCATAGATCCATTGTTATTGTTAGCCAGGCAGAAAGGTGAAAGAAAAAACATCCTCAGACTGCTTCCATTGCAAAGCAATTGGGCCACTCCTCAGGGGCGCTGACAGGGTTGTCCAGAGAAAGAATCTCTGGAGCCCTCGTTATGCGGACCCCGTTTGCCCCTGTAGGGGTGCCATCCAGATGAGTTACCCCCTCTGCCCCAGGAAGTATACTTGCCATGTGTGTCACGGAAACGACCCTGCAATTTCTTGTGCCACATCTTTCCACTCCTCTGGTTCCTAGAGTATGGATGCTGAGAAGTGCTAAAACATATGCCCACAGCAGACAGGGTCTTACTGTCCTTCTCACAGCTGGCTAATGTGTCTTTCACCTTTAAGCCAAAAAGGGAAGAGGCTTCAACTGGAGCATTAAGAATGGAGGACTAAGTCTCTCTGAAGCCTGGTGAAGTGCGCCACATAATTCAAAGACCTAACAGCAAAGGTCAATGATGCAAAAACTTGCTTCCCTAGTCTGTCTTCCACCCAAGATTTCCTGTTTGGGGATGGGCTCTCCTCAGCCATTTCCTTTTTTGTGTTAGCCGCCACCACCATCGCTTCTACTGAAGTCCCTTGGACCAGTGAGGGTGCTACTCAGGAGGAGATAAAATTTTGTTTGGCCTCTGTGGAATCAGTTCAATGGTGTCAGGACTCTTTCAAACACGCTGCATGATGAGCTGAACCAGCTCATCTGCAGGCAGGGTCACCCAGGAAGTAGAGGGTCAAACACAAAAAGCCTGCAGGAACATGGACTCCTCGGAGGAGGGATTGGTGGGCTTCCAGTCACCTCTCTGATTTAATATTTCAAAGATGTCTCCAAATGAGACATTGTCAAGGGGTGACCGTGGGGATCCCTCCCTTTCATCATAGTCTGTGTCCTCGGTGAGAGACTCCTCTGGTGAGTACACTTGCTTCTGCTTGTACGTCCTCTTGCGTGGTACCTCTTCAGCGGGAGTTTCTGAAGAGGACTCCGAAGAAGGGGCACCCTGTGGTAAGGTATCCTGAGGCTCTTGTGCTTGAAATCCTAAAGCAGTGTCTTGTGTCAGCTGCGGCTCAGAGGAAGGACATATCAGGGGTTCCGAAGCTGATGGCTTGCCTGCAGAGGCAAGGGCCCTCTCTATCGCTTGGAAAGCTGGCCCGCCCAAAGAGGGATGGAAGTCCAGAACTGAGGAGGACAACCTCAGAACCGAGGTCACACTCTGTTCTGATGAGCCTGCTCCCAAGGACAGAGCCTCAAGAGGAATTGGTACCATCAGTGCTCCTGGAACCATGGCAGACAGCATAATAGAAAAACCCGGAGCCGTACCAGGTTCCGAGGAGCTCGCAGTCCAGTCCTAAACCTGAGGATGGCCTGGCTCTGAGTGAGTCAAAAGCCAAAGGGTCGGCTCGGAGCCACAGTGGGATCTACTAGTGGCACCAAAGGTGTGGGAACAGAGAAAGGTGTTGGTGCTGAGTACTTCAAAGCCTGCAAAGAGGTCAAAGGAGGATGATAAGATGGAGTCCTTGGAGACAGATTCCCAAGTCCAAAAGGGAATGGGGTCTTAGAAGGTGTTGCAATTCCTCTGGCCGTCAGCAGCTGGTTAACAAGACGCACCATTTCCAATTCCGAGAAGCTCCTAGTTGATCTAGTGGATATCCCCAATGAGGACTCTGGCCATTCTAAGAAAGGGCAAAATTGCTGCCCAAAAAAAGGATTCACTTAAGGGGAGTACCGGGTCTATGCAGTATGGTCTTTTGGCACCAATGTCTCGAGTTTAGAGACCTGTGTAGCAGGGGTGTCCATACTTGGAACAGATGTTGTAGGCAAGCTCGGTGCCATGGTCGGTGTGGAAGTCATAATTTGCAGTTTAAGCAGGGTTGGTGCTGCAGCCGTTGTTGGTGCCAAAATAGGCACGGACAATAAAATGACTGTTGACTGTACCAAAGATGGTGTCGTAGAAGCTGGTTTCGACTCTGGAGCTAAAAGGGGCATTTTTGGTCTTGATTTCTCCTTCCTATCACCGAAGGGTGAAAAAGGAACCGAATGTGGTCTCTTTTTATGTTTTTTATGCTCTTTTCTGGAAGGCGGTGAGCCCTCCGATGCAGAGATAGCCTCTGAGAAGGGTGTCTTAAGGAAGCTCTTCAGAATCAGCTTGTTTTTTCTTTCATTAAGGGTTTGGGAACTGAACCCCTGGCAAATAGTACAAGGAGGCTGTACAGAAAGATAGGGAACTCCCAAACAATATACACATGAAACATGAGAATCACTATTAGGCATCTTGCGACTACACTTGTCGCACTGTTTAAACCCTGAAGCTCCTTTTTTTAATCAGACATCGTATCACAATACAAATCCAATAATACCGAAAAAGGTAAAGAGGAAAGATATATACAGATTTTTTTTTTTTTTTTTTCTAGAAAGTAAATAAAGAGAATGAAAGAATACCAGCAATGGTATTGAAGGATTACCACAGAGGACTGAATGCTATAATTAAATCAAAAGGTGCTAAAACAAAGTATTAATTTAAGGACGTGCGCACTAATGCAATCAGCTTATTGTATGTTTTTTATTTTTATATTTTTTCTCCTAACAGATTTGTTTGTTTTTCAACTGAATTGTACAGGTTATAGGTCACATTAATGGTGGGAAACATTTTGAAATTAACTATCGTGGTCTCATTTTTTTATATCACAAAAACCTGACTTTTTAACAGGGGTATGTAAACTTTTTTATACCCACTGTAAATAATGCAGGACTGTGACCCCCTCCTGCAACATTCATTTACTTAGCTCATTAACAAGTTCAGTAATACTTGTATGTCTGATGGCTCGTTTGCCCACTGATGATGCAGTACAGTTTATATGCATTTTCACATCAAGCATTGCTTCTTTCCTTGTCTCAATCCAAAAACAAAACTACAAAATTCCTAACAAAATCTGTAGTCCGATCACATCTAGGATCACCTCTCTCTCAGTCATATTCTGTTCCCTGTAATAAATACCTAAATGTAAGTCTCTAAGGCTCACAAACCACCAATCAACTCCTGGAACAAATGTTATATTGTTCAGTCTATGGTAGTTTACCAGTTACTCTGAGGCAAAAACAGCAACATGTGTGCCATTGGTAGCATGCTTCCCAACCTTCACAATCTCTAGCTGTACAAATCTAATGTCATCACTATTATTACTTTTCACCATCTTTTTTAATAAGTACCTTTTACACAGGGGCACTCCATATCTCCTAAGCATAAGTAACAGCACTGAGCTCATTTTTGTGGCAGTCCACTCTACCAACTTCCATTTCAACTATGTAGCACAAGTTCACAAGTCATATCTACAGTAGCTACTCACTCCACCCAAAGTACACAATGGTATTTCAGCATAATATTCAATTGGTCTAATACATAACACCTATACACGATTATAGCAAATATTTAATTTCCATTTGATTACTGGGAAGGTCTGACTGGGTCATATACGACACCCCTTTTCAGAAGGTCCTGGGGACAAAAGCTCCAAAACATATTTAGTGAAAAAACAAAAATATTATAGCGGACAGTTTGTGAGCACAAACAATATCTGAAGTATAGGGATTACGTACTGAATATAAACTAGAAGGTAATATATACATAAAAGTAATTAGCATTATTAAGTGCAAAATTACACAAGTAAACATCAGCTGATGATAAAATACATCCATTGCGAATATGGTAGCAATGCAATAATGTGGCAAACTAAAAAAATCTTATCAGTAGTTACAACAGCATTCTCAAGATAAATACATATTAAGTGAGATGAGTACATACACTACAAACAAGTTGTCATAAGTGGTCTCATTAGGAGAGGTTAAATGAAGTGATATTATAATAAGTACTTGTTAGGATGGGATGATAAGGTATGTCAACTGTAATGAGAAGTTCAGTAAAAGGGTGACAAGCAAGACATTACAAGGAAATGCTGGCTTAAGTAGTTGGACAGTTATTATAGTTGAATTATAATAATAATTAAACTATATGGGATACAGTTTGGGTTGTGTGTATGTGACAATAGCAGATGTTAAAAGAAGGAAGATACAAAAGGGGGTCATAGCAGTGAAGGAGGAACAGTTAGGGTAAGTCAGCTGTGGAAGAGTGGGAACAGAAGTTCAAGAAGAGAAAGATCAAGAGTTAATGCTGACAGAGATCAACAGTTACTGAATTTGGCTGCAGTGAAATGAAGAAGCAGAAGTGTCCATATGCACACAAGACCAAGAGAAAAAAAACATATTTGGGTAACAGGATCATGCACAATATGTTCAAACACAAAAAATGACTACACAGCAAATAACTACAATTTAAGCACAGTAATGCTTGCTGTGTTATTTGCTAAAATAACACTGCTATATAACTAACCTATAAAGACCTCACCCACTGGGCTTATGCCTTACAACACCCACATGTGCAAACTTCTGTTAAACGCATACATCAGCATGGTTTACTGATTACATGTACCATACGGAGCAAAAACATGTCTTATTATGGGTAGATAGTGTGTCTGAGGCTGTAACAGTGCTGTCCCATGACTTTTTAGATGATTCAGGTATACAACATAGGAAAACTCAGTGGCATGCTCACAGTATTCCACTATTCCATGCACTATGCAACTATCAGTGATATAGGACTTCCAGGAGCCCTCACATCACATCTCAATGGATACTTCAATAAGACAATGAGCGTGTCTCTTATTGTCCCAAGCAATACTGCTGCAGACACTGGCGACTTACTCCCCTTCCCCATCTGTCCATTAACACCCACGCTAATATATCAACTTGGGCACCAGTAGCGCAAATGGATGCACTATCTGTATCATAAGGAAAGACACAAATGTATTAATACTAATTGCTATCACAACTGAAAGTTCGACTGCCGAATCCTACAGTAAAGCACTGTACGAGCACATCTACTCTTGCATGAATCGTGTCATCCCAAATAGAACCAAGATGCTCTCCTCCAAAAAACGGAAGCCAATCTGGTGGTCCTCTGTCATAAACAAATTATACAGCAGAAGAAAGAAACTGTTGCAGAAAAGAAGAAAATCCCAGGATGCAAAAAACTCCCTTACTAGCCTCAGTAAGAAGCTGAGATCCCTCATAAAATCCTCCAAAACTAGTTACGAAAAAAAAAATTGCCAAACATTCCAAAGAGAACCACAAGCCATTCTATAGCTATGTCAAGAATCTACATGGCAATGCTCAGATCTGCTCTGAGCTACAACCGAATGGCATTAAATATACTGATCCCAAGGACATTGCCAATATCCTGGCAGATCGAATCAGTGCCAACTTCACCCCCCTCTCATCCCCCAAAGGGCCCATCTCAATACCGAAAGATTGCCAAATTCCGGTAATCACGGCCACACAGGTAAAAACTGCACTCTCCAAAGCTAAGAATACAGCATCTAAGGGACCAGACGACATCCCGGGCTGTGTACTACACGAGCTACAAAATGAACTGGCACCTCACCTAAGTGTCATGTTTAATCATAGCCTCATCTCAGGCTTCATGCCCACTGAGTGACGCACAGCTACAGTTATCCTACTCCACAAGGAGGGATCCACCTTGGATCCTGGGAACTACTGTCCCATCAGTCTGACAAGCCTGATCTGCAAGGCCATGGAACGTATTATCATAGAACTTATAAACAAAGGTATTGGCAACCTTCAAACACTGGACCCTGCCCAGTTTGGGTTCATGAAGGGCTGATCATGTCTCCTGAACCTGACTGACTTCTTCAAATCAGTCACTAGAGCTTCAGATGAGGGTAAGGCGGACCACACAACCTATCTGGACCTCTCCAAGGCTTTTGGCACCATCCCCCACTCTGGAATCCTAGATAAACTTACTAAGCTGGGCATAAATCCGTACGTCACTCAATGGGTTGCCAACTGGCTTACTGACAGAACCCACAATGTAAAAGCAGCTGACTCGAAATCCAGCTCCAGACAAGTGAAAAGTGGAGTACCTCAGGGTTCAGTCCTGGGACCTCTCTTGTTTGGCATCTACTTCTCTGAAGTACAGACCAACACTAAAGGACTCTGGCTAACAAAGTTCGCAGATGACTGCAAACTGGGAGCCATTACTGAATCCCCAAATTATGTGGATATTCTACAAAAGGGCCTTACAGAAACAGATGCTTGGTGCCAGAGCCATGGGCTAAAACTCAATGCCAAGAAGTGTATCGTTATCCCCTTTGGGAAAAACATGTACCCATGAATTATCACATAGGTGGCAGTACACTAAACACTGAAAGTATGATGAGACTTAGCAACACAGGTGGGCAGTGGTCTCACCTTCGATAACCACATTGCCACAACTGTCAGGAAATCCTTCTATGTGGCACACCTCATCACTAAGGGCTTTTCATCCAGAGAAAAAAGGAGGTCATTGTCCCACTGTACTTATCCCTCATTAGACCAGTCATAGAGTACAATGCCCCATTTGGTATGTACCTCACAAGACATCTGCAACAACTGGAAAGGCCGCAGAAACACCTCACTAAAAGAATCACAGGCCTAAAGCAGATGCTCTATGCTGACCGACTAAAAAAAATCCAGATATACTCTTGTCGCATATTGTCTACTCAGAGGCAATCTCTGCTTAACATACAAGGCCATGTCAAACCCAGAGCTGTTGGACATGCTACACTTAGAGATCCCAGTCCATCAGAGCCACATGCTTCAGGGACCTAAACCTTGTCATCACAATGAACAAAACATGCTGGAGGGATAGGTTCCTGACCCAGAGACTCCCCATACTCTGGAAGAGACTGCCCATACATGTCAAGCAGAGCGCCTCATTGGCCCTCTTCAAAAGGAACCTTGATGACTGGATGGGAGATAGGAAACTTACCCTAGGGATCACGTCAGTCGCCCTCCTAGACAGGGGTCCACGGAAGTAAATACTGTGGGAAGAAATAGCCAGGGAATTGTTATGGCTAGGCTTGCATAGGCCCTAGGGCCGATAGCCTAGTACCAACCTATGAACAGAATCCTGGCTTAAGCCAAAATATCCCTCCAGAAACTACTTCCAAAGTTATGATTACTTTCTTGATGCCATCCTAGGATTAGGGCAAGGAGGAGCTACTCTCCTCTTTTTCAAGTCAGACATCAACACAGAACTTCCCTGCTCAAAGTAATGCCTTCTCAGCTTCTCTTCAAACTGGTTACTAACACAAATCCACTCTCCATTTAGCTCCCTAACTATTCTAGCTGTTGCCCATGTCCTTCCTCCTGCTTCATTACAAAAGCTCAACAACCAACTCTCCCTTGTTAGGAACATCAACAATGTTATTCTTCTCCTCTGTAACTAACCGCAATCTCCTTGGTTTTTCACAAAACTGCATACTTGAACTTCTCAGTCTATTTAATCTCACACAACTTGTCTCTGAACCAAACAGAAAATATTTTCTAAGCAAATCATTCACTGATTGATCTAATCACAGACAACCCCTCACTTATCACATCTCTATCCACCCTCCCAAGCAGGGTTGCCAGATTTCCGACTGGCCAGGTAAGGACAAAAAAAGTCTTTCACAGCAAGTGAAAACTAAAAAAAAAAAAAAAGGTCTTCCACGCTAGGTCTTTAATGTGGAACATCAGAGTTCCTCATTAAACAAAAGTAGCTCTGTGTTTAGTTTTTTTTTTTTTGATTGGCCCGGGCCAATCAAAAATAAACACGGAGCTACTTCTGTTTAATGCGAAACATAGCAGTTCCGCATTAAACAGAAGTAACTCTGTTTTGCGATTTTTTTGATTGGCCCATATACCAGTATACGGGCCAATCAAAAAACACTAAACACGGAGCTACTTCTGTTTACTGCGAAACATTGCAGTTCCGCATTAAACAGAAGTAGATCTATTTTGCGATTTTTTGATTGGCCCGTATACCGGTATACGGGCCAATCAAAAATTGCTAAACACAGAGCTACTTCTGTTTAATGCGGAACTGCGATATTCCGCATTAAACACAAGAAGCTCTGTGTTTTGCGATTTTTGATTGACCCATATGCCGCTATACGGGTCAATCAAAAACAAAGCGGAGGCTGCCCAGGATTTAAACTGGCAGTGAGGGACTCGGGATCAGGCTGCTGATCCCAAGACAGTGCCGCCCAAATAGGGACGTCTGGCAACCCTGCTCCCAAGCCAAGCAATCACTGTCCAAAAGCTTCAACATCCACTTTAATTGCAAAAAAGTCCCTTCCAAAACTCATTACATTTCATCACAAAACTTAAGTAAACATTAATAAACTAAAAACATACCTATCCTCTCTCAATTGGGCCCTTATACCTCCTTCTCAGACCTGAACAATGCTTCCTACCTCTTCACCCATCCTTTCTGTAACCTACAAGTCTTCCCTATAGTCACAAGACTGTACAAACCCTCCTCAGGTACACAGTAAAGTTTGGAGGTGTGACAGGGAAGAAAGAGGTACTTGGGAACATATTTTCTGGAAATGCGGTGAGGTGGCAGACTTTAAAAATTCCAAGCAGGGTGCACTGTCGGAGACTCTCAGTGGACAGATTGGTGTGACCAGAAAAATGATTTTTCTGATCTATGACACAGAATCGGAATTGCCTAGACAAGGTAAAGCCTTGCTTTGTCTACTTATGGTAGCTACCAAAAAAAGCAATTATTAGAAAATGGAAATCAAAATCCAAACCAGCTTATGTTAGAAGTACTGAATATAGTAACAGAGATAAAACAACTGGAATTGAGATTTTTAGAAAAGGGTAGGAATAAACTACATAGGAAAAAAATGGGAATTGTGGGAACAATACATACAGGGGAGGAATATGGTTTAAAAGAAGGCAGGACTTAAATGAGCTATGTAATGTCTGAATGAAAATGCCTGGGAAAATTATAAGTGATATACTGTGTCTACAACCTGGAGTGCGTCAGTACGGTTTGTGATGTAAAATGCTTGCAACTAGGATGGTGTCCGTGTGGCTTGTTTTCATTTATATACATGTATGATTACTTATGTTGTAAGTGATGGTTTAATAAAGATCTTTCTTGCTTAAAAAACAGGCAGGAATTGAATAATTTATGTAATGTTGCTTAGGTTATATGGTACATAGCAATATATGTGAAATATAATGTTTGTTAATGTGTTAATATAATTTGATTACTTTTGTATAAATGTAAATTTGCCTATGTCACAAGTGGTAATTCACTTACAAACTCTAAACCCTCCAATCTCTCAGACAGACCAAGCATGGCACTCCTGGAAGTCCGACCCAGCTCCTTCTACCATTCAACACTAAACCCTCCTCAGAAATTAATTCAAACAAGCAATTAGACACCATAACAGCTGTCACATAGGTTCATAGGTTCATACTAGGCTATCTGCCCTAGGGCATTTATAAGCCTAGCCAGAGTGTGTTTGGCTTTCACCACCCATTTTAAAATAATTTTGCTATGCCCTTTTTCGAGGTTAGTATACTGTGCCAATGTCTAACAGTGACACAGAAGTGATACCCGGGGTAAACCTACGATTTCCCATCCACTCATCAAGATTCCTCTTGAAGAGAGTCAATGAGGGACTCTACCTAACCTGGACTGGGATTTTATTCCAAAGTGAAGGGAGCCTCTGGGTTATGAATCTGTCCCTCCAGCATGTCCTATTTATTTCAGTGCTGAGGTTCAAGTCTCTCGAGCGCGTAGCTCGATGGGATTTGGATTTTCTGAGGTGCAGCATGTCCATTAATTCTGGGTTGGACATGGCTTTATACATCAAGCACAGATCGCCTCTGAGCAGGTGGTATGCCACTGAGTAGAGCTGGAGTTTCTGGGCATATGGCATCTGTTTGAGCCTTTTGATCCTCTTGGTGAGGTACTTTTGGGGTCTTTCGAGTTGCTGCAGGTGTCTGGTAAGGTACATCCCAAAAGAGGCATTGTACTCAATTATGGGCCTGATGAGGGATGAGTAAAGAGGCATGATGACATCCCCTGATCTAGATGTGAATCCCTTCATGATTAGCTGGGCTATATAAAATGTTTTTCTAACCACTTTGGCCACGTGGTTATCAAATGAGAGACTGCTATCAACTTGGGTCCCCAGGTTCCTAATTACTTCTTCTGTACTTAATGGATTACCACCTATGTGGTAATTTGTGGGCACTTTGTTTTTGCCAAAGGGGATGACTATACACTTTTTGGCGTTTATCTTGAGGCCATGGCTCTGGCACCAGTTGTCTGTTTCTATGAGGCCCTTTTGGAGGATGCTTGTGTCGGCTGGAGAGTCGATTATGGCGCCCAGTTTGCAGTCATCTGCGAACTTGGTCAGCCACAGTCCTTCCGTGTTGGCCTGTACCTCCAAGAAATATATACCGAACAAGAGAGGTCCCAGGACTGAGCCTTGTGGGACGCCACTTGTAACTGGTTTGGAGTCTGACATGGCTCCAGCAATTCTAACCATGTGGGTTCTGTCCTTGAGTCAGTTTGCAACCCATCTAGTGACATAGGGGTTTATATTTAAGCTGGTGAGCTTATCTATAATGCCCGAGTGGGGTATTGTATCGAAGGCTTTTGCGAGGTCCAGGTAGGCTGTGTGGACCACCTTCCCCTCGTCAATGGCCTTGGTGACTGTTTCAAAGAAATCGACCAGGTTTAAGAGGCAGGATCTGCCCTTAACAAAGCCGAACTGGGTAGGATACAGTGTCTGTAGGTCCCCAATATCTTTATTTATGAGGTCCATGATGATCCTTTCCATAGCTTTGCAGACCAAGCTAGTCAGGCTTATGGAGCGATAGTTTCCAGGATCCATTGAGGCACCACCTTTGTGGAGAGGGAGCACTGTTGCTGTACGCCACTCTTTGGGTACATATCCTGTAGTAAGGCTGAGATTGAACAGTAGTTTAATGTTTGGGTTTAGCTCTTCTTGGAGTTCATGTAGGACGCAGCCCAGGACACCGTCTGGTCCCATTGATGCTGTGTTTTTTGCTTTGGAGAGGGCGGCTCTTACCTGAGCATCTGAGATGTCAGGGGGGCAACACTCTGCTGGGATAGATATTTGCCCTTTTGGTGGGGAGGGGGGGAGAAGTTTGCAGTGAACCTGTCAGCTAGGATGTTGGCAATGTCTGTGGGTTCAGTGTATTTTTTGTCATTTTGGACTAATTCTGAGCATATCTGGGAATTCCACCCAGGTTCCTAACATAACTAAAGAAAGCCTTGTGATTATCCTTAGTGTCCTGTGCAATTTTTCTCTCAAAGCTGGCCTTAGACGATTTTATGAGTGCCCGTAGTTTTTTGCTAATACTAATCAGAGATGCCTTCCCTTTTTGGGATTTTGCTCTATCATGTAGTAGCTTCCTCCTTCTATTGTATAGTTTGTTTATGGCTGGGGTTCCACCAGACAGGATGTCTGCCTTTGGAGGATTGGGTCTTGATTTTATTTGGGATTGCATGATCCATGCATTCCTGAAGGTGTTCATAGAATGCGTTTATAAAGGATTCTGCGGTCTGGGCCGTATTTTCCACAGGCCCAGGAGCATTGAAGGATTTTCCACAGGCCCGGGAGCTTTGAAGGATTCCACCTCGGTTTTGAGGAGAGTGAAATTTGCTTTAGAGAAGTTTTTCACTGTGGTTTTCTGGGCAGGGGGTGGGGTCAGGATGTGAATATGGTCTGATCTTACCAGTGAGGGATACACTTCTGGTCTGGAGCATAGAGTATGTTGGTGATGATCAGGTCCAGTATGTTTTCCCCTCTTGTGGGAGTGGTAACAAGTTGTTCCATAGCATTTGAGTTTATAAATTCTAGGAACCTTTGGGCTAGGGTGCTGGAGCTAGAGTAATCCTCCCAGTCTATGTTTGGGTAGTTGAAGTCGCCCAATATAATGGTGTTTGGAGAGACCTTCATATTTTCCAGTGTTCTCAGGAAGGCCGAGTGGGGTTCCTGGGTTTGGGAGGGTGGTCTGTAGCAGGCTATAAACTGGAAGGCAGTTTTACCCACTGTTAGTTGCACATGGATAGTCTCTGATGCTTCGTGCTGTGCCACCAACCTGGAGGTGTGGGTATCTTTGACGAATATTGATAATCCCCCTCCTTTTGTGGTTCGGTCCAAGTTTTGGGGCCGAAAAGCATGGTATGAGGTATAACCTGGTAGCACTGGGCGGGAGCCTTGAACCAGGTTTCTGTTACTGCACAGATATCGATGTTCTCCATGCGGTTTAGACTTCTGGCACTGAGTAGCATTACTCCTAGCTTTTTATCCCATGTGATACCTATGGAGGTGGGTTTGTCTTTTGAGCCTTGCCTAAAAAAGGCACTATGGGGGTAGCAAGAGCCTTTGCCAATATCCAAAAGCCCAGGGGTGACAGGTGCAAGCCGTCCCTAGCGAAGCATCGTGGCTTGTCGAGCATGTCATTCCAGGCTGACAGGCATTGGATCCCCTTTGAATGACACCAATACTTAAGCCAATTGTTGAAATTGATCATCTTGTCTTCATATTGTAGCATCATTCTTGGTGAGGGTAAGATGCTACTCAAGGTCAGGGTCATACCGGCCTGGGCTACATGCTCAGAGAGCTCCTCTATGTCTCTTTTCATGGAGTCCAGGGAGGTACGTCTCAGGTCATTCACACCAGCATGGACAATGAGTCATATTTGTACTTGCCTTGGAGTGACCTGAGTGCTTGTGTTGTGTGGCGGATCCTAACGCCCGACAGGCAGCTCACCATGACCTTCTCCTTGTTCAGCCTGGTGAGCGGGATGTCAGTGTGCCTGACGATAGAGTCACCTATTACAAGTGTATCAGGTGTGTTGTTTAGCCTTAAGGGCTGTGACTGTTCGGCACACTGGCTTTGTGAGCTATGTGTTGCACGTGTTTTGTTTTGGGGTAGCGGTTGCTTGGGTGTTTGCTTTGGTGGTCTCTGCTACTTAGGCAGATTTTTATTTAGAGCTTCCGAGTATGTTTTTATGTGTTTATGTGTTTGGTTTGCTGTCGTGGTAGGTCTATGTGAAACTGGAATTGTAGTGAGTGTGGTTTCCTTCTCCTCCTGACTGGCTACACCAGTACTGAGTTGAGAGAGCTTAGCCTCCAGTTTGGCTATATGGTTGCATCTCTCACATGTGTTGGAATTTGTTGGGAAGAGGAGAGGGTTGTCTGTGTACATGAGGCAGTTGTAACATTGCCTCAAGATTCCCAGATTCACCAGCTGGACCGGAGAGGAGATTGACATCTGACCTTTGGACATGCTAGAATAGTATTGGGAATTCCTTTATAATTGAAAAAAGGGCCAATGGGGAACAAGGTACTCAAGGGGAGTTTGTGAGGGTGTAGTGCTTTTAATTTTTTAGTGCTGACTTAGTGAGCAAGTGCCAGGTGACTTAAATGCAAAAACGACAAACAGTAACTTTCTTTCAAGTGAAACAAGGAAATAAGTACAGTAAGCAATGCAGATATCACTAGGGATCCACAGAAGCGCTGAAAAGCCGCATTTTAGATGGAATTAGCATTTCAGGGAAATAACAAGCAAACAAACAACAAGCATACAAACAAAGCTAGATTCAGCAGGCCTGGATCTAGTCTATGCTACAGCAAACAAGGTGTACCAATTTCAGTAAGAAACAGTTCAAATATGCAGGCACTATAATTCTTTAACCAGAAATTCCCAGCTCAGAAGGGCAGAGTCCAGCCTCTCCTCCCACAAGAGTGCAGACCGACACTGAGCCCTCAATCAGCAGTTCCCAACTTAGAAGGATGTAAGCTATCTGTCCTGCCACCACAGTGCAGGCCACAAAACTTCCTAATGTAAAACAACTGGTCTGAAGCCCAAGTGCTTAATCCAAAAGACTTAGAATGACAGCCACACTTTAATCAAGTTACTACCAAGCAGTAATAAATACAATTGAATACTTTAAAGAATGCCTGGATTAGTGCTCAAGTTATACAAACAAAGCTAGATTCAGCAGGCCTGGATCTAGTCTATGCTACAGCAAACAAGGTGTACCAATTTCAGTAAGAAGCAGTTCAAATATGTAGGCACTATAAGCCTTTAACTAGAAATTCCCAGCTCAGAAGGGCAGAGTCCAGCCTCACCTCCCACAAGAGTGCAGACCACGAACCCTCTTAATGTAAAATAATTGGCCTGAAGCCCAAGTGCTTAAACCATAATTAATACACTTTTAGAATAACAGACACTGAGCCCTCAATCAGCAGTTCCCAACTTAGAAGGATGTAAGCTACCTGTTCTGCCACTACAGTGCAGACCACAAACCTTTTTAATGTAAAACAACTGGTCTGAAGCCCAAGTGCTTAAACTAAAAGGCTTAGAATGAGTTGCACCAAGCAGTAATAAATACAACTGAGTACTTTTAAGATGAGACAAAAGCAAAATAAAGTAGGAAGAAACACAAATACAGTAAAAGCAGATAAAAAAAAATTAAGTGGAAAGAGAGAAAGGAGTAGCAGAAACTAAGCTTATTGGCCTTCTCAAATGTTCTCCCTGTACTGGGTAGAATGAGGTAATGACACTAGACTGGACGGAGGGTCCCAGATCAAATTTACACTAGGGGCGGGCAACTGCAAAGCCACCAACTATAAAAACGCTATACCAACAGCGAGGGAGGGTGGGAAACAAACTGCAGAAATGTTTCTCACAGCTGAAAAGCAGCAGTGAGCCTTTAAATGAAAGTTTTAAACAGCTAAAGGAGCCTCTAGAAAAAAGAGTTTAACTGCAACAAGTTATCAGAAACAAACAAACTAACAGATGCTTAATAAAAGCGGACAATTTCCAGTTAATACCTCACACACAGTGAAACTAGCTAAAAAAATACACAGTACACAAAGTGCTATAAATAACAAAGAAATAAATAACAAAATAAACAAAAAACAGGATACTTAATGTTATATATTATAGCTCCGAGTTTCCTCAGTGTCTTTCCTTCGATCAGCTCAGTGTGAAAAAAAAATGAGAGCAGACCAAATGTTTTTCACTCCCCTAAACAATTCTGGGCAGAGGTCAATTGGTTAGCTGGTCAAAAAACTTCTTCTAATGCTCACTTTTCCTCTTATTCTCTCTCATCTTCAGACTTTAGTACTCACTTCTCCACCATACCCTCCACTAGCTCACCTACTTCACTCCCTCACTCAACCTCTCCCTCACTTCCTCTCAGTACTCCCCTCTTCAACTTTAAAAAGATCATAACCAAAGACATTATACCTCTCCTTGAAAACCTAAAACTTGACTCGCCTGCAGGGACAAACACCATTTCCCCCCGATTCATATTTCTTTGCTACATATCTATAACTTTTGCTTAACTCAAAACTGTATGCCCAATATCTGGAAAACAGAAAAAAAAATCATACCTCTCTCCAAATAATCTAACCCTTGGGAAATCTTAGGAAAAAAGTCTATGATCAACTCTCAAACTACACAAGTCAATGCTGCCTTTTCTCTTCCAAGCAACATGGTTTCTGATCCAGCCACAGCACTTCAACTGCACTTTGAACATTCACTGATCACACCCTTTTAGCTATGGACAAAGGCACATTTACAGGTTCACAGGCTAATGACTACTGGGGCCTCTGTAAGACTAGCCATTCAACCCAATGTATCCTATGAGTTATTGTGCCTAAGACGTTATTTTAAGGGGTGTATGTTAGAGCATGACTTAATGGCTGCCTCTGTCCATCACATGTATAAGTGTCAGACCAGGTATGAGTTTTCAACTTACCATCCACTGGTCCTGGTTGCGCTTGAATAGGTTTAGAATACGGCTGTACTTCACATGGATGGGAAGCCTATTCCAGTGAATGGGGATTCTCTGAGATATGTCACTCACCTCCAATATGTCCTATTTAAGTCACAAGCAAAGTTTAAATCCTTAGATCTAGTAGTTCTAGTGCTGTTCATTTTGCAGATATGCAGAAGGTCTATCCAAGTGGATCCAATGATGCACTGTTTGCCAGGTATAAACTGTCTCTCGGTTGGTTGTAGGAAACAGAGTATAGAGATAAGATTTTGAGGAATCTGCATATGACATTGTGTTTATACCCCGTATTCTTTTTGTGAGGGACCTCTGTGGACTTTCCAGTTGTTGCAAGTGCCTGGTCAGGTACATACAGAAGGAGAAGTTACACTCAATAATGAGTCTGATGATGACTGAGTCCAGTGGTTTTATGACTTCTCTGGACCTAGATGTCATTCGCATGGCATGAAGCAATATTATCGGGATCCACTGAAGCTGTATTCTTGGCCTTAGAGAGGGCATTTAAGACCCTCTCCCTACTGATAGCTGGAGGGATTACCTTAGATGTTATTTGCTGGGAGGTGAGGGTGTGTGTCAAGCTGAAGCTGAATGTGTCAGTCAGAAGATATGTTATATTTCTTGGTTTCCTGAATGTGGTTCTATTTACCAACAGTTTGGCACAATACTGTGTGCTGCCTTTGAGGTTTCGGACATAAAGAAGGCCTTATGGTTGGTCCTTGGCCTGAAATGCTACCTTTATCTCAAAATTTGCTTTGTTGGACTTAATTAGTCCACTGAGTTGTCCATTTAGTTTGATGACAGAGTTTTAATCTTTTTTTGGTGTTGCACTTCCTAATTTTAGCTACGACTTTTTTCCCTTTTCTTGTATAACCTGTTAAACTTTGCATTCCCCCATAGTTGCTAGTTTTGGGCTTACTTCTGGTAGGCATAACAGCCTCTGTGCAGTCACTGACATGGTTGCACATAGCTTCAGTGAATGATTCCACATAGGCTGCTGTGTTATCTGGGTTTGGAGGGGTTTGAAATTTGGACATGTTATCACTTAATAAAAGACAGTTTGCCTTGGAGTAGTTTCTAGCTGTTACAGTGTTTGCTGGGGATACAGACTTTGAAGTAGGCTGCTTTGTGGTCTGTCCTTACCAGAGAAGACATGACTTGGGGGTGGAGGAAACATTCTTTCATGTTTTTAAGTACCAGATCCAGTATAGTGGCACCTCTAGTAGACATATGCACTGACTAGTCCAGGCTGTTTGTGTTTATTAAATCTAGGATTCTCTATGCCTACTAATTTGTGGGTCTGTAGGATTTATAGAGGTATCATTAAAATCCTCAATAAGTATGGCATCTGGTTGAATGGGGAGTGTCTTCAGTAGGTCTAAGTATAAGCTATGGGTTTCCTGGGACATACAGGGTAAGCTATAGCTTGCTAGGATACGGTATAGGACTGTCTACCGTAATCCGGATGTGGAGGTACTTCAGTGCACTATTCTGTTTAACCAGTCTAGAGGTATGCTTGCTACAGATGTGGAACAAGACTACTCCACCTTTAGCCTCTGTCTGTGAGGTTGCTGGTCTAAATATGTGGAAGACACTGAAGCCTTGAACTGTTGGGGCTTTGACTGCAGTAAAGACATTTGGAAAGTAACTACTGAAGGCAGGCACTCTTTTAGCTAATGGACTTTATAGCATTTGCTACCATGCAGCTGGCAATCCATAAAGAAACAGAATGCATTGAAATGCAAGCTATTCCATCCCCTAGGCAAAGCACATGAACATGTGGTCCAGCTTCATAAAATCATGCATACTCCATGGGTGACACCTGAGTTGACAGAGTACAACAAAGTTGTGAAGGCAGGTACACACATACTCTCTCTTTCTGGGATTCTTCTGCCACAAGGAACACCTCAAGGTGAATGGACTGGTTTAGGGAACCTCTGAATGACCCCTTAGCAAAGAGCATTGACTTTTTTGACAACCACCCTATCCTTGTGAAAGCCCTCAAATAATTTCCTACACAACAACCACTTTCTCTGATGTGAGACTAACAGAAAATGTATTTCAAGTAATACAACTTCAATATCAAGCTAGCTACTGACACATACATCCTTTCCAGCCAAAGGCAAAAAGATTTCTGAAATGCGCAATAACCTACAAACTAAATAATGACAGTGGCACAGGGTACTGCTGTACTTAAAAATGACATGAGCACCTCTGATTGCAACAAAAGAAATGAACTGACTTCCTGAACTGGTGTGCTGAAACAGCAAACTCCACAAAAAAGTCATTAAAATGGCATTTCTAGACCACTTTTGATGGCAAGCCAGGTGAAATGAGTTCTGCATCAGTTGCCAGGCTTTGAGGTGCAATTAGCTGTGGTTAGGACTGGAAAAGTTTTCTATATCACCCTTAAGGCCTACAGCCATACCCTTTTCAGGTACTATGAGAAATTAATCACATTTTTTTTTCTACTGCATGATGAAGAGTAGTGTGAAGGTATACAGGACATTCCATGCCAAAGATGAAAGAAAGTGTTCAGACATACTTCTCCATTAACTTGGAGCATAGAGAAGACAATTGGAGGACTCAGTTCAGATCAGTGGCAAATAAATCAACAATCAAGACACCTCACTTCTAGAGGCAGGCATGGCTTCTCAATATGGAGCTTCTGGAAATTACTGTAAATGCAGCTCAGAGCATATGTCAGCTAATTAGCCTATCCAGAGATGTGAACTACTGATGATTGCCTCTGTATTTAGGTCTAATGCCAAAACAGCATGGATCAAGGGTATGACCTCATGCCCTTGTCCTTATTTATATAATGCAAAAAAGGACCTACTGTCTAACAGGATGAGGAGACACCCAGGAGGCATCTCTTCCTCCATGGCCTTCACAGCCAGGAAAACTACTCTGAATGCCAGATGTTATTTACTGACATTTGTTTACCTGGAATGTCTGACTGGGTCAACAATACCCATTTCCAGTGGAGGCACAGGGAGAAAAACTCCAAGCACATCAACTGGATAGAAAAAGTACAAAGTTTACATTATACACATTTAGTTAGAAGTGCATACATTACTGAAAATAATAATGTCAGCAAGATACAGTATAACTAAGCATTTGAAACATGGATTGATTGAGGAGAAAAGAGTTTGATGGCTGGCTGGATGGAATAAACTCATTTTAATACGAGAGTCAAGCCAGACCCTCCCCTCAATCCCACCAGTGTTAGCCTCTGTAATCAGGAAGTCTGACAGGATCCATTGCAGGATGAAAGGATTCATACTCACCATCAGACAAGCAGGATCTGTTGACAAGGTCCAGCATCAATACCACAACACAATCATAAGATGACTCCCATTTTACTGATGCCTCACTGCCCACTGTAACACTCATCTTCAAGGATGCAAAGACCACCATGAAGACTGGGAGAACCATCTAGCTTAAAAGGCATAGCATAGGTTAATCCTGGAACTTCCACTGTACCCTCTACAAGTGCAGGAATGGCCAAAACTGGAGTGTATCTAATTTTTCCCCGACAAAAGACTTTATATGATCCACAGTAATGGACTTCTTCCAACTTATGGTAACAACTAGTGTCTACACCCAATGAAGCATCCATAGGATTGTGACCTCCAGGGAGTCCACAGATGGGGCTATCTGTCACCAGTCATTCCTGTATGGGAACCTTTCTCCTGCAGGGGTCTGGCCATAATGACAAACACCTTGACGAAGGCTCTGGGTAGAGGATGACATTTTGTAGAACTGATTCTCACTCACTCCAGAAGAAAAAAGTCTCATGAGAAATAACAGAAGGCATTCACCATGTTTACGGACCTCCATCCAGTCCCCCTTCTGGTGGAAGGGTTTAACCTTCTACAGAGTGACCATCTGGAAATCTATGTACCATGGATGATGGCTAAAATAGCTGAGGAACAAAATGGGTCAAAATCTGACTAATCCCTTAGGAACCAGCAACAAACAGGATTAAACTCTCCCATCATTCCTCCCACAGGGACAACCTATACCAGCACTAGAGTATCAGCCTGTCCCAAACTAGCACAGCCCCTCAGCTTCAGAACAAAGCTTAAGGCGATGAGGTCTAGATCTCACTCATCTCTTGTTAGAGAACATCCCTCCATCTCATACCACAGAAAAGTGATGAGGTCTAGACCTTACTTGTCTCTTGTTAGAGAACATCCCTCCACCTCATACCAGAGGAAGTATCAGATCACAGTCTAGACTGATGGAAGCCCTCCTGAAGATTGGACAATGAGGGCAATTACAATGGTACAAACAGGCAGGACGGTGATGCTTAATGGCATTATTCAGGCACCAAGGAGACTTCATCTTCTGTGTTTGGCTAGGTCTAGGAAAGGAAGGAGTAAAATTGGCTAGGCAGGATCAAAATAACTTTCACTAAGGAGATGGCTTGCTGATTCTTCAGAATGTCATCAACTAGTTCTGTACAATCTGGCCAAGCATATCCTTCAACAAAATTGGTATTCAAGACCTTGGTCATGAGTTTCTTCCTGAGGGAAAACAGTCTCATCCATGACATACTGCACAAGCCTGCATTTATGTCTGCAGCCACATCCAAAGTCTCAATGCAGTCATAATTACAACAATGGCATCATATCATGGACTATTTCTCATAAAGGTTCTCCTTAAGCACAGACTCAGAAAAGCCTTCTAACCTGTCACCTTTCTCCTCTTGGGACAGGTGAGACAGCAAAGATCCCCGAGTACCAACATTCCAGAGAAGTAGACCCTCCTTCCACACCTGTCTAAAGCACTTGACTCCTTGCTCAGTAACAACATGGCAAAATGCTGTACCTTCTAGACCTGTACTGGAGCTAGGCATCATCAGTGGGATACTAAGTTGATACAGCCCACTCAGGTAATGACTTCTGAAGCCATCGTATTTTCTCAGGACCGATGGGGCTAAATAAGACTGCCTCCAGGCTATTCCAAGAATATTCTTAATGGCAGGCTTCAAGAGAGGGATGGCCAAAAGTTCCTCAGGCTTATCCTCAAACTCCACTAGGCACTTTTTGGAGAGTGAAACAAAATAAACTTTCCTCTTAATGAACTATGATAAAGATGGGACACAGATGGAGACTAGCTTGATTATCATGTCTTGGAGACAGCGGTCTCAACAGCCTCAAATTCTCAAATAATCCAGAAAGCAAAGGAGAATCCTGATCCTAGCCACCAGTAATTTGGCATGAGCTTGTGCAAAATCAAGCAAGGCACACACTGACATCAGGAGAACTGAGAAACGGTGCAGTATCTTATGCTAACTATTGGCAATATCATGTGGGGTAAGGCCTACACCAGGGCTGGTACTGTGAAATCTTACAATAGCATCTCAAGAGCCTACCAGACATCATACAAGTGCTTGAATGCTCTGGCCCTGATGTGCAAGCCTAGAAGCAAATAACTAGGTGAAACCTCTTGGACCAGGGATTGCTGCCACATGTAAATCTGAAGAACAGTCCCAGGAGGAGAATCCTCAAAACTTAGCAGTCCTGATTCATATCAGGATAACTCAAAGGATAAATCTTTGGGACCAGGCTAACCATTCATGCTTTAGTCAACCACTAAGTGTTAAGACAGTATAAAAACCTATGATGGTAGACAACAGTCTCTCTTCCCATCCTTGAAGCCCTCATCTGAAGCCTGCCTCAGGCTTAAGGCCTTAGCAATAGTTAAAAGCAGCATTACAGTCTGAAGGGTTTAGGGGAATATCTGATGAATAGTCTTGCCTTCAAGATGCTTAGGCTTGGAACGGACCCTTAGCTGCTTGACTTTGTGGTGGAGCTCTGAAATATGCTGGGGGGGGGGGGGTGTGAATGAAAAGAACACTACTGATAATCTCCAAAATTTGACTACTGCCATTTTTACAAAGTGGGCTCACAACTTTTCCTGATTTCATTGCTGAATAGCTGGGCTGAACTTAACATTTATGGAAGTTACCAATGCCGTGCTCTTTGCTCAGCCAGCAAAGACAACACTGTTGTGGGTCTTAGCTGGTAGTCTGACAGCTACATAGACACACTGTGATGCTCATGTGGACGACTGACAGCAAGGATCAATATAAGAACTTTTCAGGGGGGGGGGAATAAATCAAGCACCAGGAATGAGTTCACTAATGTAGCCATTGCATAGAATCATAATGTGTACCAGTTGTATGTATGGAAGCCCCCGAATATACGGATCCTGAAAAAGTAAGTGCTATATTCTACCTGGTGGAGTAATACCCAACTAAATCAAATATCATGGCGAGTCCACCACATTACATCTTACGTTTCTTAAATGCTTAGGTTTGAAATAATTCTTTGTTGCAGTATTCATCACAAATTATCAAGTAGCCTTCTGCTGCCAAACCTTGGACAAAAGTACAATAATGACTTACATCAATATTCACATTCAGTATAAACAAACAGGTGGCATCTTGCATTACAGTTATTTAAATTTAAAGATGCACACATCTGTAAAAGAAAATGTGCAAATTTTCTCGCAAAAATATTTATGCAGCACAGTCTGTGCATCTACATATGCATCTTTGCTTAAAAGACCTTAGTTCTCCAGCTCAGTTACTGGCTGCAATGTCTTCATGTCTACCTTGTATCCAAGAACGGTTACACTGGGTTCTTCACTTACTTTATCACATTCTACAGATTTGTCATAGGTGAAGTGATACTTTTCCACATGGACCAAAGATGTGCGTTGTGTGCATGTGGGTATGTGCACCATGTGATGATTTAGAGCCCCATTCAGAAATGAACACCTTTGCTGCACCTGGTGAGTGCCAAGACAGGCTAAGATTTCTCCATGACCCTAAATTGGATTGAGCAAGTAAGTGAAGAATGAATGAATTTATGAATTTAAAATGGTGAATGACTGTGGACATTCAGCATTCTATAAGTTTATATAAAATACATCTCTCCACATCATATTACTTGTTAAAAGCAAATGCTTGAGTTAGAATGACTATCAACGCCTTTTAAAATCACAAACCTAAATGTAATTTACAAAATTCCTTACCATCCAACCCAAATGGGTCAAAGTAAACTAAAAAGTGTATAAAATATTTTGAATGTTTTAATGGTTATTCTGCTACATTCTTATATGCAGGCTGCTAAGGAGTGTAACTGACTTCTTGCACCATAGTAAACATACATATATCGCCCTACATACCTTGCAAATGTCCAGATTTCTGCAGAATGTCCAGATTTTGTACTCCTATTTTGGTCTGTTTTTCATAAAAATGGTGGTTTTCCGGCACGTCACAGAGGACTGAAGTCACAAAATGAAATGTGTTTTTCAGACTTCATATCCTTCAGAAAATGCATGTTAATACTCCGCCTTTTATTCTAGCAATTGTCTAAGTTTATAAGAGCAATATTTAAAATGTGTACCTAGTTATGTCTCAAGAAATGAGATGATATTACCTTGAACAAGACCAAACAGAGCATTTAATTCAGTGGAACAAAACATGACTGACTAACAATATTCTTGCTTCCAGGGGAACACAAATGCAATAGCCCTCCTGTCTAATCTAATTCATGAAAACAACTTACGAATATTTACACACACAGGTAGAATATTGCCAGACAGCTTAGTTTACATATTTCAGATTCTTGAATTTTAAAGTCTACATGCGACATTCAATTCACATCACACATGAAATCAGCCATCAAATAATGGAGCACGCTTTTTTATGGGAATATGTGGAACCAGAATACCCACAGAAAGCACTGAGAGTCTTCAAAGTATGCATTCAAAGACATGTAAAACTAGCACACTCGCACAGCTAATGAGCTGAAACAAGCAGTTCAAAGAAGAATGGCAGTGAAATTTACAGGTATGGAAGCAAGTTCAAATGAGTACGCAAACAAGAAACTAGTTGACTGACAATAGACAAGAGAGCATTAGTGAAAGGGAAACTGTCTGAAGGAATGTCATGTATACCGCATGGTTTGTGTCAGGCCGGGTGCTATTTGTAACATAAAGCTCATATTGTGCAAGTACATAACGATCAATCTATTCACTTTTGACAATATCAAAATAATACTGGCCATTTGTCATGGCCAGCTTATAGCAAGACCTGGAAGAAGCAATTAAGGCACACAAGAAATTTAATGTAAAAAGTGCAAGGATGTTACTTTGTATGAGAGAAACCACGGAATAGGAAGAAGGAAAGTATTTAAGCTCAGTACTCCAAGCAAGAATCCCACACCAAAATGGTATTGGGCAAAAGCCAGCAAGCTACTGGGGCAAAGCTAATGTAGTAGACCCACAAGAGGCTTAAACTGTCCTTCCTGCTGTACACAGCACAACGTCTGGGTTTGGTGGTTGCAAAGATAAAAGCAATGAGGCAGATATTACTCTAACAGATAAGAGTACAGAACAGATGCACAACAAATGCTAATCAGTTTTACAATGCCTGCAATCTGAACACCTACAATATACAAGTAAACATTAAATACTTGTATATTCCTTGCCATGATGAGCAACTATTCACACATTCTCAGTAACTACCTGGATAGATGCACTGCTTTTCTCCCACTGAAAAAGTGTAAATCTGTAGTGGCCATTCTGCATCATAAACAATGAACAGTTTTACTAGCTGAATACAAAGTAACTACAACATCTCTGACTAAGATGTAATTGCGATTTTTAAATAGGTAGGAACAATGTTAACCTACATAAAAATTACAGTTAAGATACTTCAGAAAATTTATATGCAATCAAAATATAAAATAGTTTAATGAATGTTATATTATAAGCTACATGTGTGACAGTATCTGTTTTGTCTGATAATCAAAGATGCTCGAAATTCGAATGTCAAATAAACCAAGACAATAAACATCACTAGCCTAATGCTATTACTGCAGTTATTAATTCTAAGTCATTCCAACAATGTCAATGTATGTCCTCTTTAGTCTATCCTGTTTTGTCAGTATCCTTTTTTCAGTTTCAGATGTGTAGCCTTTCAGCGAATTACTTTTAGTAGCTTTTTAATATTCATATCAATAGAAATGTGTGATAAATGAGTTTAAATCCTTCTAAATGATTGTCCATGCACCCATTTCATTAAGTACCTTTACAATATGTCAGATATATCCCTCAAACAAGCTTTTTACAGAAAGTTCTAATTCCAGACTGCGTTGGACAACAAATGATTTTCATTTCCATGAACATTAACTAAATTCCATTAATTTTTTAAGCAGCTTTTAATAAATTCACCAAGTGAAAAAACGTGAGGCTGTATATTCTATGATTTGTGTTCCAGCTGACTTTATGAATATTAATAGCAGTGTTACCCTGATTAAATGGGCTTCATTTAAAATCCCCATGAATCCTCTAGCATAGCTACCTCATTTTTTTCTAGTTATTCATGAATTTTTGCTCAGACATTAAAGTAAAAGAACATATCACTAGCTTACATGTACTTCTGATTAGCATTCTGCAAGAAACTACACTTGTGCCTCGGATTACAATTCTGCAGAAAACTACATATAACGATGCAATCATCACCAATCAAATGAAAAAAAATTCTCATAACAAAAAAGTTTTTTTTTAAAATTTGCAAATAAAAACTGTTAACATTGGTTAAAGTAAAGTGACAACTCAGTTGTCAGAATGAGGCTGTGGAAATGGTCAACTAATAGCCATAGCCAGTTAAAATTTAATCAACAAATTTCTTTACATAAAAGATGCTACGAACAGTTCAATATTATAGATCAGTTCATAAATCTATAGCAAATATAAATCATAAAATTAAATCTGCATATATGATGGTCATTGCTCAGTGGGAGAAAGTGAAAAGTACAGTTTTGTACCTACCATAAATGTAGATGTTCGAAGATCCACATTGCTGCAGTCCTTACACTTGGGTAGTCCACTGTCGAATATCAAAGTATAAGGCTGACATCGCATTTGACTGACATCAGGACGTCAGGGTACAAATGCGCATGACCAACGTCATATCCTCAGTCTTTTCTTGCCCCAGATGTCAGAAGACCCTAAAAATAAAGGTCAAAACCAAAAGACAGCAAACAAACAACCAACCATCCTAGCACTAAAAATATGTACAATATATACAATATACATCATATTGACAACCCAACCCACACAACCGCCTCTAACTACAGAGGGGAAGGAGGGAGTAAATTGGACTGCAGCAATGTGGATCTTGAACATCTACATTTATGGTAGGTACAAAACTGTACTATGTTCTTCATCTCACATTGCTGCAGTCCTTACACTGGGTAGAATCCCAAAGCAGAGGTAAGGGAGGATGGCCAAACTATAAGGAAGCAGGAGCTGCCAAAATGCCAAAACCAGCCCTGGATTTAGAGTAAAGTGGTAGGTGATAATGCCTAGAGAAAGTATGCACTGAACTCCAAGTAGCTGCCTCCAAAATATCCTTAGTTGCCACCCCTCAAAAAAGCTGTCAGTGGCAGTAGCCCTAGTGGAATGAGGCCTAATCCCAGCTGGAATCTCCTTGCCATGATGGGAATAACAGAAAGCAATGCAAAACCCAATCCACTTAGAAATAGTTTGTTTGAACTCAAAGCAAAAGAAACAAATAACTGCTGAGACTGCCTGAACCCTTTAGTTCTGTCCAAATAATATCGCAACTGCCTGTGTACATCTAAAGTGTGCAAAATCTTTTCCCCTTTATTTTGGGGATTTGCATAAAAAGTAGGCAAATGAATAGTTTGGTTTAAAGCCACACTAGAAACCACTTGATACCCTATCCTTATGGAAAATTAAGAAAGGCTCAACCGCCATAAGGGCCTGCAACTCAGAAACCCTTCTTGCAGAGGTAATAGCCAACAAAAAGCAGTCTTCCTTTAATTCAGTAGTAGCTGCAGGCTCAAACACAAAATTGAGATCCCAAGTCTAAGAAATTGCTTGAATAAAGGATGAGAAAACAATGGTGGGTCACAATCATAGTGATAGAAGAGAAGGACAAACCTTTGTCCAGTAACTCAACAAGATATTGAAGAGCCACACTTAAATTAGGCTCAGAAACATCAAAAAATTAAAAATCTCTTCCATTTATCTGCGTACACTTTCCTTGTACCAGGCCTTCTAGCTTCAAAATAACATTCAAAACTTGCTGTGGAAGTGGAGGCCCACTATGGTTCAAAACAGAATATGCCAGGCTGTTAGGTGCAGAGAATGAAGCTTGACATTGAGCAAATGACTGTCCTCCTGAGACAACAGGTGTGGAATCGGCCATGGAGGCTTCCGTACCAGGCTTCTCAGTAATGGGTACCAATGCTGTCGAGACCAATCTGGAGCTATCAAAATCATCCTCTTGTCTGGCCTTTAGTAGTACCTTTGGGAGGAGGCAGAGGCGGAAAGGCATACACATGAAGATTGCTCCAATTGAAAGAAAGAGCATCCACTTTCCAAGCTGTGGGATGAAACCTTTGTGCAAAACTTTGGCAGCTGGTGGTTTAGTGGAGAAGCGAACAGATCTATGTCTGGAGTTCCCCATGACACTGTCAATTTGGGATCCATAATTTGTCTGCTCAACACATCTGCTTGCTTGTTGATGTACCACATGACAGTTGTGTTGTCTGTTAGAATCAACACCTGCCCTGGAAAAGTAAATCCTTGAAAGCTATTAATGCAAACTGGACTGCTAACATCTCTTTCAAGTTGATATGTAGATGTTGTAGTCTGGCAGGCCACTTGTCTTGTATCCACTTTCCATTCAGATGAGCTCCCCAAGCTTTGTCTGAGGCATCTGGCCTCTGGCGGGTCCAGAGAATCCCTTGTTTAGGTGACATTCCTGAGCCCACCACAACAATTCCTTTTGAATGCAAGGTATTATTTGAATGACAGTGTCCAAATCCTGGCAGTGCTGTGTCCATATATTTTTGAGATACCATTGTAGCTTCCTCATATGCAGTTTGGCATTGGGAAGCACCAGGCTTGAAGGACTGTCCTTGCAGTCAGCCTGGACTGATGAGACAACTGATGAAAGTAAAGGGAAAGATTCTTTTGTTTGTCCGGGGTCAAAAAGGCCATCTGGGATGCTGTATTCAGTCTCACACCCAGAAAGCACATGTCCTGAGAGGGTACTAGACTGGACTTTCTTGAGCCAGAATCAGGCAAAATAAGGATAAATCTGTATTCCTTTTAACCTGAGGAAAGCTATCACTGGAGCCAGAACTTTAGATAAGCCAACCTGCAACTTAGTCTGATAGGAACATGAAGATAAGCCGCCTTGAGATCCAAAGTTACCATCCAATGACCTTGGGGCAGCAGAGGTAAAAGCTGCTGTAGCGTCAACATGTTGAACTTGGGAATGTCCAGATAAGTGTTGAGGATAGATAAGTCCAAAATTGGTCTCAGCCTCTATTCTTTGTTGAGGAGGACCCATCTGTCTTGGGTAATTAAACTCCAATTTTCTTTGAAAAGTGCCAACCTTCCTCCCAAAGGTGCTGCCAGACGAGAAGGCTCTGGCAGCTGAAAAGGTATCGGGCCTGTTAAGACTGTGCAGGAGAACTCCTGTTCTAGGCCTGAAAAAGCCTGAGCTCTGCCCCCTACCACGTCTAGAAGTAGGCCAATTTCTAAAAACTGCCTCAACAGGAGAACCAAACAACACATCAGATTGTAAAGGAGCATCTAAAATCCTTGTTTTAACATGGTCAGATAAATTCTGATCCGAGGCCTGTACAGCATCAAAACCACATTGCAAAGAATGCTTACCCACCTGTTCAGAAACATGTACTAAATCTTGTAACTCTTTACAATCAATACCTTCCGCCAGAGCATCAAAACTGACAATTCAAAGCCCTCATAGCTAGAGTGGAAGAAGTATAAACTTTCTTTCCCCATCCATCCAAGGCCCTGGCCTCTTTATCTGTTGACTAACAGTTTCTGGGTCTGCCCTAGGACTCTTAAAGCAGGAGGCAAAGAATCAGGATTAAGAGAAGCCTCTGTAAAACATCTTCCACCACATCTAAAACAAAAATTCCTAAGCCTTTTCCTGGAATCAGAGAAGTCCTGACCTTCCCACTTAAAATGCTCCCTCATGGAATGAAGAGTTTCTGAAAAAAAAATCCTCAGGAGGAGAAGCAGAAGGAGTAGAATCATCCACATCAGAATCAGAATAAGGAATACTCCTGCAAGTCTTCAGCCGAAGACTCTGAAACATCCGAAGCCTGCTCAAAACTCCCTAGCTCAGGCTCCACCCTAGGTCTCTTATCAGGAGGGCAAAGAACCCTAATCAAAGTAATCAAATCTTCTGCCATTTTAAGCATATGCTTCTTGGGCACAGTTCCTGAAGAACTCTGAAGCTAAACCTGGCCTGCCTCTGGGAGAAGCCTTGGAAACAGAGGGCCTAACCACCCTAGGAAGGACATCCTGCAATAACAAAGTCTCTCCCTGGGATCCAAAAAACCTCCTCCCCGGGGAACTCCCGGCTCACCACCGAGAAAAAGGGCAGCCGGTGCAGGGCGGTTTCTTCTAACCTAGGCTTAACTGCTTTGTCCCATCCGGCGGCATTTATAGTGCACCGCTCCCGAAGACCAACCTGGCACAATCCACCTTCTCTTTATAGTGCGGCTTATTGAATCGGCGACACCCAACAACGTCGTGCTCAGGCCCTAAACAAGGAATACACAAAGTATGATAGTCTAATACAATTATTCACTTTTAAACCACTGGGCAAAAAAAACTAAAATATTGAAACTCGAATCGAAAAATAACCATGCGGCAAAGACTGAGGATATGGCGTCGGTCATGCGACTACCCAAGTGTAAGGACTGCAGCAATGTGAGATGAAGAACATCATCTTTAACTGCAATGTTCAATTTTAGGGTTAGTCATAACCTACTAGAAACAACTGGAAAAAATGACTTCACACCCCGAATAGGATGCCAGCCCCCATCCCAGTCTCTTGCAGAGCATCTGGCACATACAACCAGCCCTAGAATAATTACTGCAGCCAATCAATCTAAGGAACCCCCTCTTTAAAAAGCTCATAAAAGAAGGGCAAGTAAACTTTACAAAGATGCTGGTTAGCCAAAAGTCTGCATTAAGCCACGGGGTGAAAGGAACTGTGAAGCAGCAACACTAACCTCTGCTGATGTTGAATTTACTACTTTCTTAGAAAACAAGTTTATATATTTCAGAGGTGTGTTTAAAGGAGTACATGAACAAATAATGTCTTTGAAGCCTGCTTTATCGAGCAAACCTAATAAAAAATGGGCTTCTCAAAAAAAAAAAAATTAAAACAAGTGTTTTGCAGGGGGAAAAAAACTAACCCCTCCGATACTTATATATACACACACACACACACACACACACACACACACACACACTGAAATTGCACAATACCAGAGAAAGAAGAAAAACTCCCCTTTCTGGTATTCTGCAGTTTAACAAAAGTACTACTCTCACCCTCATTCTCTTCCTAATGCACTCTGATCAGTTTACACAAAAGAATGCATTTGAATAAAAGATAAGCATTTTTGTCAAATCTAACCACAAAGGAAGCATAGACAAAGTACAGTTGTACAAGTAAACTTACCATAACAGTAGATGTTCTAACATAGCACTCTTACAGTTCCATAAAATTATTTGGGTTATATTTGATATGACCACCACCCAGCTTTCAAATCTTCAGAGCACCTTCCAAGCATCTAACTGCCTGGGATTCGAGCAGAGCCACACAAAAAGGCAGACTGGGCATCAAAAGCTTCAGAGCTTACTTGCCTCAAGAAAGGAGGCTATAGCCCTGAAAAGAAAAATGCCAGGAAATGAAACACAACAGTAAAATACATAAAACTATATACACAAAGGTATATACATCCATACCCTGGCAACACATCAAAAACAAAAGGGGACTGCAGGGAGAGGACATCTACAGCAAAATTGATACACAAGAACATCTACTGTTATGATAAGTTTACATACACAACTGTTCAAAGTTCAGCAATAGATCACTGTTACAGTAGCCTAAGCAACTAGGGTACACTTCCATAGCTTAGAAACCAAAATGGTGGGAGGAAGTCAACTGAGAATCCAGGAGCCCCAGCAAAGGCTGTTCTTGACCTGGAAAAGGAATCCATTTTGTGAAGCTTTGTAAAGGCATGTATAGTGGACCATGTTGCTGCATCTAGATTACTTCTGGAGTCCATCCTTTTCCAGAAAGCCACAGAGGAAGCCAAAGCACTAGTGGAATGCACACGATTGCAGCCTGGAAGTGGCTTGTTAGGCTGAGAATATCAAAAATAGACAGCATAAGACAACCATCAATAAATTATTTGCTTTGACACAAGTTGTCCCTTTCTTGAACCTTCATAAGAGACAAAACAGCTGGTTGGCTTTTCTGAAGGACTGATTTTTGCTTGGGTAGTAAGTTAGCTGCCTGCTGACATCCACAATATAGAGAATTTTTCTCTCCCAAGCATTTGGGTTCAAGAAAAAAACATAGTGAGATAACAGACTTTCTGAAGGTAAACAGACCACTTTAGGCATAAAAGGATTAGCTCAACGCATTTATTAATCCAATTTTCTCTTTAACATTTTATGTGCTTTTATCTGTGAAGTTTGTTCCAAAGACCTTGTGCTTCCTCATCTTTTGAAACTGCTCACATCACTCCCTGTTTGAAGTACCTGTTTCAAAATGAGGAGTAGGTGGAAGTGAGAATGGGAGAGATGGATTGGAGAACTGCTCTACCCACTATAGAACCTCCTTCCTTACAACCCCAATATAGGGATCTGAAAAGGTAAAGGGTGTAGTCAAAGTCCAGAATGGCCTGTGGTACCACTGGAATTTCCTCATGTGAAGTCTGGCCAGGGGAATCTTAAAAATCATAGAAGCCATGTATTTTAGATTCCATAGAAATTCCCTGTCAGATATCCTGCTTGGACTTGAAAAGCTCAGTAAGAACTTTTGTAATATTTCTACTTTGTCTGGTGGAGGAAAGGCTCTTCCATTGCAGAATCTAACAGCCATCCCGCAAAAACAATTTTGTGACAAGGGCTAAGAGGAGATTTCTGTTAAATTCACCTGAAAACACAGACTGAGTAGAATATTCAGAACACTTGCAAAAGACTCATGACAACTGGAAAAAGAGTCTACAAATATAAGATAATGATTCAAGTATGGAAAGAATGCGAATGCCTTGAAATCTGTAATAAGCAATTACTGGAGACAGAGACTTTGCAAATACCCTTGAAGTAGTAGATAGTCCAAATGGTAAGACAGACAACTGATAATGTGGGCCTGATACAGAAAATCTTACACACCTGAAACTTTTGCCAAAAGGAATACAATGAAAAGCATCGTTTAAGTCTGGCTTAACCATGAAAGCTAATAAGGGAATAAGAGGTAACAGGATCTGAAAGGATAACATTTTGAACTTTGGGACCGTGAGAAAAAGGTCAAGGAAGAATTCCCTGAAAGAGAAGGAGGAACTCCCGTTGCTGTGACTTGGAGAACTGATTTGTCTGAAACAATCTAATGCCACACTAGGAATATGTAAGTTCAGAGAGACTGCCAGGGTGGCGGATGAAGTGGTCAACAGTCATGACTTTTTGTTTTGTCACTGATTTGACTGGCTTTCCTTTTCTTTTTGGAGCCTCTTTGCCATATTAAAATCCTGTTTAGAGGCACCTTGCTTTTAAATCGCTTATTGAAAAAGGGAGTGGAGGCAAAAAGAAAACTTATTTGCCTTAAAAAAGAAAGGGTGGAAAATTTGGGTCACCCTTTGAATCAAATTTCCCATCTCATCAAACTTCTTAAGAACCTCATCTGCAGAAGGGCCAAATACATCCTTGTCCAGGGAGAATTTAAAATATCAGTTTTATCATCAGAAGATTTTGAGAACATAGCCAAGCAAATCTTATCACAGCTAAACAGAAGCAGAAGCCTTGGAGCCATTATTATCAGCATCATAAGAACACTAAGGATGTTTAAGCACATGAGAAGCAGATAGAAAATACGCATTCAAAGATTTTTTTTTTCACGTGAAAAAAGGAAAGGTTAACAGTCTACTTTTTCATGTTCTCAATAGACAAAAATAAAACAACATATGAGCTTGGCAGTTTAAAATTCCAAATGTTAAATTAGAAGAACAAACTTTCTTCCCAAATTTTTCAAAATCTTTTCTATCTTTGACAAAGAGAATGGGATCAGTATTAGCAATTTGTCTAGCAGTAACAGTCTGGCATACGGAAATCATTACAGGATCTGCTTTAGTGTTAAAAAAAACTAGCATTTGTAAGCTGAAATACCCTGAAAAACCTGTCACACTTCCTTGGGGCAGGAGGCTGACCATCAGGTAAAATACAAGTGGTCAGAAAATCATTCTCTAGCATATAGCACAGGAGGAACAGCTGCACACTTAGGAATAACCATCTGTAAAAAAGCACAATGCTTTTGCTAGCAAATAGCAATTTAATTCTGATCCCAATGAAAAAACTCTGATTTCAGATAAAGTTTCAGAAAAAGACAGAAGGACTTCTGAGGAAAATCTGAAACACTTTCCTCACAATAAGAATCTTCAGGCTGAGAAGAAAATCCTTAAGCACAACATTCGTCCTCCAATCAATGCTCTTCTGACTAAGAATCAGAAAATGAGGGAACTCCTTATTTTCATTCCTGAACAGCTAGTAGGAAAAGGAAGAACAGAAATTAAGTCTACAGCAAATCCCAGCAAATCCTTCCTATCCACTGAAATACAAACAGATGAAGACATTTTTTTCTTTTTCTTTTCTTTTTCTGATAAACTCCTGGGGAAAAGACTGACTCAAAACAAGCTTACTATCCCAGGGTTCAAGTTCTCTTTCCTAGTTATGTGGTAGACTTCATCTGTCCCTTCCCCCAAGACCAACAAGAATGCTTTTCCTTTGCCCATGAAGGGCAACCCTGAAGCTGTAGAGGACATGTCTATCCCTTCATCCTTAGTGGTTATATGTGCTAAACCAGAGAGACCGGGGAAAATGAGCAGTCCTAGGAACCAAACCAGTCTACAGAAGAGTCACCCATCATCAACTGAGTCATAACTAGAGCTGGCATGACACTCAAATACTCACAACTTTCTTCTTGCAGATGGGGGAAGGAAGAACCTGAGACCTATAACTGCTCTACAGGTTCACCCAAGAAGGGAGCAGTGAAGACAGGCAGAGAAGTTTGAGATGGTCTATAAATCCTAACTTCAAAAAAGGTGGTTCTAAGGTAAGAAAACCACTGACAGTTCCCAAAAGCATAATGTCCTGGCCCTAACGCACAAAACCTAAACAAATATGTAGGAAACAGTGTCAAAAATAAATTTTTACTGTTGACTCACAGAATCCTTCACAAAGTAAATAATCCCCTGACAAGACAAGACCGTACTAAATATAATTTCCTAGTTTAAACAAAAAAAAATTTCTGCAGGTCATCTTACAGCTCCACAAAGTCCAGCAGAGAAGTCCACTTTAGTTGCAAGAAAGCTCTGAACATTTTGGCACGGTCTTCTTATATACAGCTCTGCTCCAGGTCCTGACACTTGGAGATCATGGATGGTGCTCTTAAAGCTTTGAAAAGCTGGTCAGTTTGTGGTTTAAAACCCAAATAGCTTAGGCTACTACAACAGTGATCTAATGTTGAACATGTCTGCATCAATCCTCCTTATTTGAGATGAAGTATGCTTTTTGTGTTGTCAGCACCTTCCTAGTATCAAAGTTATGTCTGCCCACACCATTAGGTTTTTCTTGCCAAAGAGCATCTATCCTTCACTGTAAATGAATTGAACATCTGCATCTACAACACATCCCAAAAATAATAGCTTAAAAAATAAAATTTGCTGAGTACACAGTAATCTAGCCCCTTGGTTACATGGACGGATCCTCAGCAATTCCAGATGCCTTTTTTGAACCACACAATGCTCCATGGTAGACACAAAGAATAAAGAAATCACACACACACCTGCAAAAGTTCATAGGTGCACACTAGGGCACTTACAGGCAAATACCTTTTTTCCCATCTATCATGCTGTATCTTAGCTTCAAAATTTCTTAGTATCTAAGAGTACCATTTTCTAAATCATACACACAGTACACTATGTGCAAAGCTAGGGTATACAAAAATAGAAAAATGTCAACTTGTAGTTCATAGATAGCAGAATAGTACAGCTACAGAAGTGATGTGTTACTACACATAGACACAAAGACAAGCATACACATTGAGCTACACAACAAAAACAAAGTGCCCACAAACTACCACAAAGGAGGTAATCCACTAAGTACCGAAGAAGTAATTAGGGATCTGGGGACCCAAATAGATAGTAGCTTATCCTTTGACAATCACATTGCCAAAGTAATTAGAAAAACCTTCTATATAGCTCACCTAATCACAAAAGGGTTCACATCTAGATCAAAAGAGGTCATTGTGCCCCTTTACTCATCACTCATCAGGCCCATAATTGAGTACAATGCCCCATTTGGGTTGTACCTTACCCGACACCTGCAACAACTGGAGAGACCTCAAAAATACCTCACCAAGAGTATCGTGGGCCCCAAACAGATGCCCTATGCAGCTCAACTAAAGAAGCTCCAGCTCTACTCAGTCGCTTACCGCCTACTCAGAGGCGACCTCTGCCTGGCATTCAAGGCCATGTCTAACCCGGAATTGTTGGACATGCTCCACCTCAAGAAAACCAAATCCATTAGAACTACACGCTCCAGGGATTTAAACCTTAGCACAACAATAAACAGGACATGCTGGAGGGATAGATTAATATCCCAAAGGCTTCCCTCACTCTGAAATAGAATCCCAGTCCATGTTAGGCATAGCCCCTCGCTGACCCTCTTCAAGAGAAATCTTAATGAGTGGATGGGTAATCGTAAATTTACTCCTGGGATCACTTCTATAACCCTGCTGGACAGAGGCTCAGGAATCTAGTCTAAAAGGGAGGCGAAAGCCAACATTCTGGCTAGGCTTATAAATGCCCTAGGGCAGATAGCCTAGTACCTACCTATGAACTCGAAGACAGCTACAGTTTTGTAATATAGCTGTCCTCTGAAAAAATGTCTTACAATGAGATGCAATTCAGAGATGCAAAGCTACTCAAAACAGATAGTGATATAATGGCAGCATTATATAGCGTACATGAGCTAAGAGTGCATTACAGAATCACCACACACATTTTATGTATACATTCTTAGATATACACATATATGCAGCATGCACAAAAATATACAAATGCAATACATAAATATTCAAACACAAACTGTAAAAATTACAATTGGTCTCTATCATGCAAATTAAAGTACTGTTAATGCTGCTGAGTGATGAAGCCTGATAAGGACAATGGCATAGTAATTATGGACAAAGTTGATTATGTTTACTCTACTAATCTTTTCCTTATTGATGGAACATACCAGTTAGTTTCATGTAATGAAATTAACGTAGCTTACAAGAAGGTGGATTTGTTGTTGGGTAACATGTTATTTAAGGGTGAAATTAGTACTGATGAAAATTTATGAATGAAGAATGAACACCCAGTGTTTGGGAGAATCGTTGGTATCCCAAAAATACACAAATCATTAAAAACAACTGTTACATCCATTATAGGTATTAAAAGATCAAAAACATTTTTTATTTTGAGGTTTTGGACCACCATTTAAAAAATGGATTGGAGTCTTTTGAATACATTTGCAAAGACACTTGTTTTTAGCACATCTGAATAAAGCAGGGTTGGTGGATAACACAGATTTTGTCACTACTGATGTTTACAATTTATTTTCTGTAATACCTCACGAGGAAGGTTTATTTTGGTTAGAGAGGCAACTGTGTGCTTCTAATAACTGACAAAAATCGAATTAATACCATGGTCAAACTAATGGAGGTGGTCTTCAAAAACAACTTTATTTTGAGGGTCAATTTTACAAGCAAAGTACTGGGGTGGCTTGTGCCCCCATTTTCGCAAATTATGTTATGTGTTATTGGGAAACCAAGTATGTGTTTAACAGTAGATACAAGGAGTATATTCTTTATTATACAAGGTAGCTGGATGATATTTTTCTTATTTGGGGTGAAACACTAGACAAATTGGCAGAATTTTTGAGATACATAAATGATACTGTTGATTTTTTGAATTTTACACACAGCTATAGTAGTGAGAGGATTCATTATCTGGATGTTGAGTTTTGTGTGGATGAGGAAAGTAAGAAACTGATGTCTAAGATTTAAAAGAAACTCACATTTTCCATTTCCTATCTTGAATTTACAAGTTGGCACCCTTTCCATCAAAAAAGTCTGTTGTGAAAGGCAAATTAGTATGATTTTACTTAGGAAGTCAGTTTTATTTTAAGCATGTTTAAAATGGGGGGTTATCCACAGCCTCTACTGACTCAGTTTTAAGACAAGGTATTAAATAAGAGGCAAAGTGGGTATTTTCAGCCTATTTTAGGAAATAGCAACATAAAGGTGATAGAGAATACCACTTTGAAGGAAAAGGTTGATGGAAACTTTTCCTTTATTTTAACTTACAATAAGGCTAGTGCAGATGTACGTGGTATAGTTAAGAAAAAATGGAATTTATTATGTACTGAAGAGAGCCTGGTAAAAGAAATGGGGGACAGACCAAAATGTATTTACAGAAGAGATCAAACTTTTAAAGATATTTTGGAAAGATGGCCTAATAATAGCTATAAACAGACCAATAAATGGTTTGGAAATTTTAAATGTGGCATGTGTAATCAATGCCCACACATTTTGGAAACTGGGGATAAATTTATTTTGGCTAGGACCAGGATTAATATTAATTCTCACTACAACTGTCATTCCAGAAATTATGTTTCTTTAGCTAAGTGCCTAAATTGTCCAGCATTTTATACTGGAAAAACATCCAGGCGTTTTAAGGACTGAATATATGAGCATATTATCTGCGATATTAACAAGGGTGTTTTAACTAATGCATAGGTAGACATGTAAATAATTATAAGGATAATATTTTTATATTCTTAGTCATTCAACAAGTTAATGGTGAGCCACTGGGTAGGGTAGTCTCAGAACATTTAGAGTTATGTGAACTTAGATGGCAAATACATTTAAATGCCACTATGGCCCCAGGTTTGAATGATAACACAAGTGTCAACAGTGTTTGAAAATTAAAGTATGCATGGGTTTGAACTAACGCCCCTTTTTAAGTGCATATTTCAATAACTTAATTCTATTGTGTTTCAAAAGTATTTGTATTATAACTATTCATGTTTAACGTGTTTGTACATTTAACTGCTTAATTCATAAGCATAGGGTATTTGATTAGTAATTGTTCATTTAATTATGTCTTATTGGGTGTATAAAGGGGAAGTAACGTGTGTAATTTATTGTTCTGAAGAAGTTGCTAACAGTGACTTGGGATGAAAGCGCTAAACTTTTTGTTCAATAAAGTGCCAGTTTTTTCCTCTGTTTCTATTCCTTCAACATGCAAAGTTAAGTTGCTATGACATCAAAACAGCACACTAAGAACCTATAATAAGGCAGAATTACTTACTTTTTAACTTGTTTTATCTATTTAAATTCTATATTTAATAGCTATCGTAACTGCGGTGGTGGTGCTGCGGTAGCATTGTCACCTCACAGTACGACGCTGTTCTGTTTGATTCTCAGCTAGAGCGTCTTCTGTGTGGAGACATGCGTGAATGGGTGTACCTTCGTTGAAGGTTGTGCATCAGAGCTGGCAACTCGGCAAGTAAAAAATCTACTGCGAATCATTAGCGGACCGGAGTTCTGCTGTGGCGACCCCTAACCGGGAAAAGTCGAAAGACACAACAACATTTAATAGCTATCATGCTACTAAAGCAAAGACTGATTTTCCACTGTCTTGATTCAGCTATGGCACACTGACCATCTCAAATAATGTTGAAACATGTTCCAGTTATTTTAATCTTTACAGTCTTTAATATTAAAGGTAAAACTGTAATTTTACGCAAATCTACATACATCTACCATTGTGTACTGCATTACAGTGTATCAATACTTTATATATATATATATATATATATATATATATACACACACACACACACACACACACACACACACACACACATACACACTTTATAAATCATAATGATTTTTTGGAATATCTGGAGCTTAGATGGCAGTTAAGAACTAATGCCACTGTATACTCAGGTCTGAATGAAACCACCTCTTTGTCTAGTATTCTAAAACTGAGAGTTGCTTTTTATTTAAAATAAAGAATAAAACAAAATAAAAAAGTTGTTTTAAGTATCACTTGTCATGGTTTATGGTTTATCTAGTTAGGAATGTATTTTATGTATGCAATGGTTATTCATACTTAATTTGTTGTAACATCTGTTTTTAAGGTTTTAGGTGGTGTGTAGTGGATTGGACACTCTAAATTGGCCCTAGGTGTGAGTGCGTGAGTGTGTGTGCCTTCTGTGGAAGGTTGGGCGCCGGGCTGGCAACTCGACACTGTAAAATTCCACTGCCAATCATGAGCGGACAAGTGATCCGCTGTGGCGACCCCTAACCAGGAAAAGCCGAAAGAAGAAGGTGGTGTGTAGTACTAGCTTAAACAGCCTCCATGGTGACTGACTGGGGGGATGGGATTAGTTAATTAACTGATTACCTTATAAAAGTGAGTAGTTGTTGTGAAGAGTTGCTCGGAAGACGTTCTGTTGTACCAAGGACAAAAGTGCTTAATAAAGTACCCTAACATTATGTTAGCCCCTCATAAACAATATCAGCCATCTACACCGGACGGAATCATTACAGTTAAAATACACATGCATATTCAATGAATAACATACTATGGCTAATGACCATTATTATTAGATCATCTTTTTCTTCCAGTAATATGGTCAAGTCATCATTATATTAAAAAAATGTCTGCTATACATGCAGTCCACAGAGCATTTCCTCACATACAAATCACTGTCTGAAAGGTCAAGTGTCAAAGCAAGGGAAACTGATTATAGGGTCTTATTAGCTTGTTGATCCAGTAGACCATTAGTAGCCTACTGGATTTTTTTCAAATGATTAAAAAGTGAAGTGAAGTGCCTTATATTAGAACCAGCAATTAAAAATAAATGTATACTTGATCATTTTGAAAATAAACTGTAATTAAAAAAAAAATCTATAATGCTGAAGTGTGAAAGAGAAATAAATATTAGGATGTGAACCTGAACTTGCACATTTTAAATGTTACTAATATACAAGATGCATTTTTATTTGCTAAAATTCTGTCAATTGAATTTCTATAGATGATGTGCAGAATAATCACTAATGTGCTGGCAAAGCACTAGCTATTAATATGAAAATAAAACTGCCTCAATACATCTAAAAGTTTAAATGCTTTACTTTGAAATCCCAAAACACATGGCAGGAAGCCAAACCACTCAGTAAGAAAGCATCAAACCTATGAAAACAAACTTGAGTTAGAGGGAACTTTCCCCAGGGCACAAACAGCCTCTTATCTGTACAGTGTGAACTTGCCGACAGCCAGAGGGAGGCGGATACAGTGTATTAAGTATGAGTACACTACAAACAAGAAATCCTGCCAAATGTTTATATTTTACATATCCAGATTTGTACTCTTTATAAAATACTTTATTTACAAGTAAGGAAAAAAAACTGATTGGTGTCTACTACAAAAAGGACAACTTTGCATTAGTGGTCAGAAGTACTTTAACACTTATCCAAAAAAACATTAATTGTTAAGGTTTCAAGTAATGTGAACATGCAGTTTTCACATCAACAGTTCTAAGCCTGTTGGCGAGGTTTGTAAGTTTCTGGGCACATACATATATGCATTTTTCAAACAGTTTTCAGATCAATTAGCATGTTTATTAGACTAATCTGAAATGCATGCAATGGATAGGTTTCCATGAGCAGTTCCATAAAACAGGAATACATTACAACTATATAAACACACACATTTTTTTTACGCACACACACACACACACACACACACACACACACATATATATATATATATATATACATGGATCCCTATCAGATGATAGAAACTTCATTTGACTGAATACATTTGACTAAGACCATAAGACTGAAATTTCAAAATACTGAAAAATTACTTGACTGAAACTCATAATACTGAAATCTTACAATGCTAAATTTCAACATACTGAATTGTAAACTGGACGATATAAAACCAGAATAGGTGGGGGGGGGCTATGCCCACCAGACCGACCAATGTGGGGGGCTGTGCACCCCACATCCCCCCTAACTTTATATACTAACTCCAGGATCACACTACAGTGGGTAAAAGGTAATTTTCCCCACTGTAGTGCGATCCTGGAGTTAGTATATATAGTTAGGGGGGGCGTGGGGGGCACAGCCCCCCCACCTATTCTGGTTTTATATCGCCTACTTTACAATTCAGTATGTTGAAATTTTGCATTGTAAGATTTCAGTATTATGGGTTTCAGTCGAGTGATTTTTCAGTATTTTGAAATTTCAGTCTTATGGTCTCCATCAAATGAGTTTCAATCATGAGAAGTTTCTATCATCTGATTGGGATCTCTCTCTCTCTCTGTATATATATATATATATATATATATATATATATATATATATATATAGAAATACAACACATACACACCTTATACACATACATAACTTCCTTATATTTGGGGATCTAGTGAAAGAAACATGCAGTAATTTGTGCAATATGTTTACAGATCAAATTTTAAAATGTATATAACAAGTAAGCAAAGTTTTAAAATGCACGCAAGAGATAAGATTTTATGAGCACATATTTTATATGTATGAGAGAGAGAGAGAAAGACTGCATGTATACAATGCATACATACATATATATGAGAGAAATATATGACATTATTTCAAGGAATTACACCTGAAACCCAACTCCAATCGTCTGCCCAGTGCATTTGTCACCCAGTAGTTTGCAATGTTTTATTCTCATAACACTCTTTCTTACTAATAAAGATTTTTACTCTAACATTTCATATGACAGAAGTAAGTCCCAAATTTCAGTCCAACAAAATTAATTTCCCTTACTATTCACAAGACATCATGATCTCCTCTTTCAGTAACCCAGGGTTTTTATAAGGGATAAACTCAGCAGTTCACCTACTGTAATTCACCAATATCAGTAACACAAATCTTCTTCCTACTTGTGTACCTCATGTGTTCTGTTCACTAATATAGCTGAGTCTCTCTGTCTGAGGTCCTAAACCTCAGTATCTTTATAGTCCTTCCATATGTCCCACTTCCTCACTCTCCCAAGAGAGGCTAACATTTCTGCCGCCTTGTCTCTGGCCATCCTTTTTACAGTAACAGGGCATATATTCCTCCACTTGTGCAAATACTTTACTTTGGAAATGAGTAAAGCAATGAAGTGAACAATTAAATATACAGACAAAATTTGGACTTGCGCATGGAAACAATACAAGAAAACTCATCTTTACTTGGATATTCCTGACTGTAATAATTACTGACCAATACGCTGCATTAACTAAATTTCCAGAATGCAAGCAGAGGCAACTGCAAAAAATAAAATGAGTCATTATAAACAAGCACCATTGCAGTAGTTTTTTAGGGTTTTTTTTCTGCCTCAACTATTTTAGTTTACATGTGATTCATACAGATCTCAGATTCAATTGAGCAAAGTGCTACATTTACATATTAATGAGCATGTTTACTTGTTCTGGGTAATCTATCTCCTTAACGAATCTTCTAATTACACATTTATTATTTACTGGATCCTTCGCCTAGGAAAAGTTACAGACTTACAAAGACAGGATTATTACATTTTCATATGCTATATATAAATACCGCAGTTTCCATCAGTTACAACTGCATACACATTTTCTCTGCGTTTTACAGAAAAAAAAGTCAGAAGTTCACCGTAAAACAGACATACAGCAGATATCACTTGCTTTAGTTTACCTGCTGCAGAATTTCCAAAGCTAACGTGCAACTCACATAAGTGCTACATCCTGACTCAGGAAACAGAAGCAAGGCATATTTTTATGTGTGTGTGTGTGTGTGTGTGTGTGTGTGTGTGTGTATATATATATATATATATATACATACACACACACACACACACACACACACATACACATTGGATATAAAAAGTGTACATACCCCTGTTAAAATGCCTAGTTTTTGAGATATAAAAAATGAGACCACAATAAATCATTTCAAAACTTTTTCCACCTTTAATGTGACCTATAACCTGTACAAAAAGTGTACATACCCCTGTTAAAATGCCTAATTTTTGAGATATAAAAAATGAGACCACAATAAATCATTTCAAAACTTTTTCCACCTTTAATGTGACCTATAACCTGTACAATTCAATTGAAAAACAAATCTGTTAGGGGAAAAAATAAAAAAAAACATACAATACGCTGGTTGCATAAGTGTGTACACCCCTAAAATAATACTTTGTTGTGTGTGTGGACACCCTTAAACTAATACTATGCGGAAGCGCCTTTGATTTAATTACAGCATTCAGTCTTCTTGGGTAGAAGTCTATCAACATGGCACATCTTGACTTAGCAATATTTGTCCACTCTTCCTTGCAAAAGTGCTCCAAATCTGTCAGATTATGAGGGCATTATTTTGTGCACAGCCATCTTCAGGTCCCCCCCACAGATTTTCTATTGGATTTAGGTCTGGGCTCTGGCTGGGCCATTCCAAAACTTTAATTTTCTTCTGGTGAAGCCATTCTTTTGTCTATATGGATGTATGCTTGGGATCATTGTCGTGTTGAAAGGTGAAATTCCTCTTCATCTTCAGCTTTCTAGCAGACGGCTGAAGGTTTTGGGACAAAAGTGACTGGTATTTGGAACTGTTCATAATTCCCTCCACCTTGATTAAAGCTCCAGTTCCAGCTATAAAAAAGCAACCCCAAAGCATGATACTGCCACCACCATGCTTCATCATGGGGATGGTGTTTTTTTGGTGATGTGAAGTGTTGTTTTTGCACCAAACGTACCTTTTGGAATTGTCACCAAAAAGTTTAACCTTGAGCTCATCAGACCATAACACATTTTCCCACATGCTTTTGGGAGACTCGATGTATTGTTTTGCAAATTTTAGCTCGGCCTGGATGTTGTTCTAAGAAAAGGTTTCTGTCTTTGAACCAAACCCCACAGTCCAGACATATGGAGAATACTGGAGACTGTTGTCACATGGAGTACACAACCAGAACTTGCCAGAAATTCATGCAGCTCATTCAGTGTTGCTGCAGGTGTCGTGGCAGCCTCCTTGACCAGTTTTCACCTTGTCTTTTCATCAATTCTGGAGGGATGCTAAGTTCTATGCAACATCACTGTTGTCCCATATTTTCTCCACTTTTTGATGACTGGCCTGTGTTCCACTGTATATCCAATGCTGTGGAAATTTTTTTGTACCCTTCTCCTGACTGATACCTTTCAACAATGTGATTCCTTTGAGGCTTTGTAAGCTCTCTGCAAACAATGGCTTTTTCTGTAGCAGGCAACTAAGTAAATGTCAGAAAAATCCTACTAGGACAGCTGAATTTTATTTGGGTTAATCAGAGTGTCTTTAATTAATGGCAGATGTGTACCCAAGAAGACTGAATGCTGTAATTAAATCAAAAGGTGCTTCAACAAAGTATTAGTTTAAGGGTGTGCACACACAACGAAGTATTAGTTTAAGGGTGTGCACACTTATGCAAGCAGCATATTGTATGTTTTTTATTTTTTATATTTTTTTTCCTAACAGATTTTTTTTCAATTGAATTGTACAGGTTATAGGTCACATTAAGGATGGGAAACGTTTTGAAATGATTTACTGTGGTCTAATTTTTTTTTACATCACAAAAACCTAGCATTTTAACAGGGGTGTGTACACTTTTTTATCGACTGTGTGTGTGTGTGTGTGTGTGTGTGTGTGTGTATATATATATATATATATATATATATATATATATATATAGAATGCTTGTGTGCTCGCTCACACACATGCACTCAGACTGCTGAAATGTAATGCAGTTTAAAAATAATCCCATCTCTGCTTCTTCACTATGCAAACTTCTACAGTGCAAGTCTAATACTCCTTGGAAACTACTGTACTAGATCACATGATGTTGATGTCTTAAGTGGCAGTAGTTTGCCAGGCATCTTTCCACCCCACCTTGGAAAGAATTAACTGTGGAAAGAAGGCAATCTCAAATGTTCTAAATTAATCCTATTTGGAGATTTGAAAAAAGATGGACTGACTGTTAATTCAAAAAGTTTTGATGTTATAGGGTTACAGAAAAGAATGTCATCTGTTTTGAATTAATTTTCATCAACACAAATAAATCAAAGATGCTGGTGCAACAGATTCATATCATAACTTATCCTTACTTCTGGAAGAAACTTAAAATACATGTCAAACAGAGTAACACCCTTGCCACCTTTAAGGTAAAGCTAGATAATTGGAAGGGTAACCTCAAATTTTCCTCCGGTTTACCTTGTATTGTACTACTACTTAAGCCTGTAGAGAACTTCTGAATAAGAGTTATTGGCTAGGCTTGTAATTGTCTGCAGACTAAATGGTTATAGCTTAGCTACGAGTCAATATAATGCACATTTTATTTGATTATACACAACACTGACAATATAAAGTGCATATTACCACTCAGAATGCTTGTTTAGACAAAATTTTAAAGATACACCCACACACCCAAAAGTATTATCAGATCATGCTCCTATGGCATGTACATTGCATGTTCTAGTATTGGTCTTGTTTGGAGAAACTCTGGCTGGTCCCAAAAGTTATAGTGATCAGGAAACATTTGCTGTCTAGTAACAACTAATTGAAAAGTAGACCTAGTAGTCAGTGATCTGGGAACACACATTGATGGTAACCTGACTTTTGGCCAGCACGTGTCTACTGTAGTGAGAAAATCTTTCTATGTTGTACAAATTATAAATAAGGGCATGGCATCCAGGTCCAAGGAAGTCATTGTTCCACTGTAATAGGCACTCACCAGAAGAAGCTTTGAGTAAAACACACCATTCGGCATGTACCTGACCAGGCACATGAAACAACCTGACAAACTACAATGGTTTCTCACAAAAAGAATACAGGGGGTAAACACAAAGTATTTTGTTGATCATCTCTTAGCCCTACAGATCTCTGTATGGTGATATACACCTAGCCTAAAAGGTATCCTCAGATCCCACACTGAAGGATTTGTTGCACATCTACAAAACAAAGAGCATCAGAGATACCCATTCTAAGGACAAGGTTTGTCTGTGGCATAAACAGAATATATGGTGGCAGGACAAAAAATGTGTTGCAAAGATTATCCCTTCTCTGGAACAAAATTCCCATCCATGTAAAGCAAAGCTCACCCCTAACCTTATTCAAACATAACTTCGACCAATGGATGGAAAATTGCAAATTTCCCCTGGTTTGGCACCTATGCCCTAATGGACAGCGGTAGCCTGTGGCTGCCTCATGTCTGCAAACCTATACTGAAACTGTAGAAATTCCTTCAGGTATTGACATATGTCAGCAATAATTTGGCTAATTTGGGGTAAGCTTGGTTAGGCTTAAAATGACTTTTGGGCTGATAGCCTAGCAACCATCTATGAACCTAAAAGGGAAATGTGAAGTCCCTTATGAAAATTAGACAAGTCAACAAAGTGAATTTTGAAAGAATAGCCAAGGCATGTCAAAAATACAGGATATAATCTAACACAGCCAGCACAGGCAATGAAAAATAATACCATCCTTTAGATGTAACTTAAATGGAGAAATGTGGTAATTTGCTTTTACAGGATTTCTTCATACTATCTATAAAGTTAGAAGTGGGAACCCATTTGATCCAAGAAGAGTATGCAGCTTCCCTGACCATTAACAGAAGTGAAGTGACCATGTGGTCAGATGAAGGGAATGAAGACCTAGGCAAGACTTGCCATATGGATGACTTAACAGGGTCTTGAATGAAGTCAGTCATAAAAGCCCCTACAGGAGGTGAGGCCAAAGCAGAGGAAGCCTAAATTGTTAAACCCAATACAGGCCTTATGATAATGTTTTTGGCTTGTAACTCAAAGCTTTCTGGGGGAAAAAACGTTGGTATAAGGGAGACTGAGAGAAAGCCATAAAGCAAACCTAATTGCCACTTCTTGATGACAACATCCAAAGGGAATTACCTTACAACAGGGGATAAGGAAATAGAAGTTGCTGCATTTAGTACAGGTTGGGAATGTAAACAGGTTATAGCAAAGCTTCCTTAACAAAAGAAGATCTCCATTGCTACTGATAAAAAGACTATTTATATGGCATCTCCAGGCAACTGCTGAGCCTGTCTGCAAGAAAAATGGCTTTCTTCAGGCATATGGACTGCTATCAGAAAGCAACTGGTCATCATTGTTTATTCCTATACTCTCATAGTCTTTTAACACAAATTCTCCCCTGCTTGTTATGAACAATATCACTATAATGCCACCAATGTGAATGGCAATCTCAACTCAGGGCAGGGAGTTATAAAAGGTCTGTATTGAGAGGAACACTCTGAGCTTCATATCACTAATGTGCAGATTGGCCAATGACTGTCATCATGTGATCAATAAACTGTCTGCACAATGTCCCCAAACTTAGGGCACAGAGGTCCTTGGTGACAGCCACTACAGGAGTGGGTGGACACTGGGGGTGTGAAATGAGCATTGCAGATGAGCTCTGATAGCTTTAGCAATACCAGCCTGATCATTCAAGAGGTATATACACCTCAATCACTACTCACTGAAGGTTTACTGCAGAAATGGTAGCTATGTCCTTACCATAACACTGGATCCAACAACAAGTGCAGTTGTCTGCCTGGAGACAGGGCAAAATTACCGACACCAATGATCATTCTGAATTGATTTTTTTCTGAAGAAGTTTAAAGCCACTGAGATCCAGAATTGGAATGAAGGTCCTTTTTTTTGGAATCAAAAATAATCTTGAATAAACTGCTGGCCCTCTCTGGTCTGGTGGAACTTACTTCTTTTAGGACAGAAACCCCCTGGATGAGCTACATGCACTTGGTGGGGTGGAACATTTGGTAATGGTGGCTTATGAAGTGATAACTTTTGTAAAAATGCCTCTGGATATAATTTCTTGCAACCAGTTATGCTGCTTGATGCCCCCCTGGTGCAGTTAGGTGTCAAAATAACTGCCTCTAGAGGTTGACTGTCAGGCAAGCCTTCAGGAGTGTTGATTTGGCCTCTCTGAGAAGGCTTTTCTGTGCCCTTGATTTTACAGACCCCTTTGACCTCTTTGTCAGAGTCCACTGAAGGAGACACCTTTGCAATGGCATTTCCTATCAGAAAAGGTGTGAATGGGCTGATGCTGGGATCTTCAGACCCACAGAAATTTGGAAGCCTTTTAATTCCTGCTTAAGCATCTTAGTGGGTTCTCATATTTGACTCCTACAGCAGATAGCATTTTCGTATCCTGTTCACATCTGATCAGCTTTTTAACAGTTAGTCCAAAGAGTGAGACTCCATCAAAACTGGCATTGATAAAACATGCTTTAAAGTTGTCAATAAAGTTAAACAGGCAAAGCCAGGCATGGTCTCCCAGGTGCTGTGGTAGTGCTTCCTGCCCTGGCTGCCCAATGGCTGTATTGTGAAATACATGCTTGGAGAGATCTGCAATTTTGAGCATGGTATTCAGGGTAGTCTGTAGATGTACAGCAGAATCCTATGTTATGGGCTGATGCAAAGCATCCATAGCTTCTTTAACTAGGTCCCTTTAGATACTGTTCATATGGGTCAAGTAATGTAAGACTTCAGGCATAACTGCCTAAGGTGTAAACACACCTTCCCAGTTTGTTGATTGACCTGGACTCCTTGTTAAGGGGACAGAGAGCAGACAACTCATCTGTGAGTTCTTTCTTAGTGGCTGCTGAATCCACAAGAGAATCCCTTAGACCAAAACTGTTTATAATTAGGGGCACAAGACTTTGTCCATTCTTTTGTAGGATGGCTTCCTCAGTGTCAGGTTCCTGCCAAGCCCTCCTCACAACCACATCTTTGAAATGGTCTGCAGGAGGGACCACTCAAGGCGTAGAAGAGGCAGATCCACATACTTCAAAAAGTATTTCCTCTTCCTGAGAGGGTGGGTCAGATGGCCAAGATCCCATCTGCTTCATTAATTCTATGACTTTGTCAAAAATGACATTTACAGGAGAGGATTGGGGTGACACACACTTTCAACCAAGTTGATGCTGGAGGTAACAGGCTTTGAAGGGGAGTCTGCTGTGTTTACTTTTACATGTTCTATTCCTATGAATCTCCAACCATGGCTGATTGGTGTACATGGAAAAGTTATATCACACTTGTAAATCCCCAAAAGATACAGCTCTGCTCTATTCCTGGGAACCTGGCTGAGGACCTGATGAATGGGCATCTCAGGATGAAGCAGAAGTGGATGGCACCAAGGAGGGAAACCCTGATACCAAACACCCAGATGGCCCCAAGATGGAGACTGGTACTGTCAACTCAAACACAGATTCCAACAAAGAGAATGGGACCAAGTGTATAGTTCTGATGAAGTTCCTGTTTATGAAATGAAAGAGCTTAACTTTTTTTTAAATAAATGTTTTTTTGTAGTGGTAGTACTCAGTTGCATTTTGGCTCCAATTTATCTTGCATCGAGTTAGCACTCCTGCACTTACAACACTAGTGGTGGTGTTCTTCGTTGTTTTTTAAATATTGGTCGCTCATTTCTGTTTTTTTTTTTTTTAGTTCCAAGTGCCTTACTCCAGCAGACAGCAATGAAGACTTGACTTTGAACATTTGGGAAAAAACTCACTCAGTGCCACAAGGGCTGGAGTAGTGTGTTGGATGCAATACTTATGACACAGACAGGTAAGGATTTTGGTGCGGATCTGAAAATATCTGGGTGGATAGCCAACAAAAAGTCCGCCAATGGAGAAAACAGTACCAGGGAAGGAGCTAAAAGCAGTTGGGGAGACCAACCTGATCTTTGCTGGTAACAGAGGGGGGTGGGATCGTGCCCAGTTGCATGGGCCTTTAAAAGGTCCTCATCATTGGCTCCCAATCAACTTTAAGGATGAAGTATGCAGAGGTCTGGAAATCATGAAGTGGGATAATTTTTTGCTCTGAAGAGTGCCTCTAGTCTAATACACGGGTCAGGCATATTTTTATCAACCAGAGGAGAAGCTGTGGATAGCAATTAATACAGAGCTGAAGGACTTTATCTGGGAGGAGAAGATGGCAAGTGTCACATGGGATAAGCTTATTCTTCCAATAGAACAGGGTGGATGGATTTTGGAATTACCCAATTTGAAGAGGTATTTCAGAGTTACACAGTTAGCATTCCTATACATAGCACAAACAGAAAACTATAATTCAACGTGGAAAGGAATGATGAAACAGGGGGGAAACTCAAGAAACAAAGATTGGGATTTTTGATACAGGCCTTTAAGGAGAATAACAATCATACAGAATATTGGATCTATATTACAGTGTCAAAAGAATGTTTGCCAAACACATCTTAATCGACACAGTAATATCGACTTGTCTAATACCTGAATGGCCGAGTCAGCAAATTTTTTCCCCAGGGGGGAAAAAATCACTCAGCCATCATCGGGGAATTGCCCTCTTCCCCACTGTTGTGCAATCTCAGGGTTGGTATATTTAGTTGGGGGTGGGGATTGAGTCCCCCCCACATTGTAGGGTTTGAAACTGTGTTTTTTTTTTCTGTACGGCCGAGCAATTTTTTACTCTGGGAAAAAATTTGCTGACCTGGCCGTTCGAGTTTTAGACAAGTCGATATTACTGTGTCAATTAAGACATGTTCGGTGAACATGTCTTTTGACATGGTAATATAGACTCAGAATATTATATCCGTACAGTAGCAGAAAGCATTCTAAGAAATAAGCCAACATGGGATTGGAGAAAGGAGATTCTGCCAAGAGGGATGACTGCAATTAGAGATACAGACAATTGTCAAGACGGGGGTGGAATTTAGTTGAAGAAACTGGCAAAGGAGCCAAGGTACTGGGAGTAAATAACTAGAGAGGAAAAGATGATAGAATGGGAAGACACCAAGAATTTATTTGGACTGCAGGTTAGAGACTACCATCTCTATCAGAGATTCATATCAGAGTACCGTCAAAGAGAAACAAATAGGGGGGACCTAAAAGAAAGACCAGCACTTTTAGAGTTTTTAGCAGAATCCAGAATAGAAGCTGCCATTGAAAAAGGAATAATTAATACAGCATATAAAATATTGCATGATAGCTATAAGAATCAATCAGAGGAGCTTAGAAAGGATTTGAAAGAGAGACTGGATAAGCAATTCACAAAGAAACAATGAGAGGATATATGTATATCTCCCAAACATTCAACAAAATCTAGAAGATTTAGGATTTTTGCCTGGAAACATTTACACCGATATTTCTATACCCCAAGTAGACTCCAGAGAATTTTTCCTCAGGCAGACAGCAAATGTTGGAGGTGTGACTGGGAAGAAAGACATAACTGGGTACATTTTCTGGGCGTGCAGTGAACTGGCGGACTTTAAGAGTTCCCTGCAGGATGCACTGTTGAAGATGCTGAGTGGGCAGATTGGTCTGACGAGGGTGATGATTTTTCTGAGCTATGATACAGAATCGGAATTGCCTAGTCGTGGTAAGGCCTTGCTGTGTCTAATAATGGTGGCTGCCAAAAAAAAGCAATTACTAGAAAATGGAAATCAGAATCTAAACCAAATATACTACAAGAAGTGACTATAGTACGAGATAAAATCACTGGAATTGAGACCTTTAGAAAAGGGTAGGAACAAACTACATTGGAAAAAACAAAAATTGTTGAAACAATATATACAAATGAGGTTTAAAAGGTGGCAGGACTTACGTGAGCTATGTAATGTTTGACTGAAAAAGACTGGGTAGATTATAAGTGATTTATTATGCTTCCAAATGGGAGTGTGTCAGTATGGTTTGTGATGTAAAATGCTTGCAACTAGGGTTGTGTCGGTGTGGTTTGTTTTCATTTATATAAATGTATAACTCCCTATGTAGTAAGTGATGGTTTAATAAAGATGTTTCTTGTTTAAAAAAAAAAGGCAGAAATTGAATAATTTATGTAATGTTTCTTAGGTTACACGATATATAACAATATATGTGAATTAATGTTTTTTATGTTAATTATAGTTTGATTACTTTTATATGAATGTAAATTTGCCTGCATCACAAGTGATAATTCAATAAAGATGCTTGAAAGAAAAAAAAAGAGTAGGGGGTGGAGTGTGGGTGTGGCTACTGCAGCAATGAGGAGTTTGAACATCTACTGTTATCGGGGAGTGAAACTTACAAAACTGTATAATGCTCATCATGCCCACTGCTGCAGTAGCCTTTAGGCTATACTCATTCAGCAAAGCCTATCTAAGCTGGGAGTACGAAGGACACTGATCCAGAAGTCCCTGGAGAAAAGGAATACAGTTTACAATGCTTTGCTAAAGTATGTATGGAGAACCATATAGCTGCTCCAAGAAATGTTTCTGGAGTCCACACATTCCAATATGCCATCAAAGAAGACAAGACTGTAGAAGAATGCTCCTTGATACTGTCTGGAATGGCTTATTCATGGCACGAGTAACAAAGAGCAATAGCTGAGGACAACCACCTGGGAATTGTTTGCTTGGACACAGGGTGTCCCTTGTGTCCCTTGTGCCACTTGATAAGAAATAAATAGCTTTTTTAAAGGACTTAGTTTTTTGAAGACAGTACCTGAGCTGCCCACATATGTGCAGAGTATGCAGAATACTTTCTCCCTAGTTTTCAGGTTCTTGAGAAAAACAGGAAGCTTGCTGGTTTGATTTAAGTAAACTTTGAAACCACTCTGCGTATGAAAGAGGAGTTTGTTCTTAAAAAGAACTTATTCATGCTGAAAATTAGATATGGTTCACCCACCATGAGACTGCAACTCAGATATTCTTGCTGATGTTAGAGCAATGAGTACAGTTTTACAAGTCAAGAATCTTAAAATGGCTTGACTGGCAGGTTCAAAAGGTGACAAAGCCAACTTCTCCAGCACAAAGTTGAGGTTCCCACGAAGAAGCAACCTCAGATTAAAACTCCCTTCGGAAAATGTTTAACCACAGAGAGGAAAGAGGAGGATTCTTGGGCAGACATACTGAAATGGTCACAAGATGAACTTTATAGAGGAATAAGACAGACCAGAGTAAAGTAACACCAACATACATTTGAACAACAGTGATACAGGAGTCCTAATGGGCCCTTGGTTAGTGAACAGGCACTAACTAAAACTTTGCTTCCATTTACCAATATATTTTATTTTCTAGTAGCAGGCTTTCTTGCCTCCTATAGAACATTCTGCACATCTTCATGTGATGTCAGAGTGTATTCTGTTGCAGTCCTGACTTGTGGGATTTCCTGCAGTGAAAGCCCTTGGCCGGCCTGACTACCAGAGAAATTCTTGCCTCCTCCTATGGCTGGCAGTACTTAAGGACAAAAGGGGAGGTGACAATGTGCAAAACACAGAGAAGGCCGAGATGAGATGGATAGTGAAGTTAAAAGCTAATAGATCACCTGGCTTGAATGGGGTTGCCTCTTTAAAGCCAGCATTGAGAGCACGCAAATTGCTTCATTAATTACCCTATTAAGTACTTCTGTTGTAAGATCCTGATTGGCTGGGTTGTTAATGCCTGTTACAGTCTCTTTCTCTTAAAGGCTTGTCTTTGTGTTAGAATATTAGATCTGATAAAGGGCTGATATAGCCTGAAAGTGCATATCTGTTCTGTTTACTTGTTATTTTATTAAAGTGGTTTTAAACTGGGCCTTGGCTGTGTTGACCGTACCGTTTTTTTTTCTGCTTCTACTTTGTTTTTTGATTCGGGATCGGACTTTCTCTGCAGTCTGTAAAGTTTTTCTATTAAAATATAAAACCTGGAACCCTTGCTAACCCTGTAATGTTTTGAAAACTCGAGGCTAACTTCCTATTATGTGATAACCTAGCAAAATTTCAAGACCCCATAAACCTTGAGAACACTGATGCCTATGGAGAACTGTTTAAAAACAACCTAGACAAGCATGCTAAGAGCTGCACAGAGGCAGCTCTACCCACTAGGAAGTAGTACAGAATTAACTAAAAAAAAAAAAAAAAGTCACCCTGGTGGAATCGCATCAATAGGCTGTACAACTGAAGGAGGTAAATCATGGCAAAAATTAGGAGGTGCACCCAGCAGGATAAAAGCACTCTCATCAAGCTAAGCAAACAACTCAAAGAACAAATAAAATCTACCAAAGCCAAAGTTGATGTACATTTGGCCTCCCAGGCCAAGGATAATCACAAGGAATTCCTTAGTTAAGTCCGCAACCTCCAAAGGCAATATACAATTGTGTGTAAAACTCATTGTTAATGGAGTCACCTATACTGAGGTAGAAGATATAGAAAAACTACTGCCTGACAAATTTAGCTCTAACTTTACTCCTCTCTCCCTCCTCAACCTCCCTCAGTAAATACCGTCAAATATAACTCACCCTATCATCACCAGGGAAAAGGTCTTCAATGCTCTAAGGCCAAGAATACTGCATTGACAGGCAAACACAATATCCCATGATGCCTTCTAAATAGTATGAAACATGACCTATCAGGCCCTCTGGAATCACTATTTAACCATAGCTTCTAAAAAATAGTAATAAAAATATCAATTATTTGGACACATTAATTACAAAAAATGATTATGGTTTCAAGTCTCAGATTTTTAGAAACACTACATTTAGTAACTACTACCTCCATTTTTCAAGTTTCCACCCTTTTTTTCCAGAAAAAGAACCTAGTAAAGAGACAATGTGTTACAGTAGTAAGGATGACTTCAGAAAGGCAAGACACCAAGGAAGAATTGTAAAAGATTTTTAAGATGTTTATTCATAGGGACTACCCCACAAAATTGATTAAGAATATTATTAATGAAGTGGAAGCTGATTGGGGCACCAAATACTAGCTCTCTTGGGAATGGGACAAGAACTTAACAATTTAGAACACAACCACCCTGTTAAACGATTTGGAAGAGCAATGATTGCTCAATTTAATGCCCGCACTAAGGAAGCCAGATATATCATTTTACAACAGTGGAATATTTTAGGTCATGCCCTATTATTTTTAATATATTAGGTGAAAAAACTTAGTTTAATCATAAAACTGCTAGCAATTTTAAAGCAATATTTGAACCTCCCCACACTTTTTAGTTGAGCACTACTACTACAGGTACCATATAATATGGTCTTTATAACCAATGCAGTTATATTTTGAGGATAACACCTTGATTTTGGAGAATGGTTTAAATTCCCTGATATACCTGTGTGGAGGTAACTGTGGTACTAGGGGATTAGTTTACATTGCTATATGTTTAACATGTAATGGATTTTATATTGGGAAAATGGAGAGGTGTTTAAGGAAAAGGATTTATGAGCACCTTTATGACTTAAGAAATAGAATGGTAACAATTCTTTGTTTAAACATATTATCCTAAGTGACAGGTGTAAAGCTTTTAATTTTAGGTTTTCTATTCTGGAAAAAGTAGATGTTGACTAACGTGGTGGCGACTGATGTACTAGCTTAGAGTACAGAGATATGCAATGGCAACTAAAATTAAACACTACTAACCCACCAGGTCTAAATGAAGTTGTTTATCTGTAACCTGTGCTCAAATTAAGAGCAGGCAAGATATATCTCAAGTATTTTATATTTTTTCAGAGAATTCCAAGATGGTGGGCATCCTTTAGACACCCTCCTCACGAAGCTCCTACCCAAATTCCTACAATCTCGTGAAATCAGCCTAAATAACTCAATCAGTTTATGCCACAACAATATCTGCATTATTTCAGATTCAGACAACCAATAAGATGTAATACTTGGGTAAAAACTGTCTAAATAACAGTTTTAAAACCTACCGGCAATCATTAGTTCATCACCACGTTTATTATCCAGGCCACTAGCAGCAGGTTTTGTAAGTTTGAAGGCAACTCGGAATACTGCAAATACAGAAAATGTCAAAAGAAAAGAAACTAAGAGCATGGAAACCTTAACCAGTAAAACAAAACTGTCTAGTATTACTTCTCCAGAAAAGGATACGATAACTAAGAGACAAAGAACAAGTAAACAGCAAGAGACAACCAAGCCCATTATAAAACAGAAATCGGACCCAAGCTTCCACATGGAAGATCTCAAGGAGGCCCTGCTACTTCTCCAACTAGCAGTTCAGAACTTTTCTGAACAACTATCTGGCTTCGGAAACAAAATAAATCAAATAGTGGCGAGAATGGACACTATCGAGGAAACAACC